>NC_137455.1:106198200-106719878 GCF_964235325.1 Thermobia domestica
ACATTCACGGGGAGAAATTCTCCCCCCTGAGTGTGAGATATGTATACACCTTAATCAAAATACAATAAAATATTAATTAAAAGATGAAAATGTACCTATACGGCAGCGTCTTTCTTTCCTCCCCTAAATAGAAAATCTGAAATGATTCTACTGCTACAATAACCTAGACAATATTGATGCTGAGACACTCACTAACTTTATACTAGACGAACACTCCTGAATCTCGATGACATACTGTGTATACATAAGAAGTATTACGAAACAGAGTGATAAGCGTGTTGAAAACTTTACTTTTAGCTGAGAAAAATAGGAGAATATAGCTGCCTCCAAGGAAGTATTATAAAATAGATTGGTAAGAGTATGAAACATATTATTTTTGCTGGAGAAAAACACGTCATCTTCATCATAGTCTTCTGTCATTATTGGCAAGTCACTTGCCGCAACTGAAAAGCTTCCATGCACCACGACTTTCAGCCAATGGTTTTGTCTTCACGTACGATTTTCCTGTTTTGATATCGTCCATCAACTGAAGGATCCCTAATTTTCCTGTCACCATATCCTCTAGCACGTCTGAGTCAATGTCCCAACCAGTTTATCTTCTCTTTTCTATTACATCTAAAATTGTTCTTTTTTCTCCACCATTTCTAACATCGTCTAATTCGTTTTCCACTCGATCCACTTAATTTTCTTCTTCTTTCTCACACCCACATTTCGAAAGCTTTGAGTCTTTTTTCATAGCTTTTGAGTACTGTCTACGCTTCTGCTTCAATACTCCACATGAGGAATTTTATGAATCTTTTCCTCGACTCTTTATTCAAGGATCCACAAAATAGATTTTTCTTCCTCTTAAAGGCTTCTTTCGCCGTTCCTATCCTTGTGTTTATTTCACGATTGAACTTCATATTATCACTAATAGTACTACCCGAGTATCGAAAATTAGTCACCTGTTGTATTTGCTCCCCCCTCCATTTCTATATTTGATCCCAGCCGAATCGTTCCAATAACTATGGCTCTTGATTTTTTAACATATATTTTCACCTCCATACTTCAAATTTCTTCTTCAAGTTTTCTAGCATCTTATTGATTTTCTTTTCAGATTCCGCAACAAGCGCCGTACCATCTGCAAACAGTATACAGGTAATCATTCTACCTCCTACCAACATACCGTCTTCGTTGTGTAGGTTATTTTTACTGTATCTTCTAGATATTAAATACCATCTGCGAAAGATAACATCCCTGAAGAAGTCCCTTTCCAATTGCACTCTCGTCTTTCATTTCTTCCCCTATTTTAACACATATTTGTTGGTTCATATATAAGTTTCTTATGAGTTTTCAATCTTTCCATATCGATTCAACCTTCTTTAGAACTCTCAATAACAATTCTCCATTCACATAGTCAAAAGCCTTCTCTAGATCAACAAATACAACATATACTTCTTCCCCTTTTCTGTAAATCTTTCACCGATTACCCTCAATTACTCAATTGCATGTTTTGTGCCCTTATCTCTTCTAAACCCGAACTATTAATCTTCAACTTCTTCATTTGTTGTTTCCTACAACCTTCTGTTCAGGATTCGAAGCTGCATGTGTTATGAGACTAATAGTTCTACAGTTCTCACATCTCTCTGGTTAATGTCAAAATCATGGAAACAGTAATAAACTTTCAATTTATGTGATTAGTTTGGCATAGAACCACTTTTTAGGCTGCTTCTTGTATTCGGCGCGGAATTGAAGCGAACTAATGAATTTTTGCAGAGATATAGTATACGACTGTTCATGAAGCAGAACATTAAAGAGCATCAGAGATGACAAAGGAGGAAATCTGTGCCTAGGAGTTCGAAATCTTAAGTTTTTCTGGCACATTTTAATTTTCCCGTAAAACGATTTCATCCGTTCTTTTTTAAATAAATTAAAGAAATGATGGTCCTGGACATCTTTGAAATGTTTTTATAAGTTAGTGCTTAATTAGAAGAATTGATTTCTCACACAGTATTAATAGTTCAAAACAACGACGTAACTTTGTATTTAGAAAGAAAATGCAACATATTACATTCTTATCTTCTATCTAAAAGGCGCCTAGATCTTATGTTTAAGAATAATTTGGTTTCATCATCTTAGCCTTTGCCGTCTATCAACAGTTTCGATTGATCGTAGCTAGCTGATATGAGGAACAGAAGATGTTGTGAACTAATAAAAAACAACTACAACTGGTAGTGAAATTCAATATGCCCTGCAAGGACTATTTTGAAAGTATACAGTGGGATGGGGACTGTTAAAAGATGCAAAGTCTTCATTAAAATACAATTAAAGACAACAAAAATTTGTCTAATATACTTGATTTTTTGGTTTTTAATTTAGCGTTCCTGTCAGTACGGAGACAATATGTTACGAAGATCTACACTTTAACGTAGGATCTGAAGCACATACTCCTAATACATAATATTACAACCAAATTGTAATCTACTTTCTTCTGTTTTATGCGTTACAATTTTTTGATGAAATTGCCTCAGTTTCCTAAAAATCGTAAAATCTCCCATCTGTTCTCTGAAAAATCTGACCTCGCGGCTCTAAAATTGGCTGCAAATGTTCAAAAATGTATGAGTCCGGAATTGATGGGATAGAGAGAAAGTACTGAAGTTAATGCTGATGTTCCATATATCACACCTGAACAGGATTATCCTTAATATGTATTGGTGCATTGTTATCCTGGAAGATTGCGTCGTTATTAGGAAACATCTGTACCATAGATGGCAAATGGTCAGCGATAATGTACACATAAAAACTGGCAGAAATTCATTCTTTGAAAATAATAATTATAGTCAGGAAATTGAGCTACAAAGCTACCAACAAAAGCTGCTATACGGTATGTAGTCCGGAAGATGCATCTCGCATACATTAACACAATCTACTGTTGACAACACAGAGAAAACTGATTTATTGGATTACGATGTTCTCTTTCAATCATCGGTAGTCAATGTATTATGTTCTTGACGTAATCTTTTTCGCTCTACCGCCTTATGGAGAATTGCTACTCTGTGGTGAATTTCGAGGTTATGCAGAGGAAACAGGTTATTCCAGATGCTGATTGATATCTGCGATCAGTTGTGCAGAACTTTCTTTTTTCTTATGACAACCCTCTTCACTCTTGTCTGATCTCTCTCTCTCTCATCTAAGCTTGGTTTCCGTCCACTATTCTTCTTCTTTGATGATGTATTGCACGCTGTTATCACCTTGAACACTATTATTCTCTAGACATCTAATGCACTGACAGTCTACTCATGTTCCAATTAAAATCTTGACCATAGTTTGTTGTTTGATAATCGGAGAGGTCTCTTATTTAGTACCCCCATCTGGTCAGTTGCACACAGGAATCAGTTTTACACCGTCTCCTGTACTATTCACCATCTCTCGACACACAAGATAGTTGTAGTGTACGAAATATTTACTGTTACAAACTCACAGAAGACTATTGCAACAAGAAGATTCAGTATTACTATCTCAATAAATGTAACAGTATATGGATGTGTCCATTATTTTGATATATGGCTGCCTTTATATTATGACGTTCTTGTGATATGTCATTAAGCAATTTTATCATTTTTCTTAGCTAAAAGCAATATCTTTGAGACTCTTACAACTTTTCCTACGTTTTTGGGTATTATTTACTCTAATTGTTTCTCAGCTAAAAGTAACGTTTCTAATACTCTTACCACTCTATTTCATAGTAATTCCTACGTTTTTAGATGTTATTCTAAGTTTTTCTCAGCTAAAAATAACTTTTCCAATATTCTGATATCAGTCTATTGTAAGCTGCTGCCTTTGTTTTTGGCCACTTAGTATATTCTCCAACTTTTCTTAGTTGAAAGACACTTCTCCATTTTATTACATAATACTTCCTGTGAGCTTGGATATTATGTTCTCCAATCTTTCTCAGCTGAAAGTAACATGTCTAATTCTTTAACAACTCTATTTCATTTTTTTTTAAAAAAGGCGCTATGTTTTCCAAATTTAAATATAGGAATACCTCAACTATCGCAGTTTATAATTTGATATTATAGTTCCAAGTATTACTCTTCAAATTTGGATAATCGCGGACTTCAGACGTGGCCCACTCACCTATAACTAGTATTACATTTAGTTTGAGCCTCTACTGTCTAGAGTGCCTTCTTTCTATCCGACGACGCCTGCTCACTACTCACCTTTTGAAGCACACATGGGTATTTATTTTCTCCTTACGTACTTCTCATGTATAAATAAAAACTAAGAATAATTTTATGATTCTAAATAAACCTTAAGTTTTTACCTGACATGTTTATCACTTTCCCTTTCTTTCCTTTTTTGCCTCATATAAGATCTAATTAATAGATTTTTTAAAATTCTTGGTAATGATTACCTATTTTATACATATTACTTATTCTGATTTTTGTGGTATTTTGGTGGCAACATTAACCACAATCATCCAGATGTTCCTGAAATACCTTTTGTTATACACCTCGTTATTTTGATAAATGTAAAATGACGTAATTTGATATTGATAATGAATGACTCTTAATGCGGGGAAGACTACGTGATAGCTAGGATAGTTAAAGAAGAGATAACCTGCTAAATAATTCTATTTTGTCATTGTTTGTTTGTAAGATGATATGTCTAAAGTTTCGTATGTTGATTTGGGGGTTTATCATCCCTTCTCAGAACTGAGTTATGAGTAACTTCCAAGATCACATGTACTCATGTCGAGAGAATCGGACTTAGGTCTCCCACACCAAAGAATCATTTTGACACAAAAAAATCGTTTTGTTATTTGGTTAAACATTTCACTTATCATCATCATCATAATAGGTATTCTGCCCTTATTGGAAGGTCACTTGCTGCAGCTGAGAAGCTTTCATGCTCCACGGTCCTCCGCTAACCTCTTAGTCTTCACGTATGATCTTTCTGTTTTTATATCGTCCATTAATTATAGCCTCCTTCGCCCCCCCCCTCTCTCTTTCCTGCCACCATACCCTCTAGCACGTCTCTCATGATATAGTTTCTTTTTAGGATGTGCCAACCAGTTTCTCTTCCTATTCTCAATAATATCTAAAAGTGTTCTTTTCTCCTCCTCCATTTCTAACATCCTCTAATTTGCTTTCCGCTCGACCCGACTAATTCTTTCCATTCTTCTCCACACCCACATTTTGAAAGCTTTCACTCGTTTTTCATCACTTGAAAACTGTCTATGTTTTCGCCTCATACAGTACAATACTTCACACGAAGCATTTTATGAATCTTTTTCTCAATTCTTTATTCAAGGTTCCACAAAACAGACTTTTCTTCCTCCTAAAGGCTTCATTCGCCATTCCTATCCTTGCTTTTATTTCAAGTTCGCCTTTTATGTCATTACTAAAAATACTACCCAGATATCATAACACTATTCACTTATTCTATTTTCTCCCCTCTCACGTTTATATTTGACACAGATCTCTTCGTGCCAATGATCATGGCTTTTGTCTTTCTAACATTTATTTTCATGCCATATTCTTCAAAACCCTTTCTCAAGTTTTCTAATATCCTATTAATTTTATTTTCAGATTCTGCAACAAGCGCCACATCATCTGCACATCTTATACATCTAATCGTTCTACCTCCTACCGTGATGCCGTCTTTATCATTTCACGTATTATGATGATATAATAGTTATCAAAGTTCCTCGTAAAATAACTTGGTTTTCCATGTACGTAGTTACTGTTATAACTTACCGTTCATGAGGACTAATTTTGAAATCACAGAAAACTTAGGAACTCACTTCAAGCCTATACGGTACTGGTCCATTATAACTTACGATATATCTCTATATACAACTACGCTACTAAACGTAAATGATCTAAAATTAATATTACCACAATTAAAACATTTATATTTAAATATACATATAACATTCATTACCTTTACAAATAATAAAAAAAATAAATAGCACAAAAATACTCAAATATATTTACGTATTACAAAATTTTTATCGAAGTATTCAATATATAATATGAACTGTAATAATATAATAAACAAAATGTACTGTATAAAGTTTATATTAATACTGAAAGCATTACATACGCAGCATCTCCTACAAAAGCTTAACATCAAGGAATTATGCCCATACTTTTGTTCCTTGCAATAAGAAAACAAAAATATTGCAATAATAAAGCTTTTTTTTTCGATTAACCATTTGCTTTGTGACAAGAGCCCACATAAAACGAACAAAGTAAGAGAAAAAGCAAGAGAGAACGAAAAGGAAAGAATTCAGACAAAACAAAACACAAAAATAAAAGCAGCTGTAACAGATTTTTGTTAGTTAAGCTGAGGCGAAGTTGCTTACCAGTGGAGTATACTTGGACATAAGTTACAGGTCACACCACTAGGGTGCAGCAGCATGCAAGAGACAGATGACAATCAAACAACAAGATGAAAAAACATCCGCCTACAAAGTGAGAAGAAATTGCATGTTTATAATAATGTTAAACTAGTTTTGTGATTAAAGTAAAGGTGAGGGAAAAATTGATCTTTTTTTTTTTTTTTTTTTGTTTGCTCATTAAGAAACATTATCTTGTGTCTTTCATTTTTACTCGCGTATGAACTATGTTCTTTTACATCAGTAGTGCAAACTATTGTGAGATTGATGCCTAAATAATATTAGATAGCTTGTCGTGAATAAACTTGTTTCTTGTAACTGTATTCTCACATTTATTTATGGAATTAAAATAGTAAAAGTTATCTTAGGCTTTTCTTCTTGGATTATTCTTCTCTGTTTTATTTTTTTATATAAAGTTTGTTGTATTGTATTATTGAGATTGTATTGTAAGTGAAAGTTTAACACTTTCTTGAAGTTTTATTTTTGATTATTGTTTTTATTTTTAATAGTTTAATTTTTTTTTAAATAATTAGAATGTACCGGTCATTGTCCTTTTCATGACGAAGACAAATACCCTAGGAGCTGACGCTCCCATTAACACATCAACGAATCAATCAATCAAAAATATTACAAGGCCAAAAACCCGAATAACTGCACATGTTATCTTTATGAGGCTTCACTAGAAAAAAATATTCATGTTTATTTTCAAAGTGTACAATGTATAAAATTATATGTACAATTATTAAAAGTGTTCAAGGAAAGGTTGTAATCCCACTTTGGTGATTACTACGTGTTCTAAGAGGTCTGCAGACCATATGTTGGGAAACATTGCTTTAGTGATGTTATTTCTAATATCGACATATCATTTTTAAGTTAACAAGAAGCCTGGTGTAATTTATTGTAAGTATTCCATGTGTCGGTTCCCTTTTTAAATTTCAATTGCTTTCGAGGATAAGTGACTTATTCAATTTAACATTTAAGAAGTATAAGTCACAAGTTAAGCATATTTTTATGTCTTGTGCAACATGATTTATTATTCAGATGTTTCAGTAGCATGTCTCATTTTACTAAAAATCGTATTCAGTACGAGCCAGTAAGTTCTATGTCTTTCATTACTTAGCGAATAATTCGCATGTGGAGTATAGAGTTCTAATATTCTTTAAAATACCCCAATGATTAACGTACAAGACAGTCCAATTTCCTTTCTGTTCTAATTGTGATCAAACTACAAACTAAAGTTTTAGTGGCAGAAAAAAAATTACCTCATTTTAGGAGTGTAAATAAAGGAGCCTCAATTGACTATCCTACCCTTCAATATATATTTTTTGTTCTTTCTTTAAAAGAGAGTGACATCTGGTATTTATCGATAGATTGTGCGAAATCATAATTTGAAAACAATCAAATGCATTCGCAATCAGACTTGTAGAGAAATGAAAAGGTCATATTTCAGTGTTGCTTTTACAGACTTTGGCACATTGCTTCTTGTATCTTTGTTTTTGTTTTAAACTTTTCAGTGTGTAAAACAACACATGGCGGAAATTATAAATAAACCGATGGGAAACTTTCCGGGTAACCCAATTCCCTCCTTTTACGTAACGCACCTTGGCTAATTCATCATATCTCAACATTCTTCGATATGATCTTGGGAATTAGACTTGGCAATCCAAGAAGAAAATATCCTTTATAACACTCCATTTTTTGAAGTCTCGTGGGCATTCTTTTAGAGAGTCAGTCGGAGGCCAGTTCCGGCTCCTTTTTGTTTAAAAAATTGTTATAGATGCCAGTCACTGTCAGTTCTAACCGAGTTTGAACGTGATTATCAACCGTAGGTGACCAGACAGAATGGTCGAAATACAAACGAACCTCGGAACATAAACTACAATAAAACTCTGGCGCAACAACTCTTAGGGACCTAGGGTCTGCCAGCTGGCTTGTGGCACTCATGCCTTTGGAGTGATATGTGGTCATCACATTGACTTCACTCGTCGATAATGTTGGCTTTCTAGACCGGAATTCGCTACTTCTTTTTATTTCAAGACGACATTGTGTGCGCAATACTTACACCATCTGGTGAATACGAATGGTCACCCATCTTTCTTCTGACCAGAGAGACACTGCTTGACTTCGCTGATCTATTGAGAAGCGATGCTCCAGTGTAGCTACAGCATTGATCCTTTGAACCTAAATCATTTCTCAAAACTTTCCCCAAAACCATTTCTCTCTTTTTTTTTTTTAAATTTTAATTATATCATCTTGTAACCTGTTCATACGCTTTCTTCCTATTGTTAACGGGCATTACTTTGTTCCTAGTACAAATAAACCTAGCATCCCTGATTTGAAGACGCAACCTATAATAATGCTCTAGCCTGTGATATAAAAAGAACTATATAGTTTGCGCTTAATATTTGTAATAATTCAGTCAAATGTAAGAGACACATTTTGTTCCAAAGATTAATTCAGTCAACATTCAGGTGACACTCGTTGTGTTGAGAGAGCTTTCTTTTGTATCTCATTATCACGCTTCCAGCAATAAAATTCTCACAACACATAACGCAACCGTATATTTAAAGAACACGAATAATCCTTGAATTATCTGTTCAATTCGTCTTTGAGCACAATTTTACCTCCAATTTCTAAATCTGACTGAATTATCGTGAACATTGAAACTTCCTAAAACAGACGTCGATTCGAAAGATATGGAAGATGTGCTTCCACATATTGGCAATCTCTATATTTACCTTAAACCGCCATATATATTCATGTTTATGGCCTATGGCCCACGACTTTTCATACACCCAGTATACATTTAATCTAATAATTTTGATCCAGTCAGATATGCACGTCTAACCTGTAGCATATGGAGACCAATACTCCACTGAAATAAGATTTATTTTTCTTCGGTTCTTCAGAAATTTTTATCCAGCATTCTAAAGATTAAAAGCTAGAGAATAATTTTATTTTTTACAAATAAATAAGCGCTTTCGGATAGAGACCGGAATCTTGCTTATAAAATCTAAGGTTCCTTGCGTATTATACTAGCGAACTTATTTCATTTTATACTATGCATTATGCATATCTCTTATTGTTTGGTTATTCTAATGATTAAACTAGTATTTTCTGCACCTAAGGTGGTTCTATGTAGTCAAATAATGTCTTTGGTTATGTAGCTCAGGATTCGATTCCTAGTGGAAGCACGAAGGTTTTGGTTTGACCAAGGATGATGAGGCAATTGCGGACCTCCTTGAATTAAGAAGTAGCGAACTGTGGTCTTGAAAGTTAGAAATAACAGTAACTGAGGAATGTTCTGTTTTAAAGGGTAGTTTCACAATACCCACAATGTGCTTGTTTCAACGACATATACCCATACAAAAAAGTATACCAATTGTGTTTTTCCTCTTAAATTACTAGTCGCAAAAACCCGCTATAGAAAACTGTTTTTACAATATTTTTGAGTTATTTTAGTTTAGAAAGAAAGAAAGACACAAGATACTGATTCTTTAAACAAAAAATAAAAATTAAAAAAAGATCAATCATACGTCCCATTTATAAAACTCTTTCACTCACCCATTTATTCTCCTCACACTCTCACATAAGAGAAAAAAGAAAACACAATCACCAAGGAAAATTAGTTTTGCATTGTGATTTTTTTCTTTGCAACAGTACACAAGTGATTCGATTAACTTAGGCATTATAAACAAGACAGGTGTGAGCATGCATATTAGAAACCAACACACACACACATATATATATGTATATATATACGTTATATAGAAACAAAATAAAATAACACAAATTGTTTTTGTTTTCTTTTTTAAAAAAAACAAAACACAAACATTTTATTATTTTTTAAACAAAATATATTTGTATAAGAAGACAAAAGCTTGATATGTTTTGTTTAAAGAACAACAGTGATATTTTTTGCCTGTGTAAAGTAGGTATAGCAAGTGTATTAAGCAAACTATTTATTTGTTGTTATAAAAATACCAATTCATTTTTTTTTTTTTGAAGTTGTAAACAATTCCATATTGAAATTAGTAGTTAACAAATTCAATGTTTTTTTTATTCATCCTTCATTTACTTTTAGGAATAGTAAAACACTCAAATTATGCCAATCAGTAACAATGCCTCTGTTTTTTTTTTTGTCAGAATCTTATTTAAACCTCCTTTTTATTCTTATGACACATTAATTGAAATAGTTGCTTTAATAAAGCTGGGATTTAAACATATAAGGTGTCTCAAAAGTCCGCTGACATAGGGTAACTCTGTTATTATCAGAGTTACAACAAAACGTAAAAGGGAAAACCGTTTCCAAATATGATATTTTCAATCTAAAGTGAAGGAACTTTTTAAATCGGATGAGTCGTTTCAGCTCTACACTCTTTATGCGCCCAATGTTAAATGAAAATGCAACGTTGCCATTTACCGGGACTCACAACATAAATGAATTACGTTACTGTCTTTTATGCTAACGTGTCGATGGCCAGCCCCCATTTCAAACAATAACTTCATTCATTTATGTTGTGGGTCCCGGTAAATGGCAACGTTGCATTTTCATTTAACATTTGGTACGTAAAGAGTGTACAGCGCAAACGGCTCATCCGATTAAAAAAAAAAAATCCTTCACTTTAGATAGAAAACATTGCATTTGGAGACGGTTTCCCCACTTATATTTTGTTGTAACTCTGATAATAACAGAGTTACCCTATGTCAGGGGACTTTTGAGACATATTGTATAGTGATGAAATATTTTTTTATTTGCAATTGCAATAGAACTACAACATCAATAACAACAACAACAACACTACATACAACATTAACACAAACACCAAACAACACAACATTCAGGGGGAACACAGACATACAAGGGGGACAAATTAAAATATATGTATATGTGAGTGAGAGAGGTATTGGGTGAATTGAGGACTCAACAGAATTAAGGGCTTAAGGAAAGGTTGATTTGTCATCTACTGCAGCTTGTCAAACGCTCATTTCCTAGTAATGATTTTTCAGTTTTAGGAATAACAGTATATATTCCCTGAGTACATATAAAATTTCAGTCATATTTCTCTTAGGCATAGTCAATGTATAAGATTTAGAGTACATTGCTCTCGATGCATGACACACAAAAAAATAAGATTTGTCATTTGTCTGATGATGAAATAATATAACGCTTTCGACATATTTCTTTGGTGCGAGCAGTCCTGGAGTCGATCCCCTGTGGGGACACTCGGTCAAAGAAGTGTAAATCTTTTTCAGGTCAGCCATCCTGAGTAAGGGTTTCCCCATTGACACCAGACAAATGCCGGGATGATACCCAATATATAAGTCCCAGACCGCTTCCTTCCTTCTCCAATCTCTTCTTCCGTCGCTTTCCTCAGATAGTGTGATCGCCAAGGGACGTCATCCCTTATATGTGACGAGCTAACATGTCCATAGATTTCAAAAGCCCAGAAATCTAAAATCTAATTCCTAATCCTAAGAAAATGAGATAAACAGAGTTTAATGGCTGCTTATTAGCTATTATTTTTATAATATTACTCTGCACATGTTGGAGAGATATGTTCGATTATCTTCTGAGAAAACAAATAAACAAGAACAAAGAAATTCTAATCGCTGGCTGGTCGTAAAATCGCAAAATCGCTGCTACCGTGTATTGATAGTATATATTATGCATATAGAAGCAAATCCGCCTGGTTTGTATGCAACCAGCAATTTCGTTAGGTAATGCTGTCTGCGGTCTTTGCGTATATAAAAAGCCGCATCTACAAACGTGTTGCATTCACAATATCTCTATTTGCACTCAGATAACGAGATAATTCATGTATAAAACTTATTTGTTCTATGACAGTTACGGTTCCAAAAATAGTGTTAACTATAATAATTGCATATTCCTCCTTTATAGTTTCGTGAATCCTACGCTAAATAAATGGTAATAAAATTAATCCAAACGGAAGCACGAAATAAATGGAAAACATACGAATTACTTAACATATCCTCAAATGCACACTTCTGACCAAAAAAATCTTGTCAAGCTAGTAATATTATATCTGCCAATTAATTTTTTTGAGTAAATCCTTTTTCTTCATTTTTTCTAATTCATAACACATAAGTGTATTTGTCCAGAACGTAAAGGTAAAATGGAGATAGATCTTCCAGAAAGAAAAATATGAGATATCTTACATAAACTACCGCTAAAGCATTTATTTCATAGACCTATTCATGATAGGGTTTTAAAGCAGAGAAAAAGATAATGTGATTAACTAAATTCAATCTTGTTGTGTGAGTCATTTGTTTAGAAAAGGTAAGGATACTTTGTTATAAGATGTAAATAATTAATAATTTTTAGAAGTATCACTAAAATTAATGTCTTTCCACGAACATCTGAACATCTCAATTTCTAACCGCCATCCGCACATAAACTAAAAATATATCCGCAAAAAGCTATAATGATACGGATACATCAAGTAAAATTAATAATACGCATAACTCTAGCTATAAAGTTCCTTTTAATCATAGAACAAAATCTTTAGCAGTAGCTTTCTTTACATGTTTTTGACGAGATTGCCTTACGACATATAACAAGCATATCTCTTGCACGCTTATTAACAGAAGCTATTATAAACGCAGTATTCGTTATAGAGTAGTAAAGTAGCCTACTTCAGAAGAAGGCTAGTGATGAACATATTACAAGAGAAACAATAATATTCGGAGAAAATTACAGTAGAAAGAGTATGTTTGAAATATGGAGACAAAAAAAATGAAATCTTAGTTTTACGTCTCACCGTTATACCGGTTAAAAGAGACAGTGATTATGAGAAATGAATGAAAAGGTGGAATGAAGAAAGTGGGCGGAAACCGGAGAACCCCGATAAAAACCAAGCACATGGTGTTTGACCACCACAAAGTTCACTTGGCGGGACCTGGGATCGAACTCGGGACCCCACGCACCAGAACTGAATGCTCTACTACTAAGCCACCGTGGCCCATCATGAAGACAAACTATATTGTTGTAGATGATGATGATGATGATAATAATGATAACAATAAAACAAAGATAATTTTATATAAAATAATACGAATAGAGATGTTGACCTAACTAATGCATTGCCTTACATTGTTCTTTTCTCAAATTTTACCATTTTTTATATAAAAACCCTGTAATTTCAGAATATTATTATAACTTATAATGAGAACAAAATTGTCTAAAAATGAAACATTTACCAATTGATAAATCTTATTGAACTGAACAATATGACACGAAATGTAAATGGTTTTCGAGAAAAAATCGACTTTTTTTTTTTTTTTGTAAACCTAAAACTTGACGGTGTACGATAAACCCAGGTGAATTTAAAGGAGAGTTAATCACAACAGATGGCAGTACTTTTCTCCTACCTTTCAATTGTATTTCGTAGAGAGTGACAATATTTAGAATAAGTGAATCAATTTCAAGAAGTTAATATCCAAATTTTGTTCAAAGACAAATTAAATCAATAATAATTAGAGAATAATCTGTGCACTTTTGTTATATTTTAGTTCGTTCATTGTTGAGGGACTTTCATTGTTAGAACCATGCTTCATAGGAGTAAAATTAAGTGCTCTTCACAATGAATAAAACAAAATTAGCAAAAAGTGCACGATTGGATTGTATGGTTGTTTCTTAAAAGTGGAAAGCCTCAAAGTAAATTCGCGCCATGTTTGATTTTTTTTTGGCAAAATGTAAAATATCAACAATGCAATAGACAAGCACAGTGGTACACATACAACTCTTGCTTCTTGACTCCTTCAATTATGGTCTAAAGTTCTACACCATTTTCTTCACATGAACGTATTGCGACTACGTTTCTTATATTGCTTTTACGATTCAATCTAGGTACTTCTGAAACAGGGTTTACTTCATGGTAATGATCTTTAATCTGTGCCAGTTACGGCCCCGTATCGCTTCGTAGCATCACCATAGACCAATCTCAACAACAACCTTATTTATAGACGTCTTTCAGAAAGAATCGGGAAAGCGGGTACAAGAAGTTTCTATCTAACAGTCTCCGTTTTTCAACCATTTTGCCTTCGTGCTTTCTCTATAACGGTTTCCTGTCTCTTAACATCTGTATGATCTTTATTTTCTTCTTTAAATGGTTCTGACATTCCTTTTCCCCGCGAATTTCAAAAAAAATAAATCAAGGTGTTGGCTTATTTCACTGTTCCTTTCTACCCTTCTATTCAACATCAAAATAAATTTGCCCGACACTGTGAAATGAATGGAACGATACTTATTCTTTTAGAAAGGTCATACATTAGTTATAAATGTTGAATGTATACAATGAGTATTGCTAGACTAAATATAGTTAATTCCCTAACATAATATACGCGTATAATGTTAACCTGTTGATGTATATTAAGGAAGTGGTTTCCAAACTTCTTTTCAGCTGCGAAGATCTCAGGAGGGAAATTCGAACCATTAAAATGACTTCTTTTAATGACATCTTTTTCTGTTCTCTTCGAATAAAGTTCGGTATTCATGATCATACAGATTTCTGAAGTAAAGAATTTTCTCTCTGTTTTACGTTACTCAAAACTGCATACGAAGTATTGTTTATCTGAATTCCGGAAATTAGCAAAGAGTTTATTTAATTCTTTATCTACTTACATCTGCACCAGAAAACTGGACAAATAAATATGTCATTTAAATAAATAAATAAATAAATAAATAAATAAATCTTTCTCTCACTTTTCAGCGTGAACTGTGCAATATAAATTACGGTTTTAAGAAATAATTTCAGCCTAATCTTTATGTAACCAGAAATTCCCAAAGAGAATGTGGTTTGCATAACCTGAAGGGAAACAGGGTAGCTTTCTATCCTGAAATGCGAAGTAGGCCCAACTCTTTAAAACAGTTCTACGCAAAGATGAGTGGATTTCTATACGTATTTGTGAATACTGAGAAAAAAAAAGGGAATTAATATAAAGCAAAAATATAGTGCTTAGTTATAGGTACTTAATATTGTTAAATTGCAAAAGCAATCTTTTATCTTTCCTTTATTTAGCATTTCCGTTAATATCTTAAAATATCCCTTGACCCATTCTATCGTTCTACGTTTCATTTTACAAGTACCAGAATTGATTTCAAGTTCGCAACAGGATTGGAAAAAAAATAAATGAAATTTTTCAGTTTAACGTCCCACGTGTATGCCCGTTAGGCTAAGGGAGACGAATGATTAAGGCAAGTGAATGGTGATTCAAGAATTGATGGAATGAAAAGGTGGGAGGAAAAGGGAGTACCCCGAGAAAACTACTGAACACGATGTTGTCCACCATAAACTTGCTTCGTCGGGAATCGAACCAGGGACAAAACGCACCAGAGGGAAGCTCTCTACGACTGACCACCGCCACCTTGCCTCCCTGGCAAAAGGATTGAGTGCGCTAAATTGAAGAATTTTGTTCCATCAGAAAAATCGAGAAGGCATTTACGTCATAATTCGTACATTCACAGAAAGATACTTGTAGACTTTTACTGACACAAATTTTAGAAACAATTTCGCTTACATGTAGTGCAACTAGTGTTGTTCAAGTTCTGATAATTATTCAAATATACTTCGTCCTGAAACGTCATAATTAAAATAATTGTGATTTCCACAAAAATTCAAAAGAAAAATATACACGTAATATTTTCATTTCAAGGTATGGAGTTCGCTGTGTCAGTACAGATTGCGAGTGACGCTTAAAGTATGTTCTAATTATAGTTCTTCTTAACTTTTGTTCCATCATTTCAAAAGTCATTTGAACAATAATTCCTTACTCGAAAAATTAATTACTCAAATGAACAATAATCCATTATTCGAGAAATTATTAAAAATTATAGCATAATTTGTACAATAATTCGTTGTTCAAGTATCTATTTCTAAAAATAATTCGGATAACAATTCGTTATTCAAAAATAATTTCTTATTCAAGTAATTATTCAAAAAATAATTCGTTGTTCAAATAATTATTGGAATCGAGCAATGATTCACTACTCGAATAATTATTCGTACAACAGTTTGTTATTCAAATAATTATTCAAAAAATAATTCAAATAACAATTCATTGCCCAAATAATTACGCGTACAACAATTCATTATTCAAATAATTATTCGAAAAATAATTCGAGAATTCATTACTTGATTAATTACGCATACAAGAACTCGTTATTCAAATAATTCTTCGAAAAGTAACTCGAAGAATAATTCATTATTGGAATAATTATTCAATAAATCAAACAATAATTCGTTTCTCTAATAATTTATTTGTACAATAACTCATTACTCGAATAATTATTGAAATATAATTTTAAAGTGCAACAGATATTCGAAAAAATAGTTGGTTACTTAGGTAAATAATATTATTCAATTAGTTACTCGAAAATTTGTCCGTTATTTGGCAATTATATCTTAGTTTGAAAAAATGTTTTAAAATACTTATTCCTGCAATTATTTTGATAAGATATTAGAAGAAAAATGTTAGAGTATTTAAAAGACCTATCGTTTGATTATGGTATTATTATAATTTTAACGTTACTTTGTTGTATAAACAACATCCCCAGAAGTACTTCATTACTTTAAATTAAACTAATATATAAGTTAGTAGTATATGAAAGTGATTATGTTTATGACTTATTAACTCTTGATCCACCCGACCGATCTCGATCAAATTTTCAACATAGAGGAGGTTCGGGCCTAGGATGGTGTTTATTATTTCACTTTGACAGTGCAAATTAGGGGAAGGGACAAATATATAAAAATGATCGACAATGACAGATATTATTGACGAATCCATAGTTTTCGGGTTCGCTGAGATGAACAGTTACATTTCTTATGACGCAAAATGAAACGTATTCTCCCCGTGCGAAGAACGGACATTCTGCTAGTACATTATATACGAAAACATACAATCAGTTGTGATGAGTGTTTGAAAATATATTTAGAGACAGGGAGATTATGTATTTATATATTTACGTGAAGAAGTTATATAGGTGTTATATATATATATATATATATATATATATATATATATATATATATATATATATATATATATATATATATATATATATATATATATATATATACATAAATCAATTCCATTCATTTCTTTCCTTTTCCTTCTATCCAACGCCTGTTACAGAAGTATAAAAAGTCACATCCTGGAAATGACTGTATATCTATCTCGCCTTTAACCCCTTCTCCTCACCACTGTAGTGAAGTTGATGCTGCCCTACTCTCTCTCTCTGTCCGACTGCAGCAGCGGCGCTAGTATTGATTACTCTCGGTCGCGACCACATTTCTAGTTCTATCTCCCTCCTTCCCATAACCCCTTTCTCTCTCTCCTTCTCGCCCATCAGAGAGTACTATCTTCTTCTGTTTTTTTTTTTTTTTTTTTTTTTTAAGAAAAAAGATAAATGTTTCGTGAATTTTCGTGACTTTATAGATAGTTCAATGCGGTTATTCTCTCCCTCTGCTACTCACACTCTCTTATTTTTAATCGTTTTATTTTCTTTATGTTATTTAGAGAGGTAGGGGAAATGTTTGTATCTTAATAGTTCTTTTTTTATAAAGCAGAAAATCTGCAATCTAGCAGCATGTGCGAGAATAACAGTAATAATAATAATAAGTGTACAAAGCTATAAAATTGTTCTGAATAAAATATAGCTGATCAAACACGCTACATCCTATCCTACTCTTAAAGTCAGGGAAGTTGACTTCTGATTTTTATTGTTGTTATTGTTGTTAGCATTTGAACGTCACACTAAATTTTTCCATTTCACGGATTTACGTCAGCCAAACGCTGCTCTTCCTTGCTTTTTCTATTCTTTTATTTTTTATTGTAGTATGCCAGAGATCGAACCAAGGAATTTCAAAGTAGTAAAACCGAAGGAAGAGCAATAAAATATGGTAAAAACAAAGACTGAAATAAATTGTTTTCTGTTTTGTGACGACGGAGATATAATTCGTTGGTTCGCATTGAGATATTTAAAAAAAATATAGTGTTAGAAAGTAATAGATCACATGGGAGATTGTTTTTAATGGTACTCATGTGTAATTGAATGCTCAGAAAGCGTGAGTTATGGGTTCGATTCCTAGTGGAAACATTGAGCCTTCAGTGTTGAAACAATCGGAGAATCATCATCATCATCATTGTAGGTATTCTGCCATTATTGGCAGGCCATTTGCCGCAACTAAGAAGCTGCCATGCTCCACGGTCTTCCGCTAACCTCTTCGTCTTCACGTACGATTTCTCTATTTTGATATCGTCCATCAATTGTTGTCTCCTTCGCCCTCTCCCTCTCTCTCCTGCCCCACTTCTAGCACGTCCCTCATGAAACAGTTCCTTCTTACCCAATGTCCCAATTAGCTTCTCTTCCTCTTCCTATTAATATAAAATGGTTGTTTTCTCCCAACCATTTCTAACACTCTCTTATTCGTTTTCCGCTCGACCCAGCTAATTCCTTCCATTCTTCTTCACACCCATATTTCGAAAGCTTCCTGTTGTTTTTCAATCCTTTTTGCGTAATGTCCAATCGGAGAGTAACTTGAATTAAATGGTAGCGGACTTCTGTTTAGAAATTAAGTAATAACGGCAATAAAAAAAAATATTTGATGACAAACACCACCCAACTAAGAGCCATCGTGTGCACTTTGTAAACTGAAAGACGTGGAATTCAGTTTGCGATACGTGCAATGATGACCAGAAGGATTTTTTACATTAAGAGAAAAATAGAATGTGGGAAGAAATCGGAATTTTCCTGCATTATGTTTTCACTCACAAAATTGAGAATTTGTTTCTCTTCGAATTTGAAAATTTATTCTAAACGTCGTAAAAGCCTCTATATTTAAAACGGAAAAGTCTCTATATTTAAAAGTTTGTAGTCCTGATTGACTGCTGATCAACCCCTAAGTGAAACTGCTTAAGCTATAAACTTGGACAGTGCATAGGATTTATGACCCTATGGTACCATTACCGAAGGATTGTTTGGAAATTCGATATGGAAGTGGGGAAATGGAGGGTTGCAATTATTGTGTTAAAATGTCTATACCTTGGAATTTTTTCAGGTTAGAGACATGCAATTTGGTATTTAGACTTTTCATTTCAAATTATCAAACACGCGTTTCATTTTCTTTAAACGTATGACATAGAATGGGACAAGAATGGGTGGGGGTGGTTTCATTAAGATGTCCATACGAGGCATTCGAATTTCGTACGTATCTTCAAATTCAGATTAATTCGACATGAAATATGCAGAAAGAACACAATATATTAACGCAGTAACACATGAGAGCATTTGAGAGCATTTGTTAGCCTTGTGTAAATCTATTCATATGCTTCCAACAAAAAGAATATTATGTAAAACGAGTCAATAGGCTCAACCGTTGCCCAAAAGTAATGTCTTCATTTTTTTTTTTCTGTTTTCTTTCTCAAAACGAGCTGAATCAACATCTTTATACATACAGTACATTCTGTGCTTGGGAAGGATTTCCTTTCAGTCCATTTTGTGCAGTCACACGAGGACATTAAAATTGTAATTCTCTCTTAAAAATGCTCTTCAGTCCAAGATTTTGCTCCCATCTGGTGACATGAATTTTGATTTTATTACAAGAGTGGTAAGATCTAAAAGCATTGTATGTTGCAGCCAACAAAAGAAACGTTGTTTGATTCGAAATTAAAGCAATCTCTTATGGACCAGGATTTACAAAAAAAAAAAAAAAAAAAATAAGTGGGGGGGAAGGAGAAGAACTTTCTGTTAAGTCTCGTGGCAGCAAAATACAATCAAGTGGAGAAGTTGAATCAAAAATGCACAAGTGAAACATTATCTTGAATCAAGTGGATAAATAAGATAATGTCTTGAATCAGATGGACAAGTAAAACAGTATATATTTTGAATAAAATGAACAAATAAAACACTATCTTGAACTCGAAAATATGGACGAGTAAGACACTATATTGAATCGAATAGACAATTAAGACAGTATCTCAAATCAAGTAGATTAGTAAGATCTCTTGAATCAAGTGGACAAGTTTGTCAATATCTAGAATCTAGGTTTAATCTGTTTAATCGTCATTCAGATTAATTCAATTCTCTGGGACACTACAAATCCTTGAGTCATTCGGAATCATTAATGTGACTCCCTAAAGGTGAATATTTGGTACTCTATAACTCCCGGTGGAGTAATTGTACTCTACTTTTTTATACCCCCACAGTGACGTCAAACATGTACTTAATGATGTTACAGCAATACGCCATTACTGAACAATCGCTACAAATCCGACTGCATGATATTTCCAACAAGATAGTTCATCAACAGCATTATGCCCTTACTGTTCGTGCCTAACCTGACAACATATTTCCCAGTCGATGGAATGATAGTGCTGAACCATTGAAGTAGCTTCCATAAATCCTCAGATTTGATATTCTATGGTTTCTGGTTATGGAATATGGTAAAGGAAGTGTGTACTGTATAGCAGGAATGTTGGCGACATCAATGGCTTAAAGGACTAGACACAGAATGTGCTATCTTCCATTTTCTTCAAATGCTACTGGAAGTAGCTAGTTTTTGTTGTCAACATGATGGCGAACAGGTTTGAGAACCTGTTAAATACTAATTAAATACAATGTGTAATTTTCATTAAGATTAGCTCAAATCAATAAAGAACGATTATTTCTACGATCATAATACCCATTACTAGTTGAGTGCATACTTCTTGTTTTGCGGTAAATTTTAATATTTTCTATCTCACAGAGCAAATGATAGCATTCAACTAATTGAAATACGAATAAATGCGAGATATAAAACTAATCGTGCCCCATTATGACTAAAATTAATCAAAGAAATCTCGCTGACCCTGAATTCTACGGTCTAGAGAGGCAAGGCGGCTTTGAGTTGAGTGATAAGAATCACTAGACCGGTTCTCATAGTTCTTTCTATCACTGTCGCAAATCCCGTCGGCATGAGGGGGACATGTCCCCTCCAATCTGGGAACTGGGGGGACTGTTCCTTCAATAATCCGATTTGAAATGTGTTTTTGGGGAGACATGTGATAATGTGTGTTCGATTGCCATAAAGGAAAGTGAGATTAATTTGGTGTCCCCCCAGAATAAGCCTCAAATCTGCCCGTTTTCCAATGTTGAAGACAGCTCTGCTCCCATGATCCTCCACAGATTGTTTTCCCACTTCATAAATATTTTGAACATCGCTTTAAAAATATTTAAAAAAAAAAAAAAAAAGATAATGGGAACGTTCTTACCCATCTTCCCCAATGTTGAAGACAGATTTGCGCCGCTGCCTTCTATGTATCAATATCAAAAAACACCACCTTCTTAATTCAAGTAGTTCCTCAACTGTTTTACGACGGAGTGTCTACACTGAAAAAATTTGTTTTCCATCAGGGATCGAAACCGAGACCACGCGTGCTAAAAGCCCTCACCCTAACTACTGAACCATAAGATTATTAAGAATAACGTAAAACAAGCACATACGAAATTGTAAGCAAGGGAAGCTCTCTCCTAAGGGAAAATTTGAATTGCTAAGTTCGTTGGTTGAAGTATAGCGTTTCTGTTCAGCACCGAGGCTATAGGAGGCGCAGACGTTCAGTTTAAGGTGGAATCCGAACCATCTTACTGAGTTCAAAGTTTCAAGGCTTCCACACTGGGGATCGAATCTATGACCCCGTGCACCAAAGGCGCTTGCACTAGCAACTGGAAGGGTACTTTAAACAATAACTGAAAGGGTACCTTAAGCGAAAAGGGTACCTTAATAAGTGATTATCTATTTTTTTAACAGTTAAATCAACCGATAAGAGATAAAAAAATATATGAATATAGCTAAACAACTAATTAGAGAAAAAATAGAGGGAAGTTATCTATGCAAGCATAATTTTCTGCCTTCACAAGAGTGATCTATTGGAGAGGAACGAAATATAATGCCTAAAGCGTTCAATCATGCTACAACAGTACACTTTCCGCTAACTCTTTGACGAAAGAACCTTTCACAGCCTTCTCTTGCTCAATGCATCAGCCATCTGAGTTACTATGGTTACGTAAGTTGGTTTTCGTGCCCCATTAAGCACGATCCAAATTTCATTACGTGTACAGAGCTTTTACATTGGCTTTCGCTACCCTTCTTTCTCATCCACCCCGGCTCTGTATCGCTCGCTCTCAGATAGTAAAAAGAATCAGTTCAAAAAACATATACATGTATAATGAATGCAGGCGCAATACTAGGAGACTAACTATAACGATACTGATGAAAAATAAAGCTTTGAAGACTATAAATACAGATTGAAAAGGTCAATCATCGAGAACGGAAAAATGTTTCCGTGGTAAACAGTTTAGAGAAGGAATACACGAGAGAAAATGATAATTTAAGTAGTTCGAAAGCTTGAGTGTGCATTAGATCGAGCTTCCGAATAACAATCGTTTGCAATTCTATGTATTTGTCATTTGATGAATAAATTTTCCTATTTTCCTAGACATTTCTTTTGCGTTTTGTTCTCGTCGATGCCTTTCTTCTTGAAATAGGCTACTATATTTGTCGACTGCAAGTTCCATTATCATTGTAAGACTCACCCCATTTATTTGTACTGAATTTAGAGGGAAAAGTTCACTGCATATTATATAGACTTTTTAAAAATACAAACTGATATTTTTAGGAAGGAAGATGTAATGAAGTTACTTAACTTAATGTAAAATTGCACGTGCTTCTCGCAATGTCTATTGCGCATGCGCGTCCAGAGCAAAGCATACACACTGAGAGTATAAATAATGTGATTATATCCAAACTGCAATTACTGAATCACTGAATTGTATTTAGCTACTCGTAGAATGCTGTTGTATATTGTAAGGAAGTAAGGAAGACATCAAGCAACACAGAATAATTGGGAAAACTTGTTCAAATCGAAATAATAAAAATCTCTGTATCGCTGTATAAGATACATCTCATTTTTATAACTTATACTTAAAAAAAGTAGGCCTTATATTCCAGCAAATGAGGCATAAAAAGTAAGGATGTAATTATGTGGTCAATAAAATGCAACATTATCATAAGTCTTCTGTTAATACTGAGAGTAACATTGGGAAACTCCATATAGTTCTTCAAACAATCTCTTTGCTTGACCTTGAGAATTTTCCCATCTTTCAGATTTCCATCAAATGAACTCTTTTTATTCTCATCCTTCTTTTACCTCCCATATCTTCCATCATATCTGTAATAAAATAGATTCTTCTCAAGTAATGTCTTATATAGTTTTTATCAAGCATAGATGAGTGATTAGGTTGATAATCAGGCGGTCTCGGATTCTAATCCGGTGGTCGACCATATTGACTGAGATTTTCTACGTTTTTTTTTTCTACTTACAGCAGAAGAATACCGGTATGGCACTTCTAAATATAGACTCTTCCATTGATTTCCTTCCATTTTCTTTCCGATTATTGTTCTTGTTGATGATGATTGTTAATATAATTCCAATGTACATTGGACACAGAGGTTTTATAAAGAAGTTTCGTTTAAAAAAAAAAAAGAATTTTCGCTTTCCAACTTTCAAAAGCACTTTCTGATTCGTTTACCGTTCTTCTTGACCGATTTTCTTAGTCCCTTTTCACGCCCACATTTAAAATGCTTCAGCCGTTTATAATCGCCGTTCCATAATGTCCGTTTTTTTTCCTCCGATTACAGTACAATATTCCATATGAAAGGTTTCCTAAGCCTACGTACGGGCGGGTTCCACAATTCTACGTCGTACTCTTAAGGGGATACAATGGCTTAGTGGTTGAGTGCTAACCTCTGATGTGAGCTGTCCCTGGCTCAATTCTGAACAATGTTAAGTTTATGTTAGACAACATCCTGTATGTGATTTTTCTTGGGATTCTCCCATTTCCTTCCACATTCTTATTTTACCAACTTTTTAAAATAATTAATCATCATTACAAATCATTCATCTCTTTACAGCATAACCACTTTACAGCATTTAAAATTTTGATTTCATTTTAATTTTCCACCATTTTCTTAGAATGGCTAATAGAATGATTGTCAAAAATAATTGTGTGTCATTTTTAAGCACTCATCTCAACCTAGCATACACATCTTGTATTAGTAGACACTGGTATCATATAAGAAAACATAAAATAGATACTGTGATCTTTATTATTATTATTATTATTATTATTATTATTATTATTATTATTATTATTATTATTATTATTATTATTATTATTATTATTATTATTATTATTATTATATTTACTTTTCGTGTTTGTCATCTACGATATATCAAAATTTTACGCCTGGAGGGCTTCTTAAAGAGCGTATATAAATTGTTCAGGTTCAAATCTTCCTGGGAATACAATATATCATATAGAGATCGGAATAGGGTTTGGACGCCTCTTAAAAAGAAAGTTTGTCTTGTTTTTTTTAACTCGGTTTGTCGTAAAGAAATATCACTAATGGCCCTGGTGATTTTATTTGACTCCTTTTCGAACAGAGATTTCTCTCCATTTTTGAGGAAAAAATTCTTTCAAGCTCTAATACAAAGGAGCCATAATGTTCTTCAACTTAAGCGTGCATCGTACAGTCTCGGAATTGCACTGTAGAAAAGCTTATTTATGTCTCTCATGCAGCCTCCTCGAAGTTTCTAAAGTATTCCTCTAGGGAATGGTAGGTGATTGTCTTGCCTTTCCTATGCTAAGATCGTTACGAGAGATTTAGTATTATGAGAACACGTCTACTGTTACTATTAATAACTTCACATCTTCGCCTTGCACTCTTCCCTCCCTCCAAAAACCCTTTCTGTTTGCTGTTAAAATAATTTCCCATGATACTTGAAAGCTGCTGATTATTACCGTATTAATAATAATGAATCTGATACTAACGATGGAAGGTATCATCATTACTGATATCAAAACAGATACAGTGATTTTGAAAAAGTTTGGGTATTTCTTCTTTTTTATATTTGTTTTTAAATACATTTTAATTTGCATTTATTTTTCTAAAACAAATCAGTCATTTAATTTTAACTCGAAGAGCTCCTTCGTGGCTAAGTGGTTAGTGTACGGAGGTCCGGGTTCATTACCGGTGGGAGCCATGTGGTTCGGAAAATGAAATGAAATCTTTCAGTTTTACGTCCCACAGATGTCTTATGTCTTCTAGGCTAAAAGAGACGGTGATGATGATAAATAAATGGAATGATGAAATGAATCAAGTGGGAGGAAACAGGTGAACCCCGAGAAAACCTACGCACACGAAGTTTGTCCACCACAAAGTTTACTTGGCGCGAGCTGGGATTGAAACAGGAACCCCATACATCAAAGGTAAAGGCTCTATCATTGAGTTACTGCGGCCTCTCATGTTGTTCGGATTCCAAGTTAATCAGTAAGTCCATGTCTTATATAGCCTCGCTGGTGAAAGGGACGCTAAACTCAAATCTGAACTCAACTTTCACTTAATATTAAAATAATTTTCCCTAGAACGCTAAGAATATTTCAAATTTCGAGTTTTTTCTTTTTTCTTTGATATATGAACACCAGGAGATTAATTGTATCTTTAAGAGAGCTATAGAGCTATACTTTTTATAAATCATTATATATATATATATATATATATATATATATATATATATATATATATATATATATATATATATATATATATGTATGTATGTATATTCATTTCTATCGAGTATATCGAGACTTCACACGGAAATATCCTTCTCCTTCTCTTTTCCTCATTTCCCCATCTATCAATCTCTCATCTCTCTTAGTCTCTTTCTCTCTCACACACATTGTCTATATATTTAATATTGAATGACTTCTAAAATTACTATATTTGAATAGTTTTGTCTAAGTAATAAATAGTCCTCTCTTAAGCTTAAACACTTCAACGTTTAGTTATCTTCTTATTTTTATCATCAAGCGAATATTCAGTTTGACAATTCTCAATTCTCTTAATAACTTTCTTAACTAATGTTCATTTTATTTCTTCTTTAATGTTCATTAAAGAGAACTTTTAACATGGAATTGAAAAAAAATATTCTTTCTTTTTTTCTTTTTTTTTCTTTTTTTTCGATGAAATGTAACAACAAAGACGCAGCTCAGTTTATTTATTCACCATTAACGGTGTTATAGACTATATAGTAGGTACACCAGACGTCAAGTCTCGGTGTGCTAAAAATGCAGATTACATACAAATGTAAATAAACGTATGTTTAAATTGTTTGACAATATATTATGAAAGTTAGATATTTCTAAGACGACAGTAATAAAATACTATTATTGTTAATTGATCTTAGTTACAAAGTTGCTATGAGATATGATTGAATTCGTATGTTTTGTATTTTCTTGCAGATGTTTTTAACGTGTTAACCGTCGCCATAATGTATTTAACACATTTCTTTGATATATTATTTTTATTGTTGGAAAAATGTCGTATTTTCTGTAATTATAGCGAGTCTTTGAATACAGTTAATTCAAAAATTGATTAGTATATGAATTGTGAATTATTTATATATTATTTAGTCATAGTAATGAATGACCTTCAACTATTTGTCAAGGAAACTAATTTTTGTAGATTAAATATAGATTTGTAACTGTCCACTGTAAAATGTAATGTTGTTCACAATGGATTGAATTTATATATATATTTTACTAAAAGAGACATAAAGAACTCTAAAGCATTTGTATAAGACTGAAAACCCAGGCACAATAAATAACACACTTCTATACAGAAACACGCCATCTTGCAAAGCTCGTGATGCAATGTCCCATATGTATTTCAAATAATGGCATAAATAATCTATGGACACAGATTATTTATTCGAAGTTTGAAAATCTTTTTAAATAATTTTTGAATAAAGTTTGAACAAAATTTATTGGAAAATTTTAAGAAAATAATATAAAATAGTGGATTGATGGTGCCATTATTTGAAATGAAATGAAAATGAAATTTTTAAGTTTTACGTCCCACGGTTATGCCGGTTAGGCTAAAGGAGACGGTGATAATGAGAGATGAGTAAAATGGTGGAATGAAGAAAGTGAGAGGAAACGGGGGAACCCCGAGAAAACCCACGAGCACTGTGTTTGTCCACCACAAAGTCCACACGGCGCGAGCTGGGATCCCAAGCATCGGAGGTGAACGCTCTACCACTGAGCCACCGTGCCCTTAATGCCATTATTTGAGAGATGTGTCAAATTCAATCTGAAAGTCTCTAATGTATCGTCTTGTTCCAAATGTTCAAAGACTTAAACTTATAAACAAGTTAAACTTCTTGTTAAAGACCCATTTTCTCAGAAGTGATACTGAGTTTTAAGAATTAATTTATAAAAATCTGAAACTTGATTTCTAAAGTTTTAATTGCTTTTAAGAATTTTTTTTAAAAAAAATGAAAATTAATTTTTGAAGTAACATAGACTTTTAAGATATTTTAAATATCTGAAAGTTAATTTTCAAACTATTCACGACTTTCTATAAAGAAATGTGAGTTGATTTTTTCAAAGTATTACTTCCTTTTTTTATTTTAAAAATAAAAGTAAAAATATTTTCAAAATAAAAGTAAAAATAAAAGTATTTTAAACATAAAAATAAAAGACGGAAGTTAATTCTGAAGCATTTCCTACTTTTAATGTATTATTTAAACAATGTGTTTAAATTGATTTTTGAAATATCAATTACTTTTAAGAATCAATTAATTTTAAGAACAAAAATTTTAAAAATCTAAAAGTTGATTTTTGAGATATTAGTGACTTTTAAGAATAAATTTTATAAAGATCTGAAAGTTGATTTTAGAAAAAAAAAACAGTTTTGTTATACTCATCACGTTTCCACATAATTAAAGCAAAATTTGTAGAACAGAGAAGAAGATTTTTGAAATACCGATTGAAGTTTTTTCTCCTCTCCTTCTTCGTATTACATCATAATTTACCTCTTAATGAACAAAGATTACTTTTTTAAGTTTTCGTTAAGAGAGAATTAGCCGAGACAGAAGTACATAAAGTTCTGTTAATTAGCATCATGGATATCATGAGAACTTACTAAAGAACTCAAAATGCTGTCTCTCTCTCTCTCTTTCTATATATATATATATATATATATATATATATATATATATATATATATATATATATATATATATATGTAAGTTCCTGCCTCTCTGTCTCTTTCCTGCTAAGTTCGTCCTTCTATGTCCTTGGTAAAATGAAGAAGACCCTTGTCTTCTGTTAGTGTCAATCTTCATTTTGCGGACACGAGATTTCCATACCAGAGTTACTCTAACTTTTCCATGAGTATGTATTTTTCTGTCTCAAGTCTCTCATGTACATTTACATCTCTATATATACACACACAGTCCTCTGCTATCTACTATATGTAGACTATCCACGAAAATATCCTTTTCTTCCTCTTTCTCCCCCCCCCTCTATTACACACACACGCGCGCGCGCACACAAAAATAAGAACAAGACATTAGATATGAAGCTAATTTCAACGTTATCAACAATAACAACAACAAGATGGAAAAGTTTTGTTATAGTTTTCGGGGTCGAGTCTTTAGAGAAATCCATAATGAATAAGACTTGTACTTTGGGGAAGTTTTAATTTATTACCGAGTACTACTCCCTTGTGCACATGGTAAAACTTATTAGGATTAGAGTTAGGAATTATATTTCTGGGCTTTCAGTATCTAAGGGCCATGTTAGCCCGTCACGTATGAGGGAAGACGTCCCTCGGCGATCACACTATCCGAGGAAAGGGAAGGAAGAAAGGATTGGGAAGGGAAGGAAGCGGCCTGGGACCTATATATTAGGTACCATCCCGGCATTTGCCTGGTGTGAATGAGGAAAACCTCACTCAGGATGCCTGGCCTGGAAAAGCTTTTACACTTTTCCGACCGAGTGCCCCCACTGGGAATCGAACCCGGGACAGCTCGCACCATGATAAAACTTATGGATTGAAGATTTCTTTATGTATGTACCTATGAATGTGTTACAGAATATTAATTGATTTTATTTTATTTTGAGTTTAGGGTCCCTTTCAGAAGTGAGGCTATGTGAGACGTAGACCTACAGCTTAACGTTGCATTTGAACCACATAATCTCCCCCTCTCGATTTCAAAGGCGAATACGCTAATCGCTTAGCCACGAGGATCTCTACAGAAACTTACGAAGTTAATTATACAGCTCTTAAATAGGTGATAAATGTAAATGTTCTAGATCGTTTTCCTGAAGTAGTTAGGCATGTTCACTAGCTCAGTAGCGCAAAGAGAGAGAGAGAGAGAGCGTTTCCAGTATCTCAATCCCCTGAAAAAACTGGTAATTTGGGTTCTAGCAGTAAATAAATTACAAATTAGAATTACGGATGTAAACACTGTAGGAACTGAATAAAATTATTTTCACTAACAGAGAATAAATTAGAAGCTTCACAAACGTTGGGATGAAAAATAAATCAGTTGAGAATGCTCGAAGAATATTGCTAGAACGAACTTAAAGGGAATTATTTTTTTTTCAAAATTTATATAAAGTTGTAAATATATAATATTAATTATTGAATCAATAACTGTTATTGGTAGTAAATCAGTATTAATCAACACCAATATCATCTCTCTATGTCTTACGGTTTAGGAGATATGGCTCCTTAAATCTCCCGAAATCGGAACTTTTTTGGGCCAACATCTAGGGAACTTTTTTGGGCCAACATCTAGGGAACGGTTGGGTCAACATCTAGGGAACGGTTGGGCCAACATCTAGGGAACGGTTGGGTCAACATCTAGGGAACGGTTGGGTCAACATCTAGGGAACGGTTGGGCCAACATCTAGGGAACGGTTGGGTCAACATCTAGGGAACGGTTGGGTCAACATCTAGGGAACGGTTGGGCCAACATCTAGGGAACGGTTGGGCCAACATCTAGGGAACGGTTGGGTCAACATCTAGGGAACGGTTGGGCCAACATCTAGGGAACGGTTGGGTCAACATCTAGGGAACGGTTGGGTCAACATCTAGGGAACGGTTGGGCCAACATCTAGGGAACGGTTGGGTCAACATCTAGGGAACGGTTGGGCCAACATCTAGGGAACGGTTGGGTCAACATCTAGGGAACGGTTGGGCCAACATCTAGGGAACGGTAAAAGTGACGTGAAAAATTCCATTACTTCTTTCAGATAGTTTTTGATGCTCTATCGAATGGAGAGTTCAAAATTGAAAAAATTCCAAATAACAGACAGACACACATAAACACAGACATACAGAATTCAGTAATGAAATTTTTAAGTTCGTTAATAAAATATGGAAACTGTTACTGGGAAACAAGACCCTGATAATCATACACTAATACAACCAAAAACATACTACAGTGTTTGCGTTCTGCTATTTTCAAGTGAGACACTGAGAGTGGTGATATATAAATGCATCTAATACTTTCTCTACACTGAACGTTAAAAATAAATACACATAAAGCCTTATTCAACTAGTAGAATGAGGAATAACGTTTCTAACAGTGTCATAAATCACAATATTATTTTCGTTTTAAAAAAAATCACTTCTCTTACAAATATTTAGCGGAAGTATACGCAATTCATTGACCAAAATCCCATTAGTTTATCTAAATATAAGTTTCATAAACCGAAAAGACGAGAGACAGACATACGAGATGTTAATTTATTGAGAGAATCATGTAGTATTTTTGAGCAGTAGAATACTGTAAAAATTAATTGAATCAGGAGTTTTGAAAAGGTCATGAGTCAGAAAAGTAAGGTTATGAAAGAAATTGAACAAAAATCTGTTAAATTTTTTAAACTCTTGCTAGACATGAAATGATCGACCTTTGTTTTAAAAAAATAGAGTTTTCTTGTCATTGTACGAATTGAACAACTTGTGTAGAGCAATTGGTAGCAACAAAAAGTATACTTAATGCTAGATAGCTATTTTTCTGACTCACGACCTTTTCAAAACGACTGATTCAATTAGAAACACCCTCTTAAAATAATGGAATAATATGGCAAATATATACTGCTGTCATTTGTTGAAGTTTATCGTTTCTTTTTAACATCGAAGGTATATGAAACATGGAGTTGAAAAAGTTATCCAAACTAATGTAATGAGTTCAATGCTATTCCATTGGAAGTCCAACAACGGAACTCCCGTGCATCAAAGGCGCTTGTGCTACTCATTAGATCAACGGGGAAGGCGTAAAAGATATATACTGTGATTTATCTGGGATTTTTCTTTCCTTTTTTTAGCTTGCAATGTAATTCTTTATTTTCGTTGATAGCACTTTAACTATGAAGAATTAGTTATGAACAATTCAAAAAATCTAGACGAAACGTTCATATTGCTCTCGTGCATGCTAACGCGAGATACATACATATATACTATCTATCTTTATGTGTATATATATATATATATATATATATATATATATATATATATATATATATATATATATATATATATATATATATATATATATATATATATCCAGTTATGAGCTTTCATTTCTGCGTTCATGAACCCTTGTATATTTTTGAAGCAATTTTGATTTCTTTAAGGGGCAAGCGGAGCTGTAGAAAATTTTTTAGAGGGAGTGCTTTTTTCTATACCGAAAGTAATACTTTTGTATTACTTGATGCACAGTATAATACAACATGTCTGAAGGCAGTCGGAAGGGAGGACAATGATACCTGGGAGGCATACGCCTCCCTTGCCCTCTCCAGCGTCGTCACTGTAGTTGAGTTCACAGACTTAGTAAATCTAATAAATACTGGTAAAACTAACAAATGGTAAATTGGCCTACTTCTTGTACTTCTATTTAGAAATAATAATACAATGTATAATCTTTATTCTACGTAAGTGCCTAGGAAAATTTCCCATATTTCATGATTCTATTGTGATTTAAGAAAACACCTTGACTCCTAACAAGGAGAATAGCCGGATTCAACGTAAACCGTATCGTTTCGAGCACAGAAAATATAACAATAGTTGCCCAAGCTTAGAAATTTTTGCATCATTTTGTAGCAACAACAGTAGCTACCTAGTAAATGTTACGCATACTGTATTCTGCATGTTTCTATGGGAGCGCTTAGTGGTTTGTATACTTATATGTATGTGTCTATGTGTGTAATAAGAGAGAGGGAGAGAGAAAGAGAGTAAAATAGAACGGATAGCTACCAAGAGGCTGATACTAGTGTTTCCAACTTGGCATTGTGCCCAAAAAGTCTGATTCTCCTTAGAACCAAGGAAGAAAGAAACAGTGTGCAAGCTATCTGCCAGGAGAAGATACGCAGAATTGGTCTCTTGTTGTACTAGACTGTTCCCACACAGTTGAAATCAACTCATCCAAATTCTATTTTCCTGTCTCTCCCTTTTTTCTATATATTTACATTTTAGAAAAATATTATCTTGTACACTTGACATAGTACTTATTTCATTTCATTTGCTTCGCTCAAATAATTGAAGCAATAAAACAACTTAAAGGAGAAAAGAAGAAAATTATTAAAAAGAATTTTTGTGTTTATCGTAAAACGAGTTAATTCAAAATAGAAGAGGAGGTAGATAATAATGGAAGTTGCTATTTTTATCGAAATATTAATACAATAATTAAGAAACATTTCTGGAAGTACAATATCTGTACACCATTGACATTCACATCTTTACAGTAGGAATAGGAGTATCTTCACACTAATTTCCAGTTTTCCATATACCCTTTTGAACCACAAGAGGAAAGTAACTGGCCACTCTACCCCTACTTTACAGACTTATTGATTCTTGTCTAGATAAGTTAGGTAAATGAGCTAGGAGTTTCCGTTAAGTAGACTACAAATAAGGTAATATAAGTACGTAGATATTTACGTTTAACGTAATCTGTATCCAGTGCAAAACTAGATTTAATGTAACCCCGATTTTCTAAAAAAAAAAATCGATTTTCTAAAACAATTTTCTAAACACAGATTTAACTATTTTCTAAAAAAAAGAACTCCGTTAAATCATATTTCACTTATGTGGATTACGAAATGTTCATATGTTTCGAAATTCTGAATTTGTTTTTTTTTTTTTTTTTTTCTTGTTGCAGGAATGAAATATAATCAGAGCGTTTTATCTTACGGCAGATATCAATGCTGCCAAATAATTATTGCAATTTAATTCACTTTACATCTCATATTAGATCAATCTAGTTTATGGTCAAGTGCAAAGTGATGAAATTAAGACATTGAGATATTTCGATTAGCCAAAACATAGTCCAACTTTTTCATGTCACAAACTGGGGCATCTAAGTTCAGAGATATTAAATAATATTAAAACTGTAGGAACGTGTGATTGCAATAAGTATTTAAAGCATTAAAATATAAATTACTTTTAAACGTATCTAGACCAATATACTGGAAAAAAGCTGCAATTTTTTCTGTCTGTTATGGGAAGGATTGCATTTTTTATATACAGACGTCCTGCTCGATATTGCAAGATCTGCTCTTTACCGCTTTTGCTAGCGAAATGGATTGTTTAGTTTTCCATCTTGTTTTGCTTTAATCTGTAGAAAATTTATAAAACTTACAAGCAGATCTCTCAAACTACAATGTTAGCAATCCGAAACGTACCTCATTTTACCATTTTTCAATTTGTATTTAGTCTTCTTTAGTGAGTGTTGTGCGTAAAAATACAGCGATTATAAGTTAATGATTAAATTGCCATTTCCCACTATTACAATCCATTGAATTCTGTATTATAAATAAGAAACATGTCTCCAAAAGTTACAAAACAGCCATCAGGAAAGGCTATAAAGAAAAAGAATAAAGAAGGAAAGAAAGAAAACGAAACAAGATTTTTGTTTCTGCTCTTCTGAAAAGTTACAGAAAATCACTCACGTCTCCACGCGTTATGACCGTCGTATTGGATGTAATTCAATAGAGAGGAACGAAACGACGGATCTGTAATAAAGCGTTTACCTCTGCTGCTGAGAGTCGTTAAGTTCGATCTCAGAACAAGTGAGATTCTTATAGTGGACAACGCCATATAAGTGAGTTTTCTCACTAGTTCTTTTTCTCTTTTTCTCTTCATTCTGGTAATTCTTTAAGAATCGGTTGGGAAGGGAGGGAAGGTATTCACTGGTAAAAATGTATCATATTATTATTATACTATATTATTATCATATTATATATATATATATATATATATATATATATATATATATATATATATATATATATATATATATATAACACTGAAAGGAAGGTCAATTGCTCCATGCCCTATCCCAAATGAGGTTTGACGAAGACAGTCCTGGATTTGCATAATCTATCCCACAAAAAAATTATTCAAAATTCCAAATGTTCTGGTTTTATTCCAAACATAAATTAATATCATTCATGCGATATTTTAGAGAACATCATTTTTATTAGTCATTGATACTCATTTAATAGGAATACACTGTATATACTCGAATCTAAGACGCAGGTATAAATGAGGAGTTCTTTTTTTAATATTGACATTCAAACTGGACATATTACTGTAGTTTGAACAAATAAACCCGTATGATTTAATTTGTACTGTCGAATTCTGTATTGCTTCATTGAATATCCAGGATTCGTCTTAGAATTGAATACAAGAAATTGACACAATTTTTGAACAGAGAAGTTTAGAAATGGGGGTGCGCCTGAGATTCAAGTAAATACGATAATCTACTCTTTGTTACTCATTTTTGGTCAGCGTTGACTTATTAGCTAATAATTTCTGACAATTCAGCGAAAACCAAGTGGGTAACTATGACTATAGTGTACATTTTCATAGGTGTCCCGGTTTTTGAGTCTGCAAAGTCTAGCCAACTCACATGATATATGTGGAATGTAAAATGGACCCCTAATGTTATTCTATTCCCTGTTCAGCGTAAGCTCTAAACTCCGATAAACAAAATATTTGTGTCCTTCCGCTTGTCACAAATACGATTGGCTAGCGATGTTTCACTCCCACTCCCCACGGGGAGGAGAAAATTATACACGTGCATTTTGACAATACTGTCTCGTGTTGTCCAGATACTTACAGCAGCAGCAGAAAAGAAAGAAAAAAAACGCGAAAGATTAAAAACAAAGTAGCCTATTTGAATTTGGCTGGTAAACAATTGTTGCTTAGTGAGTAAAGGTTTGTCCTGGTGTTTCACCACAACACTCGCGGAACCGGGGTTCATGCCAGCCATCTTTCATACTTTAGAAGCAGAACACCCGTCCACAGTTGAGTTGGCGCCATAATTACTGCGCATGCTTAGTGTTTATTTCTATTGTTTCATTAGCCACACTCGATTGCAGTATTATTAGATAATCCGTATTATATATTTTTTTTGTAATTTATAATAATATAGCAGTTTTATATGAAGCTTCATAGTAAAAGTAATAATCAAATCATATTAACTATTTTGCGGAGGAGTACAAGCGTTGGTAGGACAACAGCAAATCAGCGAGATTTAGTTTAACGTGGCTTTGTTTATCGCAGTTTAAAGCTTACGCCGAACAATGTGTAGGTTTTGCTTGGTTAGAGAGGGTGATACAATACTCTCCACCGATATAAGCAAAGTTTCACGTTTTCCGTTAGTATATTACTATACTATTGGTTTATATATCACAAACTCAGGGGGAAGGGAATTGCATCCACCCTGAACAGAGGATGTCATTTAAGTAATTCAATATCTAAGTATCTAATAAAAGATTTAAACTCCTCCTTGTAAACCTTGCAAACGGCATGTCTCCTTCGTTATTCTAATACTATGTGCATTACCTCGAGTTCGATTTTATATGTTGATTTCATAGTCCTTTTAAGTAATCTACGCTTTCTTCCCCCTCCCTCCTCTTGTTGAGATTATTTGTTTCCAAAAATTCGAAACACATCATCATCATCATAGCTGTTCTTTCACTTGCCGTAAATTGAGAAGCTTCCATGTATCACTGTCTTTTACTAACTTCTTCGTTTTAACGTAGCAGTTTTCTTTTAATATCGTCCAGCAATTGTAGCTTCTCTCTATCTCTCTCTCTCTCTCTCTCGTTCGCTCAAACTTCCTTTTTTCTTCCATTGTATCTTCCTTCGATCATTTTTCTCATGATACAATTTCTTCTCGACCAGTGTTTTCTTCTTTAATTGCAACTAAAATTATTCTATTCTGCCCTATTTTTCATATTCGATCCAGCTATTTTTCATTCTTCTCCACTCCAACGTTACAAAACAATTCAACATTTTAAAAATTGCTTATGCTTGTTGGCATGTTCCTGTCACACACGGTACAATATTCCACACGAAATATTTAATATATCTTAATCTTAACTCTTTATTCATAGATATATGAAATAGACTTTTCTTCTTTTAAATTGTTCTTTCTCTATTTCTACTCCTTCCTTTTATTTCATATTCGCACTTCATATCTTTATTAAGAAAACTACCCAGATATCGAACACTAGTCACTTGTTCTACTGTCTCCTCTCTTACTTCTACGTATATTTGATATCAAGCACTTCGTTTCAATCACCATTGCTTTTGTCTCTCCAACGTTTGTTTTCATTCCATACTCTTCCCAGTTTATTTCCCTCAAGTCTTCCACTCACATATATAATTTTCACTAGATTTAAAAACCTTTCTCATTTTCTTTACCCTTGTATAATTTCTAACAATCTTTGATGGACAAAGGTATAAGGGTTCAGTGATGGAGTGCTCAATTTAGATGACAAGATTCTCATGTTCGATAATAGCCTCTGGGCAAGCACGGTGGTCCAATGGTAGAGCGCTTACCTCTGGTGCATGAGATCTCTGGTTCGATCCCCAGTCAATAAGTTTGTGGTGGACTACATCGTTTCCATAGTTTTTTTCGTGGTACTCCCATTTCCTCCCACATTCTCATTCTACCGATTCTTCCATCATCATTCTCTTACTTTAATCATCCGTCTCCCTTAGCCTAAAGGTCATAACCATGAAACGTTAAATTCAAAGATTTCATTTCATTTTCGTTTCAAAAATGACAGCCTCTAAAATCTGGGATTCATTTATTCATTCATTTCAGAGTTTTAACGTCCTTTTTTAGCACCAATACTATATGAGACGTGAACTTCGACATTGACGTGGAATTCCGAACAACATAAGCTTCAACTGAGAATTGAACCCGGCTCTTCCGCGCCAAAGGTACGTGTGCTAAGCCATGGGTATTCAGAAAATTTCTGATAAAACAGAAGCGCCGATTACTACATAAGTTTGGGGCGCTTCATTGAGTGTGTGTGTTTCGATGACAGATATTGTCTACTGATATATTAATGAGGATTTTAATTCAAATACAAGGGCTTAATCAATTTGAGAGAGAGAGAGAGAGAGAGAGAGAGAGAAAGAGAGAAGCTTCCTAGATCGGAGTCTGTAGCCAGACTATCTGTAGGTTTTCTTCGATCTTTTCCAATTCTCCACTCTCCTAATCTAGCTTTTTTTCCCCAGATTTTAACAGGCATTTGTTACTTGTTATTCTTGACTTAAAGGACAACCGTGATACATCTATTTAAATGCTTTTTTCTAAGAGTGATCAAGCTTTTTAACTGAATTGACATATTCACCTTGACAGGAACAAAGAAAAAAAGTGTAATGCAGAACAACGTTAAATATTTGCATGTGTCTAATGCGTCCATACACACACGCAAACAGGGTTAGATAGACTCTTCCTCTCAAACACTGTTCTCTACTGAGTCACAATTTCGCGCAGCTAAACACACACACACACAAAGCCAACTCAACGGTCGTCTTGGGAGAACTATTTTTAAAACAGTGAAACAAGAGGAAAGTTTCTTCTTAAAATGTTTCTTGATTCGCTTCAAAGTATTAACACTTCTACTGAACTGTTTCGTAACTTTTTCCCTCCCTTTTTTCTCTCTAACCAGCCAACACATAGTTAAGCTATCTGTGCGCTCTGTTAACCACAAAAGTATTCAAGGTTCTAAACCTCTTTTGCAAACAAATGACTCAGAAATTAAGAAGAAAATAACTGCATAATATTGAGGGGAGATCTAAAACGGTGAAGGAATGTTCCTCATTAGGGACTGGTCGATGTGGTCCATGGGTGATTTGAAGGTAAGAATCTACATTTTGACTTTGGAACGTACGAAAGAAGAAGTAATGTAAGGAAAATGTGTTCACCATTACTCTCTGGCAGTCTTTAATCTATAGATTTATTCAGGTATTCAGAGAACCTTATACAGATTTGGTGACTCTATAAGCTGGTTTGGAACGGGGGTGGATCGAGGAATTATTATCTCTTCCACAATGGTACAGTGGCGTAGCCAGTAAGACGTCTGCCTTACAATTGGACGAACTGGGGTTGGGCGCAAGATTGAGATAATTCGGAAGATATACACTATTCGTATTACTGTAACTCTATTTCTTTAACATATAAAGGTAACAAAAAAAAGTTCTATCGCTTTTTTTACCCACTACCTTCGAACATCCATATGTCACCTAAGACGTACCTGGAAGATCAAAAATAGTCCCCATTAGCATAGATGACCTTCGGCCAACGTTCTGGAAGGCCATGGATTCCATCGCGGTTCAACTTGGTGGGCCGTGAAGCAAAGAAGTTATCAAGTGTATTTTGCACCTCTACTAGAGATTTCAAATGGCGTCCTCTAAGGTGATTGTCCAAGGAATGGAATAGGCGATTATCGGACGGTGCAATGTCCGGACAGTATGGCGGATGCAATAGTGTTTCCCATCCAAGGCGTAGAATGGTGTCCTGGGTCATCCTAGGCACGTGGGATTAGGGTTGTCCTGTAACAGGAGGATCCCTTTGCGATTCAGAAGTGCTGGCTCCAGAGTTTCGAGTTTTTCTTGAACACGGCTCATCTGCTGACAGTACACAGTTGTATTGATTCTTTGACCAGCTGGTAGCAGTTCTCGATGTACTATGCCGCGAACAGTCCACCAAACATACAGGAGGATCTTCTTCTAGTGAAGTGATGGTTTCGGCTGTTTTGAAAGCAGTTCATGGGATGCTAACCAATGATGACGGCGCCGTGGAGCTTCGTACAAAACCTACTTCTCATCATATGTCAACACCCTGTCCAGAAATGACTCCTTCCTCAGACGAGACAGCAAACAAACAAAAAAACACAGGTGTCTGATCACGTTGCCTTCTGGCTCCATCGAATCAACTTGTACTGTTTCTTAAGTTGATGGAGGTGCTGCCGAATGGTTTGTTTACTCACACTGAATTGTAGTCCTAAAGTCTTTCCAGCCTTAGAATAAAGTAGGCGTAAACAAAGCGAAATGAATTACTCCGCGGCTCACACGTGCTTCGGCAGCGAGAGACGTGAACAGCAAGATCGTTTGCTTACTTACTGTCGTCGCATAATTTCCAGACTATAAGGCTACAGTTTGTTGGCAAATAATTAACGGACTGACACTGACTACTGCTATTTTGGAGATTTGTATTTTCTTAAATCCTTATATAAACGAGATTGTCTCTATTCCTGTCATCCTCTTTTGTGTTTTATAACACGAGACGAAAATGGATTATTGTCACACATCGTCGCCATGAAACTCTGCATTCTACAACAATTTTAAATGAGTGGGGAAGGCGCGTGAACGCACACGCATGCGCAGTAAATACTATATGTCCAGATATAGTATATGTCCAGGTTTAAGTAAAGTTACATCTGTTGTTAAATATTATATATATTGCGTTTATTATCACAAAATGTAGCATAAATTCAGATATTTTTATTTGAAATTATTATTGTAGTAGGGATTATATTGCGGTAGGATATTAGTGCACTGAGACCAACAGCCAATCACTGGTCATCGACAAACTGGTAGACAGGTGGGTTTGTTTACATCTACTTTTTTCTAAGGCTGGAAAGAGAATAGTTCCTCACATGTCTGGCCACTGTTCGCCTCAGCTTCTGCCTGAAGATCTTCATATTATACATGTGTTGGTCTTTCGGCACGTGGTGCGTCTCCGAGTGTTTTGTCATCGTCCTTAAAATTGTTAAACCACCGCTGCACTGTCCGCATAGTCACAACACCCTCACCAAAAGCCTGGCATATCTTTCGCCTCGCTGCAGCGACGTTTGACCCTAGTTTGAACTCTTACAACACACACGCCCTTATGACGCTCTGTGGAGGTCCCATGTTTACTCTGTCCTTACGCAAGTTCATGGTGTAACTGAACTGTCACAATCAGGTAGTATGTTGGATATACCCACATCAACAACTGACCTTCGCCTTATCTCCATTTCCATTCAACTCACAGTGTATATATAAATGTACTGTGTGTATATATGCAGAATGACTATAAAATCCGAGGTAAGTGCCAAAGTGAAAATATTGAATAAAAAGCCCAGATTTTACTTCAGAACTGATGGCACATAGGCCCATGCGCATTCTTCTGACGATTATAAGAACTACTTCCATAGTGAATACTAGATATACAGATTTTAACTGGGCAGTGTTAGGCATGTAACCCACATTTTGATATTAAATCAAACGTTTCCATTTTTGGCACTTAGCACGGATTCCATTTTCAGTCTACATTTATAAAAGGTTAGATGGATGGATGTTGAAGTATAACGTTTACAACAAATTCAATCAAGCTTGCTTGATCTACATATGACTTGCAATCTGAAAAAAAAAAATGTCGGAGCAAGACACCCCTAGTTTTCGTAGAAGGCTAGGGTGGAAAGTTGGCAGACCTTTGTTAGCAACAACCCCTACCACGTTAGGCAACATCTCTTACCTTAAAACAACGTTGGTTGCCTGCATAACAGGGGTGACACTATCATTGAAATTAAGGTGTAAAACAAAGTTTATGGTCGTAAACAAAAGCGTGTCGATCGTCGATAGTGTTTATATATTCTACTTTAACATTTTATTTATTTATTTAAGCATATTTTACTCTATACTTAAAAATACACTGTTAACTAGCAGAGTGTATCTATAGTTTAATACAAGTAATGTTGAAAATATATCCATAATACACATACATTACGTCATGCTAAAGAGCATTTAAGTACATTTGATGAAGAAACCAGTAAAATAAAAATATTAAAATTCCTGTCCGTTTCAAAGAAGAAACAAAAATGCTTCCACATATAGATTATAACGACTTACCGAGGGTAGTCGTCAACCTGGTTCGTCGAAATGTGATATACAAATCTCGAGTGGTAGTAGTCTTTAATAATTATATACTATCGTTCTCACCTTTTTATATAAGAATGATAATGTCGATAAACAGTGCTAAAAATGGTTTATTAGTTGATATACTTTATAATATATTTTCCTTAACACTGTCAAGCACACAAACTTGCTGACTCGGTATCCATAAACATGTACATAGCAACAACTATCCCATAATAATATCTTACATATCTTAAAAACATTCTTCTTCTGTTATTATTAAATTAACATTCTATGAAGTATAGTGCATATGTATGAGCACTTTCTGCCCAAGGTACAGGTAATTATTACACTATCCAAAGTATTTTGTTATATAAAAATGTCGCCCGACAAATGGACTGAATATAAAAGTCATAAGCGAGTTTGGCTTTTATGTTCAAGAACCACTGGTCCGTTTACAATACTGTTCTTACATTGCATATGTCCATCACATTTTGATCGCACCTCGTATATATCTTCATTACATTTCATATATATATATACATTTATAACAAATATTACACTTCATCAATACTTATTTTTAATTACATTCATTATATTATTATTATATTTTCTTATTAAAAAAATATCGTCGCTCATTTACTTAATCGTTGAAGGGTGCGAATTCAAAAATCGTAAGGGACAAACATGAGTTACAAATAGTCAGGGCGCATTATATGATAATCATTTTAGGTGATATTTTAAAATAAACATTAGATTAATAAGGCATCACAATATAGAAGAATCTAATTCAAGATAGTTGTCGAATATTTAGTTTTATAGAATAGATCTTCTTCTTAACATAATCTTTGACAGTTAAGTTTTTTTACACAAATCAATCTAATATAAATAACCTTTGCTTTTAATCATTTATGAATCGAATTATAATTCTTACATATATTAAAAACATTTGAGAATTATCATTGATTAATGAGAATTAAAGAGAATTAAATTGAATAAAAATAAAATAAATGTTCATGAAAATCTATAACTGATATGAATTTAACTTAATTTCATTAACGGTAATCAGGTTACATTCATACTTGCATATGAATTTAATAAAGTACATTGTACTGTGTAATGTATTCAGAATCTAGTCATTTATAAAATATTATTATTATTATTATTATTATTATTATTATTATTATTATTATTATTATTATTATTATGTTATTGTTCCCTTGCTTTGGTTATTATTTTTACTTCACGGTATTGTAGTTTTGTTTTTACGAATTTAATTTTTCACTTGTTATCTACTGGAGCATGTTGGGAGTTTGCTGGCTCGCCATGTACAAATTCTCGGATGCTTCAGTTGACGTAATTGTCTGGTGAGTTAACTTCATTTTTTATAGCTCATCAATTATCTATAGTTTTGTGACAGTATAATCGAGTCTTGCCAGTAATATACGTATTGCAGATAAGTTTAAAATATATACATATATTTATGTGAATATTCCAAGTATTAGTTCATATATTTTTCATACATAATAATTATAATTATTTATCATTATTTTTTTTATCTTTTGGCTGACGCCATTTTTGGTAACAAAAAGAAAAAGAAGAAGGACTATTGTGTCCTCGTGGTTAAGGTAATTTTGAACAAAACTAAAAATATTACATATCCACAACTTAGAGTTGACAAAACTAAATTGCGTTTAGTGTCTTGTTGAATATTTTTGATAATTAAAGATTATATGTACAATTGTTAATTTTTTGACTTTTTCTAATATTTCTAAAAATCAGCAGTATAACCTCTATAGTATATAAAATTCATGTATGTATTTTGGCCAGAAACTAAATTAGATTCTCGGGAAGTTAAATAACTCATCCAGATGTGTGGCTGTTTTGTCTCTCTGGCCTTACGGCCTGCTTTCCAATACATGTTTGGATTTATTCAATGTTGTCTTGGGTGGGGTGTGGGGGTGGAGAGAGGAAATGGTTACATATAATAGATTACGTCAACTCACTCTCGTATATTTTTGTTTCTGGCCTTTAATCGAAGTAGCTCGGGGGCATGTAGTCTTTGCTATTACTTGTATTTGCTTGATAGTGAAAGAAACCTGTCGGTTTCTCGTGTTATCAATTGGATTATAAACAACAGGTGTAGATTGCTGGTGTGTAGCCTTGAACTTACGAATACAGGTACGTGCTATTGTTTTTTTTAAAAAAAAGGGACAGCTATATTCTGTTAAGGTCTTACAAACTTCATTTATTTGTTTTGTCAACAAATATTTGTAATAATTCATAATGTCAGAATCTGAAGAAGATAAGGACTTGCACCTTACTCGTTCCGGAAAGGTATGGGGTTCAAAACCCGAGGCGAAGTCACAAGTTACTCAAACTGAATTCGTGTCAGGAGGTGATAGTGGGACTAGTAAACATATGATAGGCGGACAAACACTACCTTATATGAATGAGAGTTCGGGTTCAATCCCTCATAGCAAATTAGAACAAAATGTACAATTGAAGCTTATTGATATGTATGTGAATCAACTTCCGATGTGTGATGGTACAGTGCCCGACCAATTGTATACCTTTTTAGTCCAATTGAGTGAATTGGACGAGTTGAACATTTTTCCTTTCGAATGTTTAATGTTGGCAGTGAGATCCAGGATGAGAAATCCTCTTAGTGATATTTTTACTGAAGCGTGTTCTTTAGCTAGCGCTTGGGACCCTGTATGTAGGCACGTTGTTCGGCAGTTAATTTCTGACTGTGCTCAACATCACCTTATGGTTACTAATTTTTATCGTCCCCAAGGTCCATGTGAACGTATTAAGGATTATGTAAAGAGGGTGTGTACTAGTGTAAAAATTTTAGATCTTACAGTGGGTGAAGAAAGTATATTGCGTGCAATTGCTTCGGGTGTTACTCCCAGTGTTAGGGAGAAATTATTCTATGCTGGAATGCCTAAATCCATGAGAGACTTTGAACAATTATTGGAACAGTATATGAAGCATGAACTTTATTCTCTGCAATTCAATAATTCGTTTCAACCCACATCGTCCTCTACGAGAACTGCTACTGATAGTGCTTCCCCCTCGTTTCATAAATCTAGATCGGGGCATTATTTTTCTCCAAAAGGTGGTAGAACTTTTCACAATAAAGATAGTGCTGCGCGCTTGCCTTCGTCTTCCTTTAATTCTAAGAACACAAAAGGACATTCGTATAATACTGAAGGCCAGGGACGCTTCAGTACCATTTCACAAGAGACTAATAGAGGTGTTTATGTGTTAATTAAGCTGTTTAGTAAACAATATCATGCTTGTATAGACTCAGCATCTTCAGTCAATTTAATAAATAATGAGGTGTTTCAGTTTTTGAAAACAAAAATGAACTTAAAAATTATTCCTAAAACATTTAAAGGAAAGGCAGTTAATAATACCGAACTTGTGTTAGACAAGTGTGTACGATTCAGTTTTAAAATACAAAACAAACTTATTAGTGTGCGTTCATTTGTCTATCCAGAACTTGAATTTCCTGTTTTATTGGGTTTGGAATTTTTGAATGATGCTCAGTGCTACATGGACTTTAAGAGTAAATCTTTAAAACTTCAACGCTATCAACTGTCTATTCCCCTACTTACGGGAATAACAACTCAACTCCCCCCACCCTCCCCTGGATCTTTTTCCAACATGGATACTGGTGCCTTTGATTCTACTTGCAGGAAGTCTGTCGATGAAGGGCACCCAATACACGCTCTTTTTGGGGATGCTGTCACTTCAGATACTTCCTGCGCTGTTCGAATGTTTAACAATGCAGAGGATCGTCGATCTAAGGCTACATCTGTTTATTCTGTTGCTGGGGCACAGTGGAAGGATTCACATTCTCGGCTATCTGAGGGGGACCTGATTCCTGGCGTTTCTGGTGAGGTGGATGTCCCGGTAAGATACGCCACTGACATTCAAAAACAGCAGGTGAGGTCTTTATCTATTAATAATTATGAGAATCGAGAGTCCACACGTTCAGCGAGTGCTTATCATTTGCCAGCGAAAAATGAATGTTTATCAACAAAAAGACAAAATAAAAATAACAGCTGTTTTCCTATACACCTGTTTGTGCCAGACATTCAACCAGTGGAATATGAAGTGTACTGTTGTAGTGTTGATAATGCAGCCAACTTGGCTCCTAGTGTTGATACGAATAGTATTATAAATAGTGTTGATAAAAAGTTGCTTGTTTCAAATCCTACATTAAGTTCGTTTGTTCAATATATGTGTGATGAATTTAAAGAAGTTCTTACAGATAAAATAGGTAAGGTTACCAATTTTGAATATCACTTAAAATTAAAGGATAACACTGTTGTTTGTGAAAAACAGTATCCGCTGTCGAAAGCTCACAGAAATGAGATGAGAAAATTTATAGAAGAATATAAGCGTAATGGGGTCATTCAAGAAGCGAATTCTGATTACCGATCTCCTTGTTTCATTGTTAAAAATTCCAAAGGTGAAGGGAGAGTAGTTTTAAATTACGCGAAATTAAATGAGCATTTAATGGGTGATAATATGATCTGTCCTAATGTAGAAGAGTGTATGGCTTCACTAGCTAATGCTAAGATAATATCACATATAGATGCCAAACGGAGTTTTCATCAAATTGTCCTTGCAGAAAGTAGTAGGGCCTACACGGCCTTTGCTTTTGAGGGGAAAACTTATGTGTGGAATAGAATCCCTATGGGAATAAAGATAGGAAGTCAAGCAATTACTCGTGTTTTGTATGATGTGCTGGGTGATCTAAAAGGAAAGGGTGTTGATTTCTATATTGACGATATTGTCCTAACTTCTTCAGATGTAGAATCTCACAAGAATTTGTTGCTTGAGGTATTTTCTAGATTGCGTTCTAGAGGGATAACGGTCTCGCCTCAAAAGTGTAAGCTGTTTCAAACTTCTATTCAGTATTTGGGTTTTTTGTTTTTTGATGGTAATGTTTCATTACTCCCTGAGCGTATTGAGGCGATCCGTCGATTGCCACCCCCCCGTTGTAGAAGAGGGGTTCAGAAATTATTGGGAGCTCTGGGGTATTATGCGAAACATTGTCCTAATTATGCGGAAATAATGTCTCCTATTACGGAGTTAAAATCTCCTAAGAAAAAATTTGAGTGGGGGCCTAGGCAGGTTGATGCTTTTAAAAGAATAAAGGAAGCCTTTGAAGAAAATATAATATTAAAGGTTCCTGATTTTAATAAGAGATTTTATCTTCAGGCAGATGCATCTCTAAAATGCCTGGCTGCGACAATCTCACAAAAGACAACTGATGGTTCAATGCTCCCTATTGCTTTCTACTCTAAACGTTTAAAGGAGGCTGACGCTAATCGTACAATCTTTGAACTGGAACTGCTTAGTATTTTTAATACGGTGATTAGATTTCAGCAGTTCTTGGTAAATGAATTTACTATCCTTACTGACAATATGAGTTTGGTACATATGTTACGCAATCCTAAGAAAGTATCTCGTTATGGTAACATAATTCAAAGACTTTTTGAGTTCAATTTTAAAATTGAACATATTACCTCGGGACAGAATTTAATACCGGATTTTCTCACCCGTATATATGACACCAATTTGTATGATGTGTTAGATGAACCACTGGATGAAGATGTTTATGCTAAGAATTTTATATGTAGTTTGCGAGATTTGCCTCTAGCCTATGGCGATATTAGGAATTATCAAAAAACTGAATCTGATACGAAAGACATATATCAACAAGTGGCTAATAATGGAAATAAGTTGGGTGATTATAGAATAGAAAATGGTATTCTTTACCAGCGAACTAAAGCTCGTAATGTTCAGTATAAAATATTGTTACCTTTGTGTTTGAGAAATATGATCATGAGTTACTATCACGAATTTCAGCTAACGGGCAATCATATTGGTTATTTTAAAACTTTGTGTAAAATTCGTAGGCTTTTCACTTGGCCGAATATGATGGCTGATATCAGGACTTTTGTAACCACTTGCCATACTTGCCAAATTTCGAAACCTAGACTAGCCAAACCTCAAGGGGAATTAATATCTAAATATAATAAGATTCCTAATGGGCATCTATTTGCCGATTTGGCTGGTCCTCTCCCAACTAGTTCTGGCTATTCTTACGTGTTATTGGTACTTGATAACTGTACACGTTTTTTGCATTTAGTTCCATTGCGGAAGGCCAATAGCACTACTATTACACGCGAATTATATAACATTTTTTGTAAATTTGGTTTCGCCTTTTCTCTCACTACGGACAGGGCTTCTTATTTCACAAGTTATACCTTCAGGTCTTTCCTGCATGGCTTAGGTATTAAGCATATACGCAGTTCACCCTATTTTCCTGGGGGAAACGCCGTGGAACGGTACGTGCAGGTTTTGAAAACGGCTATCAGAAGTTATTTTCATGACAAACAAGACAAGTGGTCGAGTTATTTGAAAGAATTACAATTTGGCATTAATGCGGCAGTTCATTCAGAACTTAAATATAGCCCGTTTCGTTTATATATGGGAAGAGAACCCATTGATCCCTTAATGGCTAGGTGGGATATTTCTGATAACGATATTGTAGCTCCAGAGGCCAAGGATATTTGGTCTAAGGTATTTCACAATATGAAAAAAGTATGGAATGAACGAAGACGTATTTATAATAAACGAGTAACTCCAGTAACATTTTCAGAAGGGGATAAAGTGCTGTATCGCTCTCATATTCTGTCGTCTAAGAAAGATGCGATTAATAAATCCTTGTCGCCCTTATGGGTTGGGCCCGTGGTTATTGAGTCGTTTTTGAGTAAAAATACAGCTTTGTTATTCAATGAATCTCAAAATAGGAAGTTTCCTTATCATGTATCGTTATTAAAACGCTACTTACCTCGGATGCATGTTAATGATCCTTAAGGTTTAAGAAGGTCTGGCATGACTACTAGATATATAATTTATATATAAATATGTTTCTCTGGTTTTGTTGTGTTAATTGCACTTCATAATTTGTTTTTTGTGGCCACAAAAACGTCAAAATTATCTATATGTAATACTTATTTCCTTTGTATATATTTGGTAGTTGTTTCATTTACTATATATTATATATATGTATTTATGGTTTATATATTTTTAATGGTCTATTTTCTGAATAAGGTTGGTATCATTCTGGGCCTGAAAAAGTTCAGCCTGATCACCTGAACTTTTTCAGACGGAGGAGGGTGATATGTAATGTATTCAGAATCTAGTCATTTATAAAATATTATTATTATTATTATTATTATTATTATTATTATTATTATTATTATGTTATTGTTCCCTTGCTTTGGTTATTATTTTTACTTCACGGTATTGTAGTTTTGTTTTTACGAATTTAATTTTTCACTTGTTATCTACTGGAGCATGTTGGGAGTTTGCTGGCTCGCCATGTACAAATTCTCGGATGCTTCAGTTGACGTAATTGTCTGGTGAGTTAACTTCATTTTTTATAGCTCATCAATTATCTATAGTTTTGTGACAGTATAATCGAGTCTTGCCAGTAATATACGTATTGCAGATAAGTTTAAAATATATACATATATTTATGTGAATATTCCAAGTATTAGTTCATATATTTTTCATACATAATAATTATAATTATTTATCATTATTTTTTTTATCTTTTGGCTGACGCCATTTTTGGTAACAAAAAGAAAAAGAAGAAGGACTATTGTGTCCTCGTGGTTAAGGTAATTTTGAACAAAACTAAAAATATTACATATCCACAACTTAGAGTTGACAAAACTAAATTGCGTTTAGTGTCTTGTTGAATATTTTTGATAATTAAAGATTATATGTACAATTGTTAATTTTTTGACTTTTTCTAATATTTCTAAAAATCAGCAGTATAACCTCTATAGTATATAAAATTCATGTATGTATTTTGGCCAGAAACTAAATTAGATTCTCGGGAAGTTAAATAACTCATCCAGATGTGTGGCTGTTTTGTCTCTCTGGCCTTACGGCCTGCTTTCCAATACATGTTTGGATTTATTCAATGTTGTCTTGGGTGGGGTGTGGGGGTGGAGAGAGGAAATGGTTACAACTGCACAATCATTATTATGTCCCGTATTATTGTTCTGTACAGGAATTACTTCAATACCTGGATCCGGATGTGAAGTGCCATCTCTTGATCTCCAATTATGTCTATCCGCGTAGTTTGCTGTATTCCTAGAATTTCGCCATACATTCGGTCTATTTTTAAACCTATTTTGATTATATGGTCTAACATATGGATTGCTACGATTAATTAGGTTAGGCGGATTCCCTACATAACTTTGTCTATTTTGCTCGTTTTGACTGCTAGAATTTACTCGGCTTAGGTTATGTTCCGTATTGTTCACACTTCGGATATTCAAATTCCGAATAGGCACAAAATGATCTGAATTATTCTTATTTTTACTCATTCCTGCTTGTTGATTCATAGCATGGTATTGAGTTTCATAGCATTGGACAAGCATTAATAAATGGTTGAAACTCATACACTGTGTGGAAAATAAGATCTGTTGTAACTTAAATGGAAGCAAATTTCGAATTGATGCTATTATTCTCGATTCCGATTGCAATGGATTAACGACCTTTAATTCGTTGTATGTATTTACAACAAACTCTACAACAGATTTATGCAATCGAGGATTGAAGTGTTGATTTCTAATAGTGACATCTCTATTTGCCAGCAAAAAGTCATTTTCATAATTCGCGATCAATGCCGCTTTGAATTCATCATATGTACTGATGTGATCACGTACTGCTTTAAACCATAGTGAACAAGGTGGGAGTAATACATGAGGGATTAATTTCATATATTGTGATCTATCTATACACATTATATTACACTCATCCTGGAATTTCTCTAAGAAAGAAGTAGCATTCTCGTTACACTTACCACTGAATTTACTCATGGTTCGTATTTCACTCATCTTAACACTTAATTTTACCTTCCTTTTATCATTCCATGTACCCATTGGGTGACAGTTCCTATTCATGACGTGATGTGTCGTTACACCATCTATGTTTTGTCCATCTGTACTCTTCGGATGACTTTCTTCTAAAATGATATCCTCATCAGATACTGGCGAAGGTGGGTTCATCTCTGATGAGTGTGGAAACTCCAAGCGACCATCACACGGGTTATTGTAGTATGTGTGGTCCTTAACCTGTAGCATTCTAATTTCTTCCTGTAACGTAGCTAACAATTGCGTGTTTGTACGTATGTTGTTAGCATTACTGATGACTTGGATCTTTTGTTGTTGAACAGAAGATTCGGTTACTTCTAAATCCTTTTTTATATTACTGATTTCTTGGCTCAGGTGGTTGTGATTACTCTGGCATTGCTCCGATATTCCTTTTAATTTTTCCTCGAACTGCGAGGTGATATCGCTCATCGTCTGGATAATTAATTGTTTTGTTTCATCCGACTTCTGTTCCATTCGTTTGCTTAATTCCTCGTATTGTTTGTTAGATTCATCAGACTTCTGTTCTATTCGTCTACTTAATTCTTCAGAGTTATGCTTCATCGTCTGCTTTAACTCAGTAGACATCTGCATCAATTGCTGCTGTAATACTAGCAAGATTCGATCTTCTGATGATGTCATTTCTGGTGCTACATTATGTTCACCATTGTCACTATTATGGGATTCCTTTTCCATTGTTTCATTGTCCATTTTTCTTATAATTGTTCTACCACTTCGTAATATGGTCAAATTTGTATTCATTAACTATATGACAAAAAGAAAATTCAACCTTACTCTGCTTCGGGATGTGAATTTGCGGTATGGTCCCGGGTGAGGTAAACCAAAATTTTTATAACGACTTACCGAGGGTAGTCGTCAACCTGGTTCGTCGAAATGTGATATACAAATCTCGAGTGGTAGTAGTCTTTAATAATTATATACTATCGTTCTCACCTTTTTATATAAGAATGATAATGTCGATAAACAGTGCTAAAAATGGTTTATTAGTTGATATACTTTATAATATATTTTCCTTAACACTGTCAAGCACACAAACTTGCTGACTCGGTATCCATAAACATGTACATAGCAACAACTATCCCATAATAATATCTTACATATCTTAAAAACATTCTTCTTCTGTTATTATTAAATTAACATTCTATGAAGTATAGTGCATATGTATGAGCACTTTCTGCCCAAGGTACAGGTAATTATTACACTATCCAAAGTATTTTGTTATAAGATCAATGACGTAAGAAAGAAAGATGGTGCACGTACTCCACGCCGTTAAAATAAAAATGTTTTTTTTAACTTTCTTTTAGAAAGAATTGTACTACAATGAATAAAAGGACTGCATCTCAATGAAAGATAAGAAACATTTCAATCTTGTTGATCATTGTATGATGATTGTGTGATAAAACATTTCGTTGTTACAGGCATCAACTAATTTACAGTACTATGAGATCACGATATTATAATATTTATATAGAATACAGGCATATACCCAGTATTTTTTTGTTGGGAGAGTCTAAACCTTGGGGAGAAGAGACTACGGGTAAGTATTCCACACCCGAAAAGCCGGTAAGTAATTGTAAAATATTTCCACCTATATTTTTAGAAAAAAGATGATAGAACTAGATTGTTTTTTTTTTTAATAAGAGAAAGAGTACAGATGAAGTGTAAGATCAAATTTTCATTCTACATCAATCATTTTCCTGTTAAACTTGAGTTAGGATGTTTCGGGGAGGGCCTGGACCCAGTGGACTCAGCAGAATACAATAGTAAACAGAATATCTAATTCAACATATTATCATAAGTTTGACACAAATAATTTTGTTAATACCACAGCAGGAGGTCATTTTTTGTTTTGAAATGAAATTTTTAATTAAACATCCCAGTCTTATAGCTATTAGGCTAAAGGACACACATGAATAATAAAAGTGAATGATTATAAGAGAATGAATGATGAGAATGTGGGAGGAAATACAAAAACTCACCGACATCCAACAATAATTTTGTAATAAATAAGTGACAACCAAACTAACGGTTATATACTTTAAATATGACCGTCGCATAAGATACATGATAATAATAATAATAATAATAATAGTAATAATAATAATAATAATAATAATAATAATAATAATAATAATAATAATAATAATAATAATAATAATTATTATTATTATTATTATTATTATTATTATTATTATTATTATTATTATTATTATTATTATTATTATTATTATTATTATTATTATTATTGCAATTTTAATAAAATAGGTATGATATAGTTTAATTAATTCTGTATTTTACTTTTGTAATATAAGAATGTTTTGAGTACATATTTCTGTATATCAACTTTTTTCCAACTTACAAGTCAAACTGAAATCGATTCACCCAATCCAAAGTGTTTGTGAAGAAAAATATGTAGAAGGAAATTCATTTTTTCTTGTGGTTGCACATTTGCATAAAGTCAATGAAAACTTTTGATACTAATAAAAAAAATCCTCAACTACCTCATGAAAGTTTTTTCTTTTACAAAAATCGTTCTAGCATATTCAGGCACGGATGTACTCAAGATGGGATGAACAATAAGAAAAGTTCTAGAAGAGAGGACTCGAAAGAAAATTAGGTGAAATATTTAAAGCCTTCAAAGAGACAAATTAGTATTCAAACTTCATAATTTAAAGAGCAATCTTTTCAAATTCGACCAAACTACGCGAGTAAAAGTTCAGGTGAGGTATCGCCGATTAGAAAAGCGTGTTTGCTATAAGTTTTTAAACAGATTTTTACGGGAAAGTAACCGTGCGAAACGCACGTTCCTGCTTAAGATTCCTTAATAATCTATTTGTCTAGTATGTCTTATATCTTACGTTTATGTTGTATATAGTAATAAAATATGACTTCTACTGGGAACCGAGCCACAAAGTACGAACACAAAAACCAAGGTAACCAATTGAACAGCTAAAAGAAATCTCTACATTTGGTTCTACACCAGTTATTACAATCACTACCTTACACAAGAAGCTAAATTTAATACTAGTTCACAGATTATAAATGATACTGTCTTTTTTAACCCCATAAACTTGTTGGAAAATTAACATCGAATTAATTTTGAACGCTAGCCAAATACTATGCCAGTTGGATTTTGTAATACCTAATCGTAATGTCTGTGTTTCTACGAACTATGGGTAAGCAATCCAATTAGCTGAATAATTTTCTTAAGAAACATATTGCCCTACTTAGGATTATAGCAACAGTCTAATTTGTACATACTTTTTCTAGGCATACTACAGGTGATTTGATGCAAAAGAAAAAAATGAATGTCACTATTACCCTGGAATATTTTTTATTTTGTCTAATTTTAAATCAGTGAAACAAGTTCACACAAAATAGATTTAACTGATGGAAGTATTCTTATGCCAACACTAAGCTGATCCAAAGAGCAATGTCCATTTATATGCCAACTATGTTTCTTTTTTCTTCTCCTAGAAACCTGATTACCTAAATTACGAATCATCCTCTTCTTTCCTTTTTATCAATTCCCTTCTCCAAAACTGTTGTTCAGATTTACCATTTAAAATTTAGAGGATTCTAGATCATATTTATTATTTTCCATTTTTTAAAAATAGTACGTTTATGTTCAGAAAAATGAATATCCACTTTTCTTTGACACGTTTTCTTCTCTACTTATACTCGTAGCCTATACATCTCAAAATACGTATAGTTGAAAGAGGAAAACCATTAATATACACTTTTCAAGGATATACAACTTTTAAAAAATTAATAATTAAATTTTCCATTTACTTTTATCTTTTGTTTACTTTTAGTTTGCCCGTACATCTTCAAATCAATAAATATTATTGCAGATTTACTATGAAGGATACTGTTCGAATAATTATTTTTATTTTTATTTTTGGATCAAAAGATCCAATACATTTCAATAAAAATTTTTATTGTAAGTCTTATATTTGGAGAACTGCATACAGTGTATCCAAACCGAAACTATCACTTAACTCAGTATGATCTACTTACTCCGTAGAAAACATGAAAACTCAATTTAGGGACCATTCAAAAATGTTGTGGCTTCTGATCAAAAGATCCGATATATTTTTTCATACAATAGTTTCAAAGATAGTTTCCTGGAAGCAGTCGTAAGAGTCGTGTAAAATTAATTATTGGCCAAAATCGCAATCTATTGATCCATTTTTCCCTTACAATTCAAGTTATTTTATTTAATATTTATTTATTTTACAAATTTTCAAAATTATTTTGTTGAAAGATTTACCGAGATATTAACATTGAATCGAAACTGCATCGATGATTAAATGAGTTTTCTCGTACCTAGAGTTCTTCCCTTGACTACATGAGATGTATTCCCTCACTGTATTTTATATTATTTCTTATTGTTATATTATAATATTCTGTGATGGGCAAACTACTACCCACACTCCAAATGCGAACCCCTGAAAGGTATATCGAACCGGCAGCATGACTCCTAATGAGATAAATCAAAAGAAGAATGGCGATACTTCGAAAGAGTTGTATTAGAAACAAACTGTGAGATGAGCAATTAACTTCACTTCTGAAAATCAGTACATTCCAGTTTGAACAAGATTATGAGAACTGTCAATCATTAGTAAGGCTTAATATTACGAGAATTTTGTAAAATGTACCACCGTTCTTAGTAAATTTTATTGAACAAACAAAGATTTCTTATATTTTTTGACCCACTCGTGAAAACGTTTGCCCACCATTGGTATATATAGTTTAGAGCCTCTCATACACATACTTTTTTTTTAAAAAAAAAAAGAAGCTTTATTTTTTTATCTTTTGTTATCTGCTCACCAATATCTTTTTCTCCTAAAATGAAAAAGGGAAAAGGATGGAAGAAATAAGATAGAGAATTCTCCTTCTGCTCTTTTTTAATCCTTTTTATTTGCTTATTTTTTCTTCTCTCTGAATTTTTCTTTTTTCTTTTTAGTTCATATTTCTTCATTCATAATATTCTTCTTCTCATGTATGATAGTTCTTTACTTCTATTTTTTTCACCAAAAACAATCAAAATGATCCTACGTTCAACTACTGTATGATATAGTCTTGGTGCTAAGAACATTATATTTCACAAAAAGAAATGGGGGATCGAACATGGACTACCAACTTAAAAAATACCCCAGTCAATTACCCGAAAGATATATATATATATATATATATATATATATATATATATATATATATATATACGGAAATCCCAATAATTAATGTGTGCGAAATCCATTTGACATCTAAATGCCATAATTAGAGCAACCACAATTTATAATCTGGGATAAAAACGCTTTTTACAGGATGAAATACTCGGAAACTTATGGAATACGCGCAAGCAATACCTTTAAATATGGTTTCGCTAAATAAAGCCAAAAACTAAATTAAATTAGCGCGGTTTTTAATGATAAATAGCAGCAAGAGGTTTAAAAGGGGGTACATTGGTTCAGTGGTAAAGCGCTCAAATTTGCTGCAATGGATCCCCAAACATATTAGTTAGTAGTGTCTGTGGTATTCTCGATGTTAGGAAGTTTCCTTCCTCATTCTCGTTCCCAATTCTTTCATAATCATTCGCTTGCATTAATCATCCATTCACTTTAACCTAAGGGTATGGCAGAGGCATATAAAGCTAAAACTTTATTTGGTTTAATTTAATCTCCATGTCAGAGTTACTGCAACCATGATCGTGGAACCAGGAATAAAAATGCTAATCACAGGATGAAATATTCTTGAACTTAAGAATATGCACAACAATGGATTCAAGCATGGTTTCGCCTAAGACAAAGGCGAAAATAAAAACAAAAATTTAAATTAAGTAAGTACAATATTTTTAAGGTTAATTATTTTTTAATTCAAATAACAACTCCAAAATTTTAAAATTTAGTTTTCAGGTTTAAAGGAATGTTGCAAATAGTTGAATAACTACTCCTTTATCTCACTTCCTTCCATTAGCGAAAGACAGTCCTTTTCTCTCTTTTTTTTCGCACACACACACACCAATATTGAGGCAGAGAGATTCATTGTGTGTCACACATGACTTATACTGGATGACGTCAGTAGACACAGAATTCCTGAGGCGCCAGCTGTCGGTGACATTTAGCTGATGTTGTAAAAAAAAAAAACGTAAGTACAATTAGGTTTATTTCCTCAGGATTACTTTCTAACAGATAGAAGACACAGGTTTTCTTTTATCCTGATAGCAAAAGAGATATCAAGTGACTGCACTATTGATGGGTTGACTTATGTTGCATAGAAGTGAAGAAGAATAATGTGACAATAGCTGTTAAAATAAAAAGTTACATGTATGCTATTTGATTTCATTTGATTTTGGGTTTAACGTCCCTTTCTATAGCGAGTGTATATGAGACAAGGAAGTACAACTTAACGTGGGATCCGAACTACATGAGTTCCCTCCAGGAATCGAACCCGGGTCTCTCACGCCAAAGGTGCGTACGCTAACCGCTTTGCTACAAAAGACGTCATATATCGTATTCTATTAAGAGGAAATAAAGTCAAAAGTAGATCTTCTGACTTTACAAGAAACACGTACTAGTTGAAATATTTAAAATTAAAGATTAGAAGTTAATGATAATAATTTTAGATTACTATATCTCATTAACATTGTGTGTAGTGTCCTCTTGCTAGTGTCATAAGGAAAGATTCTTAGGAAATGTCTTGGTTAGTATCAAGTTTACTTTAGTTAAAAAGTGTATTATTGATCTTGGCTACGACGAAAGACGTGTGAACTTTTTTAAGTGCAAAAAATTCGTTTTAGTCGATTTTCTCGAAAATTACTCATAAGGATTTGTTCACATACGTGTCACTTTCCTTAACTTAATGAGATGTCTTATCTTTGGATACCTTTTTTTTTTTAATTATGCGCTTCCGCTATTATGCAGTGGCGTAAGCAGAATGTTATCAAGAGAGGAGATTCAAACACTCAATCTTATGTCCATTCAGAACACGTGTGATTTTTGTATTATCAATATAGTAAATGTTTATTTTTTCCATGATATCTTGCTTCCATAATGAAAAGCTTATTGGGAGCGTATTGGCTTCGATGAAAGGCGTGTTTCTTACCCGTTTTAAGATAAAACACCCCATGCCAACATCACTGCTATTGTAGAGAAGCACGCTGGCTCACAGATAGAACGTTCACCTTTTATGCAAGGAGTCCGAGGTTCAATCCCAAGTAATTTCAGTTTGTAAAGAACAACATTGTGTTCGTTGGTTTTCTCGTTTCCTCCATCATTCTCATTCCAATAATTCTTTTATAATCATTAATCATCCGTCTCATTTAGACCAAAAGGCATAAACCTGCAGAAGAATCGCAGATATTCTCACCAATATAAGCTATAAATTTGACAATTCTTTTGACTACAAATTTTAATAATTTTCAGCATTAGGTAAAAGTAAAATAAGTATGATACAACGATAAAAATTTTAGCTAAAAATTTCACTCATGTAAGTGTAATGAAGCACAACATTATACTCAACATGATTAAAATTATTCTGCTTTTAATGATAAAGACATGAACTTTCTTGCATAATGTACTCCAGCCAATTTCCTGTTTGTTTTTAAAATTATCCTATTTTCTTTTTACTATTTCAATCAGTATTAAATAACCCTCTCCCTACTTTTCTCTCCTCCGCTATTTCTGTAAATCTTTAAATTTTACGTCCCACGATTATGCCTTCTAGGCTAAAGGAGACGGTGATGATTAGAAATGAATGAAATGGTGTAATGAAGAAAGTGGGAGAAAACAAGAGAACCTCAAGAAAACCCTCGCACATGGTGTTGTCCGTCACAAAGCTCATTTGGCGCGAGCTGATCGATCTAAGAATCTCAGATACCAGAGGTGAACACTCTCCACTGAGCCACCGCGGCCCTCCGCAGTTTATGTGAAGTACCTCATAAAACAATTGCTTCATAATTTTATAGAACACATTTCTTTTCTTCTGTCTTTCAAATAGTACCGAATACTATCTTCCCTTCCTTCACTTGCTAACACATAAAGGTGTATTTTCGTTTGAACTCGTATTTTTCTCTACTCTGCTCTATAACCGCATTTAGAAAGCTTGTAGTATGGTTTTATGTCGCTTGTTAGTAAATGTTCACATCAAAATAATGTTAGAAGCTATTCCTAATATAATTTTATACAGAATATTAAAGTATGATTGTAAAAATATTCCCAGATAGTAAAGGACGACCAATATACTTCTGTATATGTATGGTCATTTATATCGAAATTATGTGATTTATACATATACAAAATGTCTACTTTATGTAGAATAAAGTGTGTAGCTTGTACACACAACGTTGATTCTAAGGAAAATAAATTGTGTTGCTTATATGTGAGTTAATATGCTATGTTGTTAGTTATACGAGTGGTGTTTTTGTTTTTAAATTCCGTGAAACCAGCAGAGAAGAAGCACGCGAGATGGCAAAACACAAATTAGTGAAATCTGTTCATTAGAGATCTCATATCTTCATACTGAAAGACGGATTCTGGTGTTTACTCATTATAGAATAATGAGCATGAAATTGTATCGAGTGCAATCGAAGCGCCCACCAAGTGTGAACTACATAGGGTTGATAGGTAAAACAAAGGTAAGAGTTAAGTGTGAGTGTATGTGTAAGTAATAAATCATCTATTGTATGTAGCTTTTCCAAGGGGCACTCCCGTTTCACATGAGTTCAGTGATGAAGATTGTTAAATTATTTCCGATCAACTAATTAATTTTTTTTCAATATTATTTAAAACAAACAGCAGTGTCACTTGTGCACAATGTGGTTTACATGTGCTTTCGATGTGGTTTTGCTATCATTTCCAGTTTTAGTAGAAATACTAGAATGAAGAGAGAATACAAGATGTGACCAAAAAGTACGGTGTAGTTGCACAGTGACATCTATCGACGTTGTATCCGTTTCAGCTAGTAAGCCCGGTAGCTTAAACCTTTGGTACAGTCAGTGTCGAATTTGAACGAGTTGTGACATGTTAGTTGGCATCCAGAGGCAGAAGAGCGAGGACGTGCTGAGTGTCGCTCACGCGCCAACATTAAGTTTTATTCTAAGCTGCAAAAAAGTGCCAAACAAACTCACGAAATGTTAAAATCAGTGTATGGCGATTAAACAGTTTCATTGAAGACTGTTTACTAATGGTATGAGCAATTCAAAAGCAGGAAAGAGTCGGTTGGAAACGAACAACGGTCAAGACGTCCTTCGACGTCAAAAACAGATGAAAACCTGTAAAAAGTGGCACAATTGATTTGATCAAACAGGCAAATGACTATTCGAGGGCTTCCTGAAAGAACTAAACATCTTGTATGAGTCCGTGACAAGCATTTTAATCGCCGATTAAATGGGAAAATGGCTTTCTTCTTCACCACAAAAATACCCCCCTGCCACACTTTGATTTTGATCCGCTAGTTTTTGTCCGAAAAAAAAAAAATATTCCGGCCTGTCTGCATTTGCTGTGCTCTCCAGATATAGAGCATGCGACTGGCTCTTCCCAAAAAATTAAAACCGTGCTTAAAGGAAAACATTTTGACATCATTCCTCACATTGAGAAGGCAACGACAGAGCACCTGAGCGCCCTTCTAAAAGAAACCTTCCAAAAAATGCTTCTAGTCATGGATTCAACATCGGGATAAGTGCGTTGCTAGCCAAGGACAGTACTTTGAAGGAGTTGAAATCAAAGTCCATGTAAACTTATTACTTTGTACGTAATAAAATTATTCAGCGTATTTTTGATCACAGCGGATTTTTGATATCCTTGACACGCATAATTGATTGCAGAAAATCGCTTCTCGCTGCCTATTACCGTTTTTTATCTATTGTGATCAACGTTAAAACCAAAAATGGTTGATTTCGACCAGTTTCGTTTCCAATGTCACCCTCCATTAAACGAACTCTATTCCTAATTTTTGACCATCTAAATCCCGACCAAAATTGATAGTGATCCATCAAAGTAATTCTTGAGATTCTTTGTTTTCCGCACAGACAGACAAAGTGAATATATAAAAGGAGTTTTTTGATACATCAAAATCTCCTTAATAAAGTAGTAACAACGGATGAATAAATATTTACACAGTATTTTGGTTAAAATGTCAATTACAACAACCCTCTGTGAATTACAGTTCTAAATATTGGAATAGAACTCATTTTTACGTGCCTCATCGATGATGACTCCATTTATGTATTATGTGATAAAAATGACCACAAATTACTCAATGTATGGACAATGAAAATACGATTAGCTTCTTTTATTATGATGATTGAGTTTGACACAGCCAACCGCCATACGGAGAGAATCTATTGATTAGTTACATCTTTCCATCAAAAGTATTCAGACAGGGTAAAACTGTCACGAACACTGATATTATACACATAGCGCTGAATGTTTTGAAATATTATGATATATATGAATACGTGTGTCTATAAAAAGCGAACATACATGCAGAATATGAAAATAAAGGAGGGGAGATTAATTTGAATGTGAATGGCGTCATTGCGTGCATCGTCATGTACCATATATATAGTACTACGTATATACGTAGTGTATAGCGTGATTCTCTCTTTCAATTACAAATCTAATCAAGAAAGTAGCGTGACTAATGACTTCTGTCAGACATTCCCAGTTGACTAGAAGAAATGTTCTTTTAAGATAATGAGAAATGTTTTGACCATATAGATCTCTGTGTCGGCATAGGCGCTTGTTAGCTTGCACTTGCACACACGGATACTCAAAGCTCACTGAAGGATAATTGATCACAGTTTTAGGCTTAGATTTTACTTTTCAACCTACAAGTATACTCTTCATTTATTGGAATTTTCCAATTCTCCTTCTTCCCCCCCCCCCCCACACACACATATTAGGCATAAGAATGTCACCTTTTTAAAGTTCTGATTATTAAATGAAACTTAACTTATGATGTGAACATACATTTTAGGAATGATAAAAAAATGGATCAAAAGATTGCGATCTTGGCCAAGAATTTTTGGAATGATCCCAAAAAAATGCATCAAAAGATTATGATCTTGGTCAATAAATAGTTTTTGGATCAGGGACCACAAAATTTTTGAACGGCTCCTAATTCGAGTTTCCGTATTTTCCATGGAATAAGCACATTATATTGAGTTAAGTGATAGTTTGAGTTTGGCTGTACTGTACGTAGTTCTCCAGATATAAGGCGTTCAAAAAAATTTTTTGATTGAAATATATTGGATCTTTTGATTTTAAAAAAATATAATTAAATAAAGAGTACATACAGGTTGCTTGAAACTTTGCTGCGTAGACAACTTCTTAATGAAGAAAAAGTGTTGCCAACTAAAACTAACAAGTTTTGTTTTTTAATGCAGTTGTGTAAGTTTATTTCAATTCTGCACAAAGTAATGTGTTTATGATTGTTGGTGGTCTATGGTTCGATTCCCAATGGGAGAGCATTAATCGCATTACAGTAATTTGCATTCTAATCTGAAACTGAGACTCCTCGATTCATAGCCTTGACATTTAAAAGGAAAGCTAAGTTTTAATGAACAAACAAACAACTGTTGGTATCTAAACATACCTTCATCAAATGGAAATGATAATCATCAACAGGTGTTGCAACAAATTATATTCAAATAAATAAATAAATAAATAAATAAATGAGCACTGCAAAACAAAATATGATACTGTAATTAGGTATCTCTAAGTGTAGCTACAAAAAAATAAGAGTATAGAAAAAACGAAAGAAAATATACGAGAAAGAAAATTATTTTTCCATTAGAGAGCAACAGAGAGTTTTCCTTATTACTACCTTAATACGTATGCACTAGTAAACCCACTGCTTTACTTCTTGTTATGATCCTTGAAGTTGTACTACTGCTAAAACAAGTATGTTGGTTCAAATTACGTAAACGCAACATGATCGCATGTGCTTGACGGGTTTCACAAGAATTCTCACTAACTGTACAAAGAATCTTCCCAAAGCAACATCTATGAACGATTTTTATTGCTTAGTGCTTTTATTTCATCCTTACGTAATATCGTGGTTATGAAAAATGAGAATCACCAGTACGAAAATGGAATCTGAATTCGAACCGATGACCACTGCAGGCGCGCACCGACACATTTTTGTTGGGAGGGGCCCAAAAGTTGGAGAAGGTCTAATACTACAATACAGTATATCTATATAATATTGAATCGGTATTATACACTCGGAAACCCGATAAGCAATTTTTGAAGTTAGAAAGGGTCTGAAACACTGTTACCTATATTCTCAGAAAAACGTAGAACTAGATTGTTTCTATAAGAAAAGAGTATAGATGAAATGTAAGATCAAATTTTATGCTATATCAATCATTTTTTTTTTTTTTTTTTTTTTTTTGCTAAACAAATACAGTTTTATAAAGTAAGTGTACAAAGGTATGTTTAGTTGCGAAGTTTTTTGGTGAAAGGTCCAGACCTGGTTGACCTCTGCGGAGATGCGCCACTGATCCACGTTTACCGAAGTCGAGTGTTTTAACCATAAAACTCACACGGAAGCTCTTACGGTTACTGACAAGGAAGGGTCACGCAGTGGCTCCGCTGAGATCCGAACGAGACAATTGTGTTTGCATTTGATATGTTATAACTAGATGAATCCTAAAGTTATACGTGCCACCGGGCGGAATATCGTGAGTTACAACATATTTTGTAATGTAAGAACTACAATAAATTACCTGGCAGATTAGTTTGAACCGAGTCATTTGTTCGGAAACGGTTGGGTAAGAGGAAAACTCGGACAATACGTATCCCAGCATTTCCAAGGACACACTTTTTCGGATAAAAAAAAGTTTGCCCCAGGGTCCTCGCAGGGTCCCAAACGGGGTCCAACTGAAAATTTTCAAATGAAAAGGGGGGTTACGTAGCACATCGTTTGAAAGCTGTTGTAAAATGAAAGAAAATGCAGCAAGTCTTGACTCTCTACGACAACCCTGTGCAAAATGGCGGAGGGTCAAAATGTAAACAAAAACTTAATTGAAAAGTCCATGGTCACCTCTATAAATCGGAAACGGTGAGACAAATGTGAAAATAGGAAAGGAAGTGTGGCATTATTTTCAAAGTGTCACTTTTCTTCGTATGAACCTAACGATATGCAATCTGGAACAAAGCAGAGCAGTTTGGGTTGTCTAACGCGAGTGGCTTCTGATAACTCTCCTCTTTAGGATATACATTTAAGAAATTATAAAAAGCCTATGGTCTCTTTCCTACAGTTACCTGTATATATATATAAAAGACAAACCAGCAAACATATGGTCAGCTTTATATATGTAAGATAAATATTCCATGTTCTATTCACAATATTGAAAAACTCCTCTGACAACGTTTAAAATCTGCTATCTAGTTTTCAATCAGAACAACATACAGAAATTATTCGGAAATACTGTTCTCTAATTCTCGTTCATTTGTCTGCTTTGGTGTTATATCCGAATACTGTTCTGTAGAAGATGCCCAAAAAAAAAAAAAAAAAAAAAAAGAGAGAGAGAGAGAGAGTAGCTGTGAACATTAATATGATGAATAGTAAAACGATCAATCAATAAATAAAACCTTCTCGGACTATACGAGAACTCGCGACACTAACATGCCTTGTAATGGCTAGTCTATCAACTCAAAACAACTCACAAGTAACATATTTTAAAGAGAACCAATGCAAATGTTTCATTTTTTTATAGTTAAAATAAAATACGGCTAAAGAAAATTAGATAGGTGAAACCAAACGGTAAAGAGCAAGCTTGAAAAATGTCGCCCAGAGAAGAACAACTTTGAGGATAGTTAAAAATCATAAATGTTAATAATGACACAGTTTGAGAAGAAGTATTATTAGGAATAGGAAGAATGAGCAGTGTTAATAAATTTTCTTAGACAAATTTTTCCAAAAAACTAAAAAAAGGAAATCTTTTTAGTTAAGTTTTCCCTAGTTTATAAGTTTTCATTTATGTAAATATGACAATAGTTTACGTGTGCTCATAGAAAGATACATTTCCTTATATAATAAAAAATGTGTCAAATGGTATATGTTTAGAACGAATTGAAGTTTACGCAACAACTATACTATTTTTTTCTTTCACAAGAGAAACTTAAAAATCTGTTTTTAACAATACACAGAGAATATTCAGTAAGTTCCAGGACTACCTCGAAATAATATACTTAACTATACCACAAAAATTTATTACTACGTAAGTTTTCTGCATACATCCCTTCCCGCGTTATATACTCGCAGGACCGGTCGTAGTGTCTCTGGAATGCTCTAGGAAAGTCGTCAATCGGAAGACTGTTCAGTACCGCTGCCACATTCACTTGAATCCGGCGCTTCACACTTGCAGGACTGGTCGTAGAGGCTCTAGAACGCCCTAGAAAAGTCGTCAACTGGAATGCTGTTCAGTACGGGCATCATATTCGTTTGAATTATGTAACATCCTCAACACGCTCCTCTTGAGGGCAAAGTTGAGCTTCAGGAAGAATACGAAGTTCCCTGGGGTATATTCAGGCGAATATGGTGTGTGTGTTCAAAGGTTCTCTCAATACTGATAACGAATAAAGAAACAAAACGAATAAAGACTATGACGGCGGTACTGAACAACATTCCACTGGATGACTTTCCTCGGGCGTTCCAGAGTTTTAACAACCAGTCCCGCGAGTATGTAGGGCAGGAAGGGATGTATGTAGAAAACTAACGTACTAGCATATATTTCTGGTATCGTCAAGAATTTTTATATCGAGGTAATCCCGGAATTTATTGAATGCACTGTGTATAGGGAACTGAAAAGAACTAGGATTTACTTACTCTTCTCAATAGAATGTAGAAAGAAAACAGGGCCATAAAATTTGGATTCGAATAGGTGTAATATATATCCATCATACCCACCATACATAATATTAATGACCTTTTGTTTTAGTACAGATATTCAGCAGGAATTCTACATTTATGATTATTATTTTTAATGAAAGCCTTGTACTACTATGATCATAAAAATCTTTGTTATATATATTGTTATATATATATAATTTCATACGCACTGCTGCAATGTAGCAATTCCCTCGCTGGGCAACACATTTGCATCAATATTCTTGTTTTACCGGTTGAATCAGCTTATTGTATGTCTCGTATATAGAGACTGTTATCGCCATAATAGAGCGACTATTTACGGTGCATTGTTTCGAGATGCAATCAACCAGGTGAACTCAATATTAGCGAATTGACGCATGAACCAACCATATAGTGAAGTCACGAGCGTCCATTCAACTCGACTATAGTACTAAAATGGATCTCCCTAGTAAGAATTGCAAACAGCTGTTAACAGAAACTCGAAATGGAAATAAGCAAATAACGAAACTTTTATGGCCTATTCAATCCTATTCTAGTCATAACGCAGTATTGCGTTAAAAAGAAAGAAAGAAAGAAAGAAAGAGCATTTGCATGCTCATGTGATGTTTTCATTTATTATTGAAAGAGATTCCATCAGTATATGTACGACCCTTAAAACGTTTGAATAAGAAAATAGAAATTTCAAAGCAATATTCTCTTCTGAAGCCATCTATAGAGCAAAATCTATTCTATTGAAACAATAAACAGAACCAACACTTGAATTGAGTAGATTTGTCGTAATACATTCTTCGAAAAAAAAAAAAAAAACTTTTGAGTGCATGGAACTGTCCATGGATTTTGTCCGCTATTATTGCCCGCAAGCATTCATCATTAGAGACAATTGATTGGGAGTGAGTCCGTAGACTTCAAATTACAAGTTTAACTATAATACAATATTATGTTAGAAACAATATTTAAAACGTGAAAGTGTTGGGATTATTTGGGGTCATTAGTTCTATCATTTTTTTTTCTGAAAATATAGGTGGAAGTATTTTATAATCATTTATCGTCTTTTCTAGTGCAGAATAATACTACAATTCAATGCTACATATACGTAGTGGCTTGTAGTCAGAGACGGATGTAGAAAGTAAAAACTGGGGGGGGGGAAGCTATCAGAACACAGACTATGATAGATATATCATGAGCTTACTATAAACTTACAAAAATATTTAAGTAATGGCTTTAATTGCTTTTGTCACTCAAAAAAACTGGGGGGATTAGGTCCCCCGGCCCCAGGCTAGATCCACCTCTGCTATAGTATTGGACTCCCCTTCCCTAAAGCTTGGTCCAAAAAAATGATAAAACTAAATTTTTATAAGAGAAAGAGTACAGATGAAGTGTAAGATCATTTTTTTTAATGCTATATCAATCATTTCCCTGTTAAACAAGTAACTTTTATTGAGAAAGTGTACAAATTGTATGTTAAGTTACGAATTTTGGGGGGGGGTCCGGACTCGGTGGACCCCTGTGGTGCGTCTCTAGTCTAGTCCAAACTGTTTAGGTTAGAAACTTGAAATTGCGCAGTGAATTTGTGACGAAACGTACCAATAAAGTAGGATTTTTGGAAATTTTAGCTGGAGAGGGGGGGAGAGAAGGAATTATTATAACAACACGCCCATACACAAAATTTGGTAATTGAGTTTTTAATTAAATATATGTTTCAACGTGTCTTTTTTAAAAATATTTGTTCTAGAATAAAGGAAAGAAGGGGTAGGGGTCTCAATTATAAGGGTTAATCATAAGTTTTGCAATATTTTGCTCACAACATACTTGTACAAAGAAAGCAGGTTAACATTCAAAATATAGCCCATTGGGCTGGGCTGTCTGCAGCCGCTTTTCTGTCAGTTCTTAGATTCCACGTCGATACAACATCTTGTTCTTAGAGGCAAAGAAGTCAGTCACTGTTGCTTTCAGTCAATGCACCATGAAGTGAAACAGGTAATTTCGAAGGGGCAAGATCGAAACTATATGCCAGATGTTACATAAGTTTGATGCTATCAAGTTCCTGCATTTCTTTCTTGTGTTATTTAATCCAAGTGTGCTTTTGTGGTATCCTGCATTTTTTTTTTTATTCACCAATACAGGATTTTTTTTTGGCGCAATGCAGCATATATCCGCCTCAACTGTTAGGAATAAAGGTGGGCGGAATTGATGGTAAGATCGTTAGAAACGAACTCGAAGTAAATTACCGCTTCGTAGTTCCTCCGCATACAGAGCATGCATTTATATTCGAAACTGCTCTATTTGATGTCCGGTTCTGGAAGTTGGTCCTTGCTCAACCAATGTTTTAGCACATTCGGATTTCGGAAAAAACATTCTCTTTTCGTCGCATGTAACAATTCGTTTCAGGAAATCCACTCACGTGAATTTCGCGGCAGTTGCCGGTACCTATGTACTCTCGTCTGGACCTGAGCTGGAGTCAACGCATGTGGCACAATGTGACTGCTCCTACTTGATAGTTTTCCTGAGTTTATCAAGGTGACACTGGACTGGTATATGCAAAGTTGATTTGACAATTGTCGTGTGTAAGTGGATGCATTTTCCCCAATGGCGTCTCGTTTGACCTCAGAATCTATTATTCAGGGGCGGCTTACTTTAGCTGATTTTCGAAATTTTTGCAACCTGAATGAAATTTATGTAACCAACGAGTTGCTGTGCTGTAGTTCACTGTATCTTGTCCTCTCAGATGACAAATGTTGTGAGTTACTGCCACAGCGTTGTGTTCGAGTTCGAACTCATACAGAACAGTTCACGTATCTGATGTTCTTGAGCACTCATGTGGTTACTGCCACTAGAAACTCACTGAAGATATTGATAGAGTGGCGACCTCTGTGTTAAATAGTCTGATTGCCACAATACTTCTTGAATCAGTTTCACCTTGTACTTAACGGTCGATCAAGGCGTATACATGTACCTGCTGTTTGGGTTGTTGAAATATTGCAAGACTTCTGACTTACCATTCGGTCAATCCAAATAAACTGATTCAATGAGGTTTGCTTGACTGCTTTCAATTTTTTAAATTTTTTTATATCTCTGTAGACTATTATCGTACGCATTGATAGCACAAAACTGTTTTTTTTTTTATTTTTTTATTTTTAATCGCAGCCTGTTCGTGAGTGGCGAATATTTTTGTTGCGCACCGCGTGTCAATTAGTTACTTTTGTACACGTTAGCGTAAAATTGTTGAATTATTCAGAAATAATGAAACAAACACCATTATCATCACCATTTTCTCTTCTTTAATTTTTTGTTAGCACGACAAACTTTAATTAAACTCTAATAGATAAAAATTACTGTCTAAATTAAACCTTTTACAGCTAAAGTTTATAATGAAAGGGTAAAATATCAAAGTTGATTTTTTAAACATAATTATATAAGGTCTATATTCACTACAGCTGGAACAACAACACTGATAATTACTTCATACAATTTTAATGTTATTTTTAATTTGCAATTTTGTAATTTTTGCTAAGTTTAAAGTATGATGTCCGTGGTGATAAAGTATGACATGGAATAAAAATTATTTTTTTTATACAAAATATCTCTATATGCAAGAAAACTATAGTAAAATTTACAACTTTAATATTGATTGTATATAAAGTTATGAATTTTCAAAAATTTTACGGAAAACGCATGTTTACTCCACTCTCAATCATTTGCTTCTGAACCTGCGAATACTTTGCCAAGTTGAATCATAGAACACATTGTTTTAAGTTATTATTTCTCTTTTAATGCTGAATGAGTTACACCTTAAGAATGAATTTGCATTAAGAAAAAAGATAATTTTGAAAAATTAAACAAAATTGAAAGCCAATCACAAATAAAAATAAAATAAAGTATTAAAAATAGTAAGAATATAAAAAGAGCATCGATAAACATGAAACTGATTGTTGTAATTGAATTAAGAATAAGTACAGCACGTAGAGAACCAAGTTACTCAATTTGTATCCTAAGTGACTATGTGAAACATAGCATATAAGTTGTTCATACATTTCAAACTCATCTCATAAAATAAATAAAAAATAGAATTAGGAATTAGATTTATGGACTTTCTGCACCTATGGCTATATTAGCTCATCCCGTCTGAGGAACGATACTCCTCAGCTTTCACTTACTCTGAAATAGAGAAAGAAGGAAGCAGGCTGAGATCATTATGGAAGCACCACCCGACGTTTGTCTGATGTGAATGAGGGAAACCCAGGAAAGCTTCACTCAGGATGACTGGTCTGAAAAAGCTTAACACTTTTTCAACCAAGTGTTCTCATCAAAAAACGAACCTGGCACCGTCGCACCAAAGGCGATAGCGTTACCGACTACACTACGCGGGGCCAGAAATTACATAAAGAGAATTTGTCTAAAGTTGAATTTCGGATGGAACTGCAGCCAATATAAGAATAGAAAAAGAATTCAAAACATTTGCAACGACCAAACAGATTTTAGACTAGAAGTAGAGTAAACATTTTCTGCCTCTTGCTATGACAAGAATCCCTGCGATGGAATAGGAGGAACAACAAAGCTTGATGTAAAGTCAGCTTGCAAAGAACAACAGGAGATCAAATTTTTGTGCCGAGGAAAAGTACGATTCTTGCAAAGAAAACGTTAAAGCCTATTTTCTCGTCACACGAAAAAAAAAAAAAAAAACTGTTACTAATATTGAAGCACTCAAAACAAGAAAATATCATAAATTTTATTGCGTTTAAGAAAACTAATTAGGTGCTATGTAAAATCGAAAATGGACATTTACAAAAACATTGTGTTTTTTTAAACTGTGTCTTTGACTTTACAAACAAATTGATGGCAGCGGCATGTGAATAGACAGTGGTGGTTTAGAGGGACTGAAAATTCAGTTTAAAGGGTAATTATGTTCATGTATGATTCGGTCATCCTGCAGAACTTAGAACGTCACTTAGAACTTAGAACGTCGTAGTAAGCTCAAATTTTACTACAGTTTTCTTATATATAGACGTATGTTTTGTGTAAAAATTAGATTTTCATTCCATCTCCCACAAGAGATATCATACTTCAAGCTTTGCAAACGTTACAAAATTTCATATTTTAAAACGTCACTAAAAATGTAGGAACTATTTATCAATGCTATTACTCTAGCTATACTGACTATAGTATCATATGTATTTATAATTTTTTTTCAAAAAAACTCAATTTCACTCCTTCATTATAAACTTCAGCTGTAAAATGTGCAATTTGTTCACTAAAGTTTGGGAGTAATTTTCAGCTGTTAGGGTTAGATTAAGGCTTTTCATGCTAAGAGACAAAATTAAAGAAGACAAAATGCTGAAGAAAATTGTGTTTGTTCCAACGGTTTTGAATTGTCCAGTACTAAGATATAAAATTTTACGTAAACGTGTGCAAACTCATTAATTGGTACGCGGTGCTCAACAAAAATGTCCACCACTCAAAATGCAGACTGAGATTAGAAGATTTAAAGACAAAAAAAGTTTTGTTCTCCTAGTATATATACGAGCATGTTAATAGCACATTTAAAAAATTAAAGATAAAAAATAATCAAGCAACCAAAAAACCACTTTTATTACTTTATATGAATTGACTTCATTATATTATAATAACATGTCCATGTCTCGGTATTCCCTAGGGTTAAAGAAGTTTGGTATTTAAAATTTCATTTAAAATAACTAAAATTTGTCCTAGAAGAGAGGTAAATGTTGGAGCTATAATGATTATTGCTTATCTATTAGGTTTGCATATATGTGTGAGTTTTCGCCAGTTTTACTGAGGAAATTCTGAAATGGTTCCTTTACATATATGCCTTAATGCATAATGTACACACTTAAGATATAACTGAAAAGTTCCATTGAAATACCTAGAATTGGTGTACACTATTAAAGTTTGTTTACATATACTAATTAAATAGATACTTGCAAAACTAACTAGAGAAGCAAAAATAAGAAGAATTAAAAAATAAATAATTATAAACAGAGTAATGTATTAATTATATTTTACACACACAGATTTATTTGAAATGACATCAATAAAATTATTTAAAAGTTGTTATTGTTAGTGAATTTAGAGAACAGAATTAAAATTTATTTTCCTTTTTCAGGGATCAGTGTTGCATATATTGCTGATAAAATATAGTGATACGGATTTTAAAGCAGAAGAAAGCCAATCCGTATTACTAAAGTTGTGCGAAAAATATGTATAAAATTTGTACGAAACGCTTAATTACAAAAAAAAAAAAAAAAAAAAAGCTTCATCATTTAAAAAAAAATCTTATAAGAGTTACTTTCAATACATGGACGCGAGCCTTTTAAGCTCTGATAGAGATCTTAGAGATGGAATATGTCTAAAATGACAAAAAAAAAAAAAAAAAAAAAAGACTTGATTCCTTTCTACACTGAACGCCACATACTAAGATTTATACACAATTTTAAGTTATTACATGAAAACCTTGAGTAAATAAGAATAATTTGTAGATAGTATATGTAGATAAATAGAATACATTTGTTGACAGATAAAATTTGTTATTTCGTAATCGAAATCACGTAGAAAAATCAGGTAATAAATGCATATAGAGCAATATATATATATATATATATATATATATATATATATATATATATATATATATATATATATATATTAGCCGCAATTTAAAACTACAGCTTCAGTTGATTCCAACTAATCCACAAGTTAAAAGTAGATTTCGATTAGGAACTAGTGCTCTCGAAAGCGTTCTCAAATTTGATTCTTGGTGGGAATACTCAGTTAGAAATGTGTAAAAGCCTTTTCAAACCAGCCATTTTGAGTAAGATACTTCCTTGGTTTTCCTCATTCATATCAATCAAAATGCTGGGATGGTACCTAACATGCAGGTCCCAGGATGCTTCCATCCTTCTCCATTCCTTTTTCATTTCCCCATATAACGTAAAAGTTTTACAGTGTAACGTCCCACGATTATGTTCTTTAGGTTAAGGGATATGATGATTAAGTCACGTTAATAATGATGGAAGAATTGGTGGAATGAGAATGAGGGAGGAAACGAAAGTACCCTAAGAAAACCCACGAACACGATGTTGTCCACTACAAACTTACATGGCCAGGAATCGAACCAAGAACCCCATCCATCAGAGGTAAGCGCTCTGCCATTGAGGTAGGCTTGTATGACAAGATCGCCTAGGAGGGACGTCATCCTTCATACGTGACGAACTTAAGGCGGCAGACTACTAAATATTTTTGAAAAACTAATAATTTTTCTTTTGCCCGTTTTTCGTAAGTGGAAAGGGGTAATAAAATGTAACTTACCACACTAATAGATAATGCTATTCTACACCCAAAAATACGAATCGGAAGAATTTTCAGTGTTGCCATCCATAGAAATTACAGTGTGGCCAGAATTTGAATTACTCAATAATCTAGGTAAAGGTAGCGACTAAGAAAATGAACTCAACGGTAATTGATGACTTATCATGCTGTCTAGGTTTCTTATTTACTACTTTTTAAATAATATTTCTACTCATTTTATAAACCTTACATAAATTATTACAAAATAAATAAGTTATTACAAAATAAATAGAAACATTATTTAAAAAGTAGTAAACAAGAAACCTAGACAGCATGATAAGTCATCAATTACCGTTGAGGTCATTTTTCTAGTCGCTGCCTTAACCTAGATTTTTGAGTAATTCAAATTCTGGTCACACTGTAATTTCTATGGATGGCAACACTGAAAATTGTTCCGATTCGTATTTTTGAATGTAGAATAACATTATCTATTAGTGTGGTAAGTTACATTTTATTACCTCTTTCCACTTACGAAAAACGGGCAAAAGAAAAGTTATTAGTTTTTCAAAAATATTTAGTAGTCTGCCCCCTTAAAATGTCATACATGTCAAAACTCCAGAAATACACTTCCTTATTCCTAGTGTCCGCAGAATTGCATAGCAAACAACTACTGCAGACTTTTCCGCAAGAAAATCATAACAGTCATAATTGGTTACTATGTATATATTTTCAGTATTTCGTAATATGTTAATAATTTTGCATGTTATTATTACGTTATTTTCACATTTAATACAGCCAGTCATCAAATTAAGGGATTTTTATAGAGATATAACTTGGGACTTAAGAAGAAAAATTACAGAAGTATTATACTTTCTAGTGTGCGCCCATATGAACGTATCCCCCAAGAATACGTATATTTCTTTATAGAGGAGGAATTCTCCATCATCCCCTCCAGTAATTTGGATACCGACTACAATGTTTCGAGAGTATCTATATCTACATTTATAACTAATGTATTTACAATAAATTGCATACATTTACCTCATAAGCTGTGATTAATCTTTTAAAAAATATACAAGTAACCGGTCTGTAACGGCTACCTTTCATTTACGGACAAATTATCATTTCTATCAGTGTCCGTTATTTAGAAGTTTCACTGTATGTATTAGAATATATATTATTATAGTGATGTCTCCTTTATGGCAATTGAATTGACACATTTACTTTCAGAAAAGAAGAAAAAAGGGGTCTAGGATCGTTCATTTATTATTATTATTATTATTATTATTATTATTATTATTATTATTATTATTATTATTATTATTATTATTATTATTATTATTATTATTATTATTTACTTGTTTTTGTAGTTTTACGTCTCAAGTTTATGCCCTCTAGTGATCGGGATCGAGATCAGGAAACTTTGCACAAGAAGTGGGCACTCCTACTAAGACATAGAGCTTCTACCCTCATTTTATTACATTATACAGCCCGATTAAGTGCCTATGTACCATTTATCCAGTGCGATCTTTGAGTATGAATACTTAGATAAGAACTTCGGCCAGATGAATGTTTTTTAGAACACCCTGTATATTGAGAGATCATTCATATTTGCTCTGCGCGATTTCCTCATAGAAGAGGATGGGGAGGAGGAGATCTTGTTTACTTCTTGTGAGTCTTCACGAAGCATGCGCACTGACAATGAAACAGCAGTCATGGTTTCATAAACACTTTCCTCCCCTTCCGTTTCCTTTTGCAATTTTTTTGAAAAGTATTTATATGTCTAATAATTAAAATAAATAATAATACATACAAATCACTAATTAATCAAGCTAATGCCTTCTTGTTGAATACAGGAAACAGAAATTAAGAAGTTTATAGAAGGGAAGTAGCAAATATACAGAGGGCGCTGCGAAGTGAGGTATAGCGTGCAAGCTTGCATCACATTGTAACAGTGTATAAGATCTGGCTACAGAATATGATTATACATACGAAAGATATCTCTATATACATATGCTAGAAGCATTAAAATTTCACACTAGTGCACTGAATATCGGGTCTAGTCCAATCAAGAAAAATAAATAAAATAAGATAAATATGGTGATGTGTGCAGAGATGGTGTTTTAAACACCTAACTAAAACTGAAAGGGTATTTAAAAAAAATAAAGAGAAAATCCAATCAAATGTTATCTTACCTGCGTAAATAGCTTATTATACCCTTGACTATATTGGTTATATCCCATCATATTACGCTGCACTAATACTCTCTTCTGCACCATTTAAGTCTTCAAAACTCTCACAGCAAAATTTAAATAATAAATATTTTTACTTCAGTGGGATGGATAAATGAAAGGGGTGGGACATAGTAATATTGAATCAAATAGGGTCCTCAGTGTCCTGAGACACTTCATCTTGACACAATTTCGAACCCCGAATATTCACCATGGCACTTATGTAACACATTATGTACAATAAATAAATAAATAAATGTAGATATCACATTTTTGTTCTTATATATTGTGGTTTGTTTCTCTTTCTTCCTTCACGATTACACAACGACACATATAGGCACAAATTCACGTATATAAATATACAGACACAATTTAGACAACTTGTGTTGTGTTGTGTTTTTCTGTAAAAAATGTGTTATATTGTCTTCTTCGTCTTTTTCTTTTACACGGCGTGGCCTCAACGGTTTGAATGTGTACCGCAGCGAGCAATGCAGGTTTGCAGGATCACAGGCGAAATCTTGGGCACTGAAAGATGGTGTGAAACTATTGCGCATGCGTCGGTATTGATCACCTTGGCTCGCGCCCATTTTTTTCCTCCTAGGGAGTGTTGGGGAGTTTATTTTTTTTTCTAAATAAGCATGGAAATAGTAATAAAAGAAGGAAGGGAGTAGAAACTGCTGCATTTAACTGAAAAAACAAACAAAAGAAAAAGAAGAAGAAGAAGATGAAGAAGGAAAAGCAAGGGAAGAATGGGTGGGGTTGCATTCGTGATCCACACTCTTCGTTTTTCTAGAAATATCAAATTTACTATTTAAGAAAGATAGAAAAAAGAGAAAGAGAGACAAATAGGTTGGAAACTAGACCCCATATACATTTTTAAAGTTGGAAATCATCTTTTGCCTATCTTCTTTAATTTGGCTGTATATTCAGTTTCAATTACATACGTACAAACAAGGGTTAATTCATTTTAAAACAGATTAAAGTGATTCTTACATAAGACTATAAACGTATAACGTAATTCTTAAATAAACTTTTAGAATATATTATTTAAAGCTAAAAATGTTTACTAGCAGATATTTTAGTCCACTATATAAATACACACAATTCGCTTGAAATACTTCTAGGTAACCATAGGAAAGATAATAGAATTATATTTATTTAAAATTTTTTAAATGCAAATCTAAGGGTGAGAAGCGGTTCACAATTTATTCGAGTATGTCTCTAATCCTTCAAGTTAGACAACCCAAACAGCTTTGCGGTGTTGCAGGTTGCATGTCATTTAGGATATGCTAAGAACTAGCGCTTCTGCTAGTAATTTAAATAAAATAAATTAAATATATATAACATGTATTTTAAAAATACATTATTTTTTAAAAAAATAACAAAATAAAACAAATCATACTGTGCTAAAATGTAAGAAAATAATTATGTTTTGAAGAAAATTATTTTTAAAAATCTATTTATGCATGACTAAAAAGAAAACCATGGGGAGCACTCTTATCTATAATGTGTAATATAAATATATGAGAACGTTCCTGATTCTTCTCTTTTCAGTCATACAAAAATATGACCTTTTAAAGTAATTCTCTTAGAAACAGAATTATTTTTTTTTTTTACTTTTAGTGTGATCTGTTTTATTTTTTTATTTTTAGTACGAATTGTTTTATTTTGTTATTTTAGGATTTGGAAGAAATGTGTTTTCAATTTTTAAATTTTATTTTATTCCCTCTTTTTAGTCATAATTAAACACATCTTTTATCGTTATAGAATTTGGTTTTATTTTTTTCCTACATATTTGCCGAGACTCAATGTCTTTCGAAACTACAGTCTCCCTCCAGGGGCGTCATTTGTGGACAGCAATTGTTCTCTCACCCCGCCCCAAGTTTGAGATGTATGTATATTTTAATCAATATTATAATAATATACTAATAATCTCCCCAACAGCAAAAGCTGAAATGACACGCTACTGTCTATCTAAGGAAGAGATTCAAAAGCTACACAAAAAGGAGTATATTTGGGAGGGGGGGGGGTAAAATGAAGAAATGAGACTAAAACTAAAAAAGCATTATATGCTTTAAGTGATTCATTATAATCCATTATAATCAATGCACCCAATGCTTTTATAGCCTTGCACCTATTTCTTCATTTTACCCACAAGAGAATCTGTTTTACTGGTCATTTTATAAAAACATTAATTACGTTTAATTCTTACGCTTACATTGCTTTTCACTTTTTTGTTAAGATTTATTTTACATTCAATTAAATTTTGAAGTTCTTATACAAATCATAAATTTGAAATGAATTATAAATTACGATGATCGCCTGTATGTAATACTGTACATGGCACTTCCAGAGTGTTTTTGTTACACAATGTAATAGGATATATATAGTTAATAGATAGAAATAATAATAGCGTATTTATGATTGATACGTTACTTACGTTATTATACGCTTAATAATAACGTATTTGTTTACTGAAATAAAACAATAATAAAATATTGTATTATCATCCGACTTACGTCGTTATGCAAAATTTTATTATTCTATGTTACATGAAGGTTGCAAGATTTGCGAACATGGTTGAACCATTGCAAGTTAAAGAAGAAACATAACTGAGGCGTGGGACCGCGGTGGATCGTTGGTAGAGCGTTCACCTCTGGTGCATGGGGTCCTTGGTCGATCCCAGCTAGCGCCAAGTGAGCTTTGTTGTAAACAAACACTGTGTGCGTGGGTTTTCTCGAGGTTCTCCCGTTTCCTTCTAGTTCCTTTATTCCACCATTTCATTAATCTCTCATTATCACCGTCTCCTTTAGCCTAGCTGGCATATCCCTGAGATATAAAACTTAAAGATTTCATTTCATTTTCATTTCATGACTGGGGCGTGTTCCGTCGGCTGAGATTCGACTTTAATTTTATGACGCAAATCCGTGCCACTAGTAATAGAAATAAATTCTGAGCAAAGTAATCATTTAATATCAATAATATGAATTACAGTTTTTGTGGCAATATACCATTACCATCTGCATTATAATGTATGTTATGAAGGCAACGGCATATTGGCGAAGTTGTAATACAGGTTATTAGTATTCTTTCGTTTGTTCACCTTTTATTTTTTATTTAAAATGTAATGCTTCACAGAAAATATTATTCATTTTTATTGTTGTATTTTTTTCTAACATGAATTACTTCTAGGTGAATTGATCATTTAAAACTCTCGAGAAAAAGTCAAAGAAGATAAAAAAAACACTACGAGATTTTAAGAATAATTCCTCTTGGCACTCAATGCTGTTTTCATGCAACAACGGAACTTTGGAAATTGCATCTGTATAGTTTGTATACAAAGAAAACAGAAAATCCTTCATCTTGTCAAAATTCTTACACAGGAAATAGCACACTCAATCCACGATGCTCGGGAAATTTGTAATGAAATTTTAAAAAGGTAGCAGTAAAAGAAGAAGAAAGCGGGAAAAAAGATTGGGAGAAAATTAAGGGAATAAAGGGATAAAAGACCCGAAAAGGGTAGAAAGATACAGGAAATGTATCACTATACCCAAGTGTAAGCAATATTTAACACCTCTATCACTTTCGGGTAAATCGTTTTGACAGCAAAAGAAAAAAGTGGATATCTAAAAATTGTAACTTTATTACTATTATTATTATTATTATTATTATTATTATTATTATTATTATTATTATTATTATTATTATTATTATTATTATTATTATTATTATTATAAAAATAAACACGTGTTAAAAATTCACTATTTTTTCACATCGAATTTTTCATCGTGGTTCTTAATAAGAAGAATTTGAAAGCAATAAGTAAGTAGTTCTCCTTGAAGGATTCTGCAGGATGGAAGAATTATTCCGCACTTCCGCTGGCACTTGAATTCCATAGGCGTCTTTTCTACAGTTTCCTGTGGGGTGACCTGAAATGCGCGTGGGAATTTTAGTTAGTGGGCGAACGAAGCTTCAATCAGTCGAGGCTCTCTATCCAGTCCAGACAGATTGTTAAAAAAAAAATGAAGTAGAGGAATCTCTCGCTGTAGTAAATACGTATGATGTGGGGAAAGAATTAAACATCTATACACTCTTTCGTCATTCGGAAGCAACTCTTCTTTTTCATTGACTCATTGCTGGCCGACATAATTTATCATTTTTTTTCTCTTTTTCTTCTTTTTTTCTTTCTTTTGGAGAGGGAACTCCATGAGGAAAATGGCAGTAATCCAAAGTGGTTCTTTTACGTAAATATTTCTTCATTTCAATTCATTTCCAATTTTTTTTTTATTTCATCATCATCTTATCGATTTAAATACAGTGGCGTAGCGAAAGAGATGAAGGAGAGTTCCAGGGTAATATGTTACTGTACACAGAGAAAATCCGTTCTCCGGACAGCGGTATATTGTACAAATATACGGTATCTTCTTGCTTACTATAGAAATCAGTACGGAGCATACGCTATCCGTATGCTATATAGGCACTGCCGTTAGATGTTACATTATGCCGTTGCAGGATGTCTGACATCTAACAGTTTTCCGTATATCACATGCATGTACTTATGTTACCTTCGTCAGCTACATGTTATATACGTCAATTTGTATGTGAGATCCTGACCGCCTACATTGTTTAATACGGAAAGTACGTATAGGTGGAACACTTATACAGAAAGTGTATAAAACATGCGTTTTTAGTTATACGTCTGCTGTACCTTAAGTCCAAAAACTACAGGAATTACGCATGTAACCTATCTTTTTAAGTAACCTATCATTTTTTTCTCATTGTAGGTATTTCAACTAAATTAAACATTATTTGCTTACATGTTTCTTCGAAATATTTCTCCTAAGTTACATCTAAATTCGAGTCCTGTCTTAGGTAGAATAATCAAATAAAAAAATTCACATGGATGACGGGCTTTGCAAAAAGCCGTACTTTAGAAACAAAAAGTGATGACCAATCATTTCAATCTGAATCAAGACAATGTTTATTTGGATGTATATAAACACATTTACCCTAGAGTCTATCTAAAGTATTCACATTGGTAATGCTTATTGTCAGTTAGTAGTTGAATATATCGTATGTTATTAATATTACTTTTTTTTAACTAACGCAGGCAGTACTCTAGACACACACGAAACTATCATAATAATGCTTTAAGTCTAAGAGCACGCGATTGGAACATTTTGTCATATTCGTTAACAACTGGACCGTTGTCTCTCAGATTCAATCTTGATATGATCTGTGGGTTGGGCAGTGGCGCCATCATTGCTATTCAAAATACAATAGACAGGCATAAGAAAGGAGATTAGTCGTCTATATAATGCTTCAATATTCACAGTATTAATAAAGCAGGCCGATAAATTTGAAGAGGTGATTCCTCATATCAAAACATGAAAAAAATCATATGAATTTGTTGAGAAAAGTGCATAGTATTTCGAACACGAAGAACCGTAGCGTGGTAGTCTAACGTAAAGCAAGTCACACAAACGTCATCCGAAAATGCATATTTCAAAAATATGTAATGGATAGGTAATGGATAATCCACAGGACACAAGGAATTGATGTACATGCTCCGACTTAAAGATTAGTCCGAATAGGAAAAAATTAACAAGGGTTACAAAACTTACAGTCTGTACTGTTTCAAAAGACCTCACAACTAATCCTCCTTCGCAAAGTCGCATATTTACAGAGGCGTTAAGAGTCGCATAAAACGTTAAAGAAAATATTTCTCATTCTCTTACCGACATTATTTTAACTAGATCAGATAGTCAAGAGTCTACTATAATTAAAGTGAGAAAGAGAAAATTGGCAGAGAAGAAACTGTATCACGTAAAACGTATTAGAAGCTATGGACGAAATTGTCCACAATTAATGAACAATAATAAAATGGAGAATTTCTATGTGAAGACGAGAAGGTTAGCTGTGGACCGTGATGAGTGGGTGGCTACATTGAGGCAAGTAATCTGCCAGTAACGGCAAAATACCTATTATGATGATGACCGTCAGATACTGGAAAGAAAAAAGTTCACCCAATAATTAGCGTCGTATGCTATACAACATAATGTAATTCAAGTGAGAATTGAAATTTAATAGTAACATAGTTTATTATTAGCTGTAATAGAACAAGAGCACAACACGCTTACTGCATGATAAAATATTTAAAAATTCCAAGCCTTTTTTTTTAATTAGAAGGAAAAACTATACACAAGTTCAAAAGTCTTTATGTCGATTAGCTTAAACATTCTATCTAGACTGAAAACATATACTTATGTTTCTAATTTATTTTAAAAGTCTTTCAAACAATATTATATTGTCAAGGTTTCTGGTGGTAGCTATCGAGCAGTGGCGGCTTTTGAGGGAAGTCATATTGGAAAAAAATATACTGATGTCACTTCCTTCAAGAGTCCTTCTACTGACAAGATAACTTCGTCTTTTCGTCTTTTTGTACCTTTACAATAGTCGGGCTTATTTATTGATTCCATTAAACACCAGAACTCCTACATCTCTGATGAAAGGAAAAGTAATCTCCTTCTATGACCTTCCCATCTTTGAAGAGAATGAAGTGGGAAAAATGGAATTGGTTTTTCACATCTGAATAGTTTGGCGACTAAATAATGAAACTTCTCGAATCCACCCAACTACATTCTCACCTACGCCACTGGTAAACAAAATAACATTTGCCTTAATAGCAATCCGTCCCCTTTTATTTCTCCTTCTTATTATTAGTACTATTTTTATTACTGTATTTTTTTTTCTAAGTAGGATACATGGGTAGATATTTTTCACGGAGTGACGTCAGAAGTTACTTTCTTAGACACGAATTCTAAGCGTTACAACGTACAAAGCTCTTATCAATATTAACGAGCATACGTAAGTCCTATCAGTTGCTGACGTTCTCTACACAGATACACGCGCACGAAACACAAATTAAGATTATCACGCAATATCTGAATGTTAATATAAAAAGGAATATGTTTCTTTCTTTCTCTCAGTATGGCATAGATATTGTCTTGGTTTCTAGCCCATTTACCTAAAGCAACTAGATGGAGCCGCTAAGCCAATAGAACAGTAATATGGAAGTTAGTTCCCTTCTCTTGTGGTTTTAAGGAAGGTAGAAGAGTAGAGGTAAAAAATATTTCTCGTAAATTTGAAGACGAAATCTGTAAAATTCTTAATTTAAAAGAAAACAGAAATAAAACATTTCCCCGGATAAATTAATGAGCTAGAAAGCGAAGATAGCACCGGTATTATCACCTTTAATAAATACATGCACATATTTGTGTGACACCAATTTACAAAAAAAAAAAAAAAAAAAAAAGAGAGAGAGAGAGAGAGAGAGAGAGAGAGTTTAAATCAGTTCGCATGATAAACGTACCTGGTCAAATAATGAATAAATAAAAGTAATGAATCGAGATACTATTGAAAAGTAACGCCATCTACTCTTTTTTACTTTCTTTTTGAATCTTCTAACACAAAATTTACGTAAGATAACAACAATTTACAGAATACTTAGTGTAAAAGAGGAATTGAAAGGCATTTTTACTATTATTATTAATTCTTTTTTTTCTTCGAAATCAAAACAAATGCAGCTCAGTTAACTGTGGACAAGCAGAGATTGCATAGACACATTCCTTTTTCGTCCTGAAAAAGAAAGACCCCTGTTTTTGTGACCTAACGCTATATTTAGTCCAGTTGTCTCAGGAGCTGTTCCATTGCCAGTCAGTCGCGGCGCTATTACAAGGAAAGAGACCAACTCTGTATCTATTATCATTGCTTGACCGCCCGCGGTGAAGACAATATTGTGAGGGGGAGGAAGGAAGATATATATATATATATATATATATATATATATATATATATATATATATATATATATATATATATATATATATATATATATATATATATATATGAAGCCTTGTTCAAAGAAACCTGGCACTTCAATCTTGTTTCAAAAGTCCATATTTTGACAACCACATTTAATAAATTGAACTACAGTGTCTCTAATATAAAGATCTCAATTGTATAGTAAGTTTTAAGAAGGGAATGAAGACCAGAATTTGTTAGAATGATTTTTGTACTCTACATTCACCTGAGTGGTATAGTGCAGATGCGAACACAAGGGTCAGGCTTAGGGAGGTCAGGAAACCCCGAAATACCAATCTTTCAGTAAATTTAGTCCAATTTTAGGAATAATTTTAGAAATTTTAAAATTGAATTTGAGATCCCCCAAAATAAATTCCTGCGCACTTCCCTGATATAGTTCTTAATCTCCAATACGAACTTGGTGTTTATTGAATAAAAACCCTACCACTTACCCAGCTATTTTTTTTTTCGATTTCTTAACATTTTTATCGTTGAATTTATTTCCTTCTTAAAACTGACGATTCAGTTGACTAAAGTTAAATCAACACTTGTTTGATTTACTATGATTTACTACCGACTGTGAATAGAAATTCAGGACTTTTCAAAGAGAGGTGAGTGGCCAAATTATTTTTTAAAACAATACCATACACTAATACACATCAATCCGTCATTCTTTTCTTTCTTTCCTCTTTCTCCTCTGGTTTATAATGGAGGGTATAAATTCTTAACATTTTTGTGAAAATTATAAGGAATAAAATAGTAATATCTCAACAGAATTGATCATTGTTTTCTAAATTTTTTTTTTTTTGAAAAACATGAATCCATTTGAAAAGGACACTGAAAGGCAAAATAAATAAATAAATGCCCTAAAAGCAGACAATAATAATAATAATAATAATAATAATAATAATAATAATAATAATAATAATAATAATAATAATAATAATAATAATAATAATAATAATAATAATAATAAAGCGCTTGTAAGCAGAGAAGGCTTTATATTCTACTAACTTTATAGTCTTTTATCAGATTACGTATTTTCACTAATCTACACGTAGGTAAGTATTTTAAGAATATATATATATACAATGTCTAATCCCCGATTGTCAGATGAGAACGTTTACTTGTGAGACCTTGTAGTACTTGAGACGCTGAACTTTCTCACTTACCATGCACCTTAAACGTTCTATTTCGACACATTGCAACGCCTGTTTGAGTATTTATAATAAATAACCATTCCTAATAGAAGTAAAAGTATATTTCCAATTTTCATGCCTCGAAAGTGTTGGCATTATTGAGATATGCGAAAAGAACATGATTCGTCAAGTAGTATTCTCTCTGAGTGAGTGAGTGATTAACATCATAGCTTCATAGCTAAGTTCGAAATCTGTCTCCGAAAGCTGTAAATTTTTTAATTCCTCTTTCTCCAAATGTTAAGATCTTTCTCTCCATGCGCAATCATCTGATGCTTCAAAAAGAAAACCTTAATTCAACAACTGTGGGTGTGATACTCACAGGTTTAACAGAGAAACTGATTCTTATGCTTAAAAAATCACAATATTCCTTAGAATATGATGCTGTCTTCTTATTTGTTTCTCCAATTCTGACCTTGCGTATGTCAATCTATCCCCTATATCCCTACATTTAAATCTCTCTTCCTCCTCTCTCTCTGAATATCATGCGTTACGAAATTACATGGTTTGAGATCAAGCTTTCGACTCTTGAAATCAGATATAAACGCTCTGCCAATGGACCATTGTGACTCTCTATAACTCTGCTGTGTATATTTAGGCACTGCAAACAAGAAACATAGACACAATGAGAATATATTTCCTATTTACATCCCTTGAAAGTGTTGATATTCTGAAGATATGAAAGAGAAACATGGTTTATCAAATAGCCTTCTCCGTGGATGAGTAATGGATCCGTGGATCTTAATGTCATTTTTTTTATAAGCGATAAGTTCTTGGTTCAAAATCCGTCTCCGGAAACTGTGAATTTTTAAAATTCTTCAATAAAAAATAGTTCTGCACCTTAATTCGACAACTGCGAGTGTAATGCTCACAAGTTTTGTTGAGAACCTATGATTCATATTATGCTTCGGAAAACCACAATTTTCCTCAGAACACAGATGCTGCCCGGTCATTTCTTTCTCCAATTCTAAACTTGTATACGTGACTGCATCCCTCTCTATTCCCATATTTGAATCTCTCTCTGTCCGTCTTTCCCTCTCAATGTCGTCTCACGAACTTACATAAACTGAGATCAAATATCCGATTCTTGAAACCAGAGATTCTACCAATAGTCATCATAATTTCCTATAGGTTTGCTTTTAGTAAGCTGCGAATATTTAGGAACTTCAAACACTGGCGTCTCTGGCACATAAAATTTGGGGAAGGGGGGCATCAAAGAAAGTGATTTAAATGGTACTACCTAACCTAGCCTACACTACATGAAATATAGTATCAAGTGTAGGTTCATTCCTTTCTCTCATCGCCGTTTTTTTTCTTCGATTCCGCTTGTTACCCTTTTGCGGTCCCCCAGAGAACTCTGAACTCTGTTATAATCGTTTCACAGCCTGAATATTGTATTCCAAATAAGTACAATTATTATAATTTATGCTTTATTCTGTCGTTAGTAACTAAATTAAGTTAGAATAAAATATTGAATATTTTGTACTTCAAAATATTGCGAGACGCGTCCCCCTCGTCCTCCCTCCCGCCAGAGACGCCCGTGACTTCAAACATGAAATATAGACACAAAAGTCAATAAAACAGTCGCTTTCGTTCTGGAAATTTCGATCTTCAAGATGCTTCTTGTAGTGGGCGATCAATCACAGAAAAAGTGTGTTTGATACTCTAGCAAAAGATGAGCAAAACCGGCATATAAACAGTCATGACATTGCCAATGCCCTAAACATCCACTACCAGTGTTAAATCATTCAGAGAAAGTTGGCTGAAAGGTGTTCTTACCCCCGCCGTTGTATGCAACCCTCCTTACTTTATTGAATTTCTGGTTGCAGCATATTTTAGAATGAGGTTTTTCTCATTAGTCATTGCAGGAATTGTTTGATTTTTTAAATTAATAATTCAATTAATACTTTTCCAATTTTTTATGTGAATAATCCTCCTTGGGAATAACTTACTCGATTATTGAAAACCGCATCGAAAATGACCAATGGTTCTCGAGATAATCGCATACATCCGTACATACAAAGATACAAACATACACACACATACACACAAAGGTCAAACTGAGAGCCTCCTTTTGTGAAGTCGGTTAAAAAGCAATACGTTTTGCTATATTTAAGTGGGCATATATTCCCTTTTAACAATGGCAGAGTCAGTTGATTATCTTTAAGTTCTTTTTATGGATTTTTAGGAGTGGTTCCCAATTTATTTTGTCGGTTAAGACATTCCATGAGCGGCACGCTCAAAACATAGCGACATACTTGAAAATATTTACCAGTAAAATCCCAAACTATCCCATGCATAACTATCGGGAGTCTTATAGAATAGCTATGTCCGTCTGTCTGTCAATAAATATCAAAGCAAAAACGGTAACAGACAACGAGATGTGATTTTAAAAAAAAAATCGATTCAGTTTCCCAAGGATAGGTTCTATCTCATCAGTTAATCCTTTATTCACGCCGCAAGAGATATAAATTACGGTTTCCACGTTGATCTACTTTGAACAAAAATGGGAACATACAGTGATATTTTTTTAAAAATCGGTTCAACATCTGTAGAAAAGAATATCATTACCCGCATCTCTCTACTAATGTCGGAAGTGGTAGAAGTTTATTAGTGAATCTGGTTTCCATATTGACCTGCACACACAGAAAAAAATAAAACTATATAGCGTACATGAAAATGTAGGTTTCATGTGTAAATATTGCAGTTTTTTTAAACTTAACATATGACTATATGTAACATTCTGTAGAAATCGTATAACTGAAAACGTGTACGTAAACTGTATGAAAACGTATAATACTGTCCATACAAGTGTTCAATCTATTGGTACTTTCCGTATGGCTGCATATAGGCGGTAAAGATCTCATATACAGATGGACGTATATAACATATAGCTGACGTGTGTAACATAGATATGTGCATGCAATATCAAACATCCTGCAGCAGCATGATGTAACATTTAAGCGGGAAAAGGCAGTATGTGTCATCATCATCATCATAGGTATTCTGCCTTTATTGGCAAGTCACTTGCCGCAGCTGAGAAGCTTCCATGCTCCACGGTCCTCCGCTAACCTCTTTGTCTTCGCGTATGATCCTTCTGTTTTTATATCATCCATTAATTGTAGTCTCCTTCGCCCCCTCCCTCTCTTTCTCGCCACCATACCTTCTAGGACGTCCCTCATGATACAATTTCTTCTTAGCCAATGTCCCAACCAGTTTCGCTTCCTCTTCTTAACAATATCTAAAAGTGCTCTTTTCTCCCCCACTCTTTAACCCAACACTCTTTTCTCCCCCACCCAACACTCTCTCATTCGTTTTCCACTTAAACCAACTAATTCTTTCCATTCTTCTCCACATCCACATTTCGAAGGCTTTCAGTCGATTTTTATCACATTTACGTAATGTCCACGTTTCCGCCCTATACAGTACAACACTTCACACGAAGCATTTTATGAATCTTTTTCTCAACTCTTTATTAAAAGTCCCACAAAACAAACTTTTCCTCCTTCTAAAGGCTTCTTTCGCCATTCCTATCCTTGCTTTTATTTCACGTTCGCATATGTTCGAGTATGTATGTAGCATATGGATAATGTATGCTCCGTAGAGATTTCCGTACTAAACATATAGATTCCGTATATTTGCACAATATACTGCTGTCCGGATAACGTATTTTTCTCAGTGTAGAGTAAACACGGAAAGATATTGCAACACACACACACACACACACACACACACACACACACACATAGAGAGAGAGAGAGAGAGAGAGGAGAGATTCACCACTACAAGAACTGAGTCTATATTCTCAATCTTCTAAAACCGGATTTTACTACTACTTCCGGTTTCACTATGAATTTGTCTAACAAAAACTAAGAGATATCAAGAAACGGCTTTTTTATATGACTTTAGCGTTCCAGGAATAAGTTCCTAATTTATGTATTTACTCGTACAATTGGAAGCTATATATCTACTGACGAGTCTCAGTATTGAGTTTGCATAATGTGAAACAACACTTACTTGCTATTTATTAATAATAATATATGTTACAATAGTATAAAACTATATAAGTTTCTCTGTCATATCTGAGTATCATATGAATATTAACACGCAAAGGGGTACATTCTTTTGTCGTCGAGTGATTTCAGGGAAAGGTAAAGGATAAGAGCCAGTAATACCAAGTTATCAACTCTGAATACAGATGAAAGATTAAAAAATAAACTCAATTATTTTTAAATTATAAAATTTCACAACCAGCTAATGAAGCTGTGCTACATACCGGTTGGGGAAGCCTGGCCGGAAAGTCATTCGCTGAAACAGAATCTTATCTTTGGATCTTATCTTCTTGTACCGAGCTAATACGGTTGACCGTGATGTACAGTCTGTGGTAAATAACCTGCCAATAATATCATAATACCTAAGGTGATGATCTCTTTAAAAGCTTAAGTGGCTCCGCGTATAGGAATCGCTGTAATTCTCGCCTTTGGTGCGAGCGGTCGGTTCAATTCCTAGTACTAACACTCGGTCGGAAAAGTGTAAAAGCTTCATGTCAGCCATCTTGAGTAAGATTTTTTACTGTTTTCGTCACTTACACCAGACAAATGCTGGGAAAGTGTCTACTATAAAGGTCTCAGGCAGCTTCGTTCCTCCCGCACTCCTTTCTTCCTTGCCCTTGATAGTATGATTGTCGAGGAACGTCATCTCTCATATGTACAAGTCTAAAACGGCCATAGATTCCAGAAATCCAGAAATATAGTTCCTAAACCTATTACTAAAAGCCTGCTCTATATTTATCTTCTTCCATCTTCTTAGTATATACAGGGTGTTTCAGAACAACACCGACAACGGTTGGGAGGTGATTCCTGACACCAAGATAACACGAAAAGTATAGACCAACCTAGGTGCACAAATGCTTCCTTTCGGAGTTCTAGGCTGCCGAAAGCATGAAAAAATGAAGTTTAGAGGTTCATAGCTTCAAAACTAGGGAATTTACCGTAGTCACGTCAAGACCTCACTTAGGAACTAATATGAACGCTATCCAAAAATACATGTTTCAGAATCCTAAGGTACTCATGGAACAATTTCTATATAGGCAGTTTGACTACGGGCATATACATTGAAGTACCTCTATAAAAATTGTTGCGGATGTATCGCATGATTCTGAAACGTGGATATTTGGATAGGACACATACTAGTTCCCAAATAAAGTCTTGACCCGACTCCGATAAGCCCCATAATTTTGGAGCTATAAATCTTTAAATTTCATTTTTTCTGTTTTGGGAAGATTATAATTCCGAAAGAAATCATTTGTGCATTCAGGTTGGTCTATACTTTTCGTCTTATCTTGGTATCAGGAATCACCTCTCAAACGTTGTCACTGTTGTTTTGAAACACCCTGTATACCCAAATCTCTATCGTCCATTTTTCCGACTAAAACTCTATGCATTTCATGTTTATTAACGCATATGAGTAACTCAATTTGGACGTTTTAACTACATTACTGTAACATATGTAGCGACTTGTAGCTTTTATAAAGTAAAGTTTTGCGTTAATTTAAATTTTATTCATATTTACCACTAGTTCACATCCTGGTCTAAGGGAACCAGAAACAACCTCGGTAAGAGTTGATGTACTGACCAAATTCTACACAATTAAATGCATTGTGGCTATTATATATATATATATATATATATATATATATATATATATATATATATATATATATAACCGATTTTATCGTAACCGTAAAGGGTAGTAGATTTCTACCACTTCCGGCTTTAGTAGAGAGATTGAAAGGCAAATGGAATATATTCTTAGGGTGCTTAATTGATTGTAGAAAACAGCTTCTCACTATGTATTACCATTTTGTACTCTATAATGATCAATGTTAAAACCGGAAGTGGTTAACTTCTGTAACTTCCAGTTTGAATCAAGGTTTTAATAGGAGATGGTCCTCATTCTTAGAACGTTTGATCAATTTTAAAAGGCGCTTCTCGCTGTCTCTTATTGTCTTTTGCTCTAATGTAAATAGATCAGTTATTGAAACCGGAAGTTGTAGTGAAACCACTTCCGGTTTGAATATCTCTTGCACCAATGAACTCGATTCCTAACATTTGTCCCTCTACAGCCTGGTCAAAAGTGGTCATCTACCAATTAGTTCTTGAGATCTCTTTTATCTTCCGAACGGACGGACACACTAACAGACAGAGTAAAGAGAACCTATAAAGCACTTTTAGTATACAAAACTCCTCTAAAAAAAATATTTATCAGCAACGGTTCACAAATTATTTGTAACATTTCCGCTTCTATAGATTCTTCTCTATCCTTTGAATTATGAGAGATACGAAGTTTTTGATTTCTGATTTTCTTTATACTGTATATATGTTTTACATACGGCCTTGAAGATTATTTTAAAGATCTTAATTCATTTCAGATGTGTCTTTTTATAAATCCAAAATGTTAAACATCATTCAATTTTTTTAATTTTTAATTTTTGATTAATATAGAGTGAAATCTCATAACAACGGTTTGTTAGCTATTTATACAGATTTCTATGACCTTAAGTCCGTCACGCTTGAGGGATGAGGTCTGTCGGCAAGCATACTACCCGTGGAAGTGAGGAAGTAAGGAAGGAACGGGTAAGAGAGGAAAGAAGCGTCTTGGAACCGTTATGTAAGGTACCATTCCGGTATTTCCGTGGTGTGAATGAGGTTTTCCTCATTCAAGATGGCTGGCCTATAAAAAAAATGTAACACGTCGACCAAATGTCCCCACTGGGAATCGAATCCGCGCCTCATAACGGATAGTGATGGAACATAACTATTTGTCGTAAATAGAGGTGTCTGTTATGAGAGAGTTTACATAAAATTAGATTACTTCCAGCTCGTGCGGCAATTGTACGCGTTATACAATAAATTCATTATTTATAACTATAAATATATGCTAATATGAAAACATTGTAGTATTGATTTACCGAATGAATGAAGGGGATATCCACCTCTATAAGGAGACAAAAGTATGGCTAGAGAATGTGTTTATATGAACTGCAAAATATACTAGATTTGTGGCAATTTTCTTCTTAACCTCCCTGTAAAAAAAGCAAAAATCCCTTGATTCGCATACTAACTGTACTAAAACCAAAAATAATTAAGCAAGAGCATGCAACATTATTATAACGTGCTGAATATTTATTGTAGAGAGAAGAAAGAATAGTTTAAAGTTTAGTTTGCAACTATTTTGTAGGGATGGGATTTTCTGTCTATTGTACTGCAACACATTCATTTTCAAATTGCGAAAAGTACTTTCTGTACTAAATGCGTATGAACCGATAATAATTTCTGTCCGTTATGGTTATTCAAAGCTTAGGGGAAAAAGGAAGACATATCGTGCCTGTATCTGAAAGTATTCATAAAATGGGAGAAGTTTGTACCGTAATAATACCTAGGTACTCATATTTTAGCCAGGAAAACCGATAAATCTGTATAATAGAAATATTACTTAAGAAAATTTTCACTATATCATGTATTCTACAGTATTTGCAACTGAAATGTTTCAGTTAATATAGTGAACATGTAAGCACATAGTATCAGTGGTGAACGCAGAATTTCGTCAATAGGAAGGTTCAAAACATTCAATTTCATTTTGTTTTAGGACAAACGTGACTTTTGTATATCTTAATATAGTAAATGCTTATTTCTTTAATATAATATCTTCCTCAAAGTACTCCCTTTGTATACGTTACTACATAGCATTATACTTACAATACTCAATTTAATTACAATCAAAGGAATAAACAGAGAACAACGTTTATCATAATAACTTACTTGACAACTCGAATAAATTTTACTCGCCTTTGTCTTTAACAGTGGTCCCAAATCTGAGAATGTGAAAAGTTAGCAAGGAACCAAAAAGAACTGTTAAATTATTCAACGCACTCCTATTGGAAATCGAAGTTCGGATCACAGAACCAAAGGTGTGCTTGATGCTGGAGGGAGATGGAGCTTGCAGAGTTTACAAAAAGAAAAGAAAAAGAAGGAAAGAGAAAACGAGGAGCTATGGTCTGTAAATTTAGTGTGTTAAATATTCACAAAATCCTTTAACTTTCTAAAATTGAAATTATTAATAATAAGTCAACAAGGCGCTTGAAACAATAATAATAAGAGAGGAAAATGAACATGAATCAGGCACAGAGGGAGAAACACATAGAAACAGTAATATACGCGGATGACCCGAATCCACTACATCACCTAGTTGGATGAAGAATGAAAAACAAAAGATCAAAGTAATATTAATAATAGTTGTAGTAATGATAATAATAATAACTCAAGCATATACAAGGTACGGTAAAAGGTAAGACTCTCTCTCGCTCGCTGAAACATTGAAAGTGTAAGTGCTTCCCGATATACACCAAATTATGATATCCTCAAATGCCTTGCCATTTGATGCATTACAGTCTCCTTCTGGTGTCCTTTCCGAACATATTATAGCAATAGGCAACTATTCTGGGTGGTGAACGAAAGGGTTCGGGCTCTCCCAAAGTTAGCTTGGGCATCAAAATTCTGAATACCTTTATTTGGATCTTTGCTTGAATATTTAACAACGAAACACATAATACCTGAACGGGCTCCCCAAAGTTATACTAAAATATCACCCTTATCATAGTGCTCAGACTACATGCTCTGTTTGCTGCTCTCTCACACTTGCAGCTTTGGAGATAAATTGAATTAAATTGATTTTGAGTTTGATCATCGAGGCTATATGAGACATGGATCTACTGATTAACGTGGAATCGGAACCATATGAGCTCGCAACGGGAATTGAATCCGAGTCTCGCTTTGGATATAAAGTCTGGATCAGCTCTTCTCGCTATTCTAGTAGTTAGGGCACTCACCTTTGATGCAAGGGGCCACTGGTTCGATCTCCAGTGGAAGAGAATTGAAATGAACTAATTACGATTGTTCAGAACCTCACATAATTGCTGTAAAATTAGCGGTATTTTAATTTTGCAGTAATTAGGCCTCTTAATCTGTTTAGAATAAAGTGATAATGTTAATGTAGATTTGTCAACTAATTCAACAAAGAATAGAGACACTGGAAGTGTTTATTTCTCATGGACATATTTCGGACAAAGAAGGAAAAGTATATAATTATAAACCAAGCAAACATTGTTTAAAGGAGTATGAATATGAAATCAAAAAAGTTTAAATACTATAAAGAACTATTGATTTTGAAAATAATTTAATCATTGGTGTGTGATTAATGAAAAATTAATTTTGCAGTGGTTAATGATTATCCAAGTTGGAAGTTCTACATATTGATGTCTGCAAGATGGATGAATAAGAAGCAAACAAACTTTAATAAATATTGGATCTCATGGGTTAGTGTAAATTTACTCAATCCGGACACTATACCCAAAAGCGGGTCTCAAAAGTCCTTATTTTAATTTATATGCCTTATTTTAATCAAAAGTAAGGTAATACAAATTAATCAAAAATGATAATCCGTAATGATAAATGAAAAAAATAAGAAACAGTAGAAAATCTTATTCTCTTTTATCTTCCTTTCCCTTACACACATACAAACAAAGTAAAACTTGAAATTACTGCCTCGGACACTAAAATAGCTTTCGGGCAGAGTAGATTTCGGAAGTACTATTTTTTGTAATATGTTGTAATTTTATTTCAAATTATATTTGATTACCTTCCAAATGATCTTACTGTAAAGAAAACACCCAAATTTTATTCACTATTCAGGAATTTTGACACATTTCACTTTCATTTTATAAAAATTTCTTCACGTATACAGATGCTTCATATTCTATACTGTATTTTTTTTTCTATGAAATAGTAAGAAATTGTACAGAAACATACATAAGTATTGTAATTGGATGATGTTAAAATAAATAATGACAGACATTATATTATTATTATTATTATTATTATTATTATTATTAATAATAGTAATAATAATAATAATAATAATAATAATAATAATAATAATAATAATAATAATAATAATAATAATAATCATCTTTGTTTTAAAGTTAATCATACCGTATTAACAATGATGGAATGATATAACGTTTATAATACTTTGATATCTGTTTTACGGAAAAACCTTACAGTACAAATGCATATACATATTTATTTACAAACTTGCTACTAATTTTCTATTTTTAATTGTCAAATTTATCATACTGTAAAAATTCAATTTTCGAATAATCGAACAGATTTTTCTCTTGGATATCTTTTCCAACATTTTAATCAAATAGGAAAATATGAATAATTCCTCCTACAATTCTTTGGTGTATGATCACAAGAGTTTAAATCACTTTTTGCCCGTTTGCAGTTTGTGATACAATTTTGAATACAAAAACTATCTTTCATTTGGTATTGTGGGTGTACGTCTGGGTGTAGTGAGGAATGTACCTTTAACCATCTTTCAAAACATTTTGTCGGTTTTAAGGCCTTAGAATGACATCTTTTGAAGATTGTTTTAGCTTATGTGAAAACGTGATGTTTTTGGCTTAAGCCCTTATGATCGTGCACCAAAGAACTATTCGAATGGCGATTTATTCGTAAGATTATTTAGTAAAATTACAAGGAGACTGTCAAACATGCTATTTTTTATTATTAAATTACAAGGCTATTTTATCTGAAGAAATACAATTCATACCGAAATCAATAATTACTATTCTTATTATTATTAACTTTTATTTTAATACAATTGTTTTTTCTTCTAACATCGAATATAATCCTGGTGTTATGCCATGTTGCAATTTATCAACGATCTAATTGCCTACATTATTTTCACGAATTCGTTGTTCTTCAATAGGAAAAAATACCAAAAACTCAAGGTCACTGACATGTTGAGCAACACTGCCTACAGTGGTTCCTAATGAGTATCTATTTTCGTGTGTCTCCACCTTCTTCCATTTTTTTTGTATGTACGTATGTGTGTGTGAAGGTGTAGAAACGTCACTGGGTATAAGAAACAATGTCGCGCTATACTTGACCTCCTTAAGAAACCTAGATTTGGCAAACAAAAAAAAAAAAATGTTGGGTACTTACCCTACGCATTCCAAGAGGTTTATAAGCACTTCTTCCCATTGGCCGTCTCATACTTGTCATTTTTTGTGTCTTTTAACTGTATATATATATATATTTACTTTTCTAACTACACTATTGTTCACTACCTCAGTCACATATGAACGAACACATTCGAGATTCACGAAATGAACATATGGTTAAAAGAAAAGGGAGAGAGAAAAACAAAAATAATATTTTTAATATCTTAAATACAGTGTTTGATTTTATCACTGATTCTTCGTTCTATACTTAGTTTATAACAGTTCATAAATGATCGTAAATTTTTAACAAAAAAATCACTAACGCATAGGGTTTTAAAAAATGTATAACAAAAAATAACAAATGACGGTCTAATATATACTACACACGCCACACGAGATCCTAGTTCAAAAGAACTTGACGGCGACTGAACTTTTTACCGTCTCAAAACAACGTTGGTCCGGGACGACGCTAAAAATAATTTGGCACCCAGATAACATGTTGTAGTGTAGAGTTCCGATTAGAGATGACGCCTCTGTCTTCTAACTGAACAAACACGTGAAATCATTTTTTTCTTTTACTTTACTTTCTTTTTTCACCTTTTTAAAATGTAAACAGCGGGAAAATTTGGTTTCTACAACACACTGTTACTGAAAGATTTTGAAAACTGTCGATTTATTCCAAATCATAGTGGTATTCGGATTTGAAATACATGTGAGGGGACATTTCATATGTGTGAGAGGACATTTTAAAATAATATTCATAAATTACTATTCATGGTACTAGGAACAGCAATTGGTCAAAAACAATACTTTGTCAAATTCAGAAATTCCAATTCACAAACATCAATTTTAAATAAATAAATGAATCAATAGAATGTTGGTTTCCTTACAGCATTGAATCAATCTAAATTTACAATTTTACCTTAGCTTTGAATCAATCTTAATTTACAATTTTACCTCTCACATTAAATTACATACATTGCTGTTTTATGAAATGAAATGGAATCTTTACCATCCCAAGGTTATGCCGGCTAGGGTAAAGGAGACGGTGATGATGAGAAATGAATGAAATGGTGGAACGAAGAAAGTGGGAGGAAACGGGAGAAGCCCAAGAAAACCCACCTACACGGTGTTTGTCCACCACAAAGCTCACTTTAATACTTCAGAATAGAATTATTATATAATTTTAAAACCTGACAATAGAATTATTGTAGCATTTTATTTGTTATTTTTTTAGTTTTCTTTTCATTATTGTTTCTTAGTTCTCTCTTTAAGAAAACTACTATACCTGTTACTATATGTCACACCTTCTCATGTCTTAACATTAGAAACTTTTAAGGTTTGTACTGGTGTTCGATCGTGGAAAATTCGTCTATTTCTCAATAATTCACGTTTCAAAAGTATTGTCCATTGTTCATAAGTGTGACGTGTCGTATCTAGTTTTAAAACAAGTATTTGACAAACCTCCTTTGTGTTTGCTCTAGTTTTAATATAATAATAATAATAATAATAATAATAATAATAATAATAATAATAATAATAATAATAATAATAATAATAATAATAATAATAATAATAATAATTATTATTATTATTATTATTATTATTATTATTATTATTATTATTATTATTATCATCATCATCATCTAAGGGCAGAAAATATTAGCAGTGATAAAACGGTTTTTGCCGTATTTTTTAAATATTAATACTTGCAAAATTTTCTACATGTGTAATGTGCGTTCTCACTTGGAATATAGTGCTAAGATTTGGAACAATGAAGCCAAAACTTTTGTAAATACTATTGAATTTATTCGTAACAACTTTCTAACATGGTTAGGATGGAAGATCAAAAATTTCTAGTCTAGTATGTTCAAAGAACTACATCTTTTGTTTTTAGCCGATAGGCTATATATTTTCGATCTTAATTTTTTTTCATAATATTCTTCATGTAGGCTTCTTTATTGATAGTTTTGTTTCCAAAAGAACTCCTTACCGTAACACTAGAAATTTTGTTCCTTTTATCTCCAAAGCTTCTGTTCTGAAATTATCTTTTTATAAAACCACTGATACTGCAAATAAATTTTATTCTATTCTTGATATTTTCCAAATTAAATTTATTAAGGTTCGTTCAGAACTTATTCAGTTAGACCTTTAATGTTATCTATTTAATTTAGTGTAGTGCCATATTTGCCATTTTTTTGGTAAGAATTGTTAGTTCCCAACTTTAATCATCTCTTTCTTCTCTTATTTCCTTTCGTCTTTTCTTTTCCTTCAGGCTTAAAGTTTTTGTTTTTTTTTTTTTTGCATGAATTCATTTTATCTTAGTTAATATAAGTTTTTATTTATGATATTTTATTCCAGTATGTAATAATTTCTAAGTTTATTGTATGTTCATTTTTATGATTTCAACTGCATGTGCAGCTTATGTGTTGCAAGAGTAATTTGCTTGTTGTCAGATATATTCTGTGACATTGTTACATGAGTTCGGTTGCATGTGTCATGAACCTCTGCTTGGGTACACCTATAGCTGTGCATTCTGTTTGCTGTCTAATAAATCAATAAATTATTATTATTATTATTATTATTATTATTATTATTATTATTATTATTATTATTATTATTATTATTATTATTATTACTATTATTATTATTATTATTATTATTATTATTATTATTATTATTATTAGTAGTAGTAGTAGTAGTAGTAGTAGTAGTAGTAGTAGTAGTAGTAGTAGTAGTATTATTTAAGAAAATTCTTATATTTTCAAAGTGACTGCCAAAGGTATACTGTGATTATGGCATTGTGATGATACTATCAATTATCTACCATTGTCCCTTTTTGACCCAAAAAGGAACAATTATTATTATTATTATTATTATTATTATTATTATTATTATTATTATTATGTACATTTACAACTAACTAACTTAAATATTTAGAAACAAGACAGACTTTTGTTCAGCCCATTTGTTTAATGTTCCTCACATGTTCTTTAGTCCTAAATTGTAGTCTCTTATTGTTTGTCCATATTGTCTGTCCTTGTACGCCCGTTCAACATTAATGGAATAGAACAATAGCATAGAACAAATATTTCTTTTATTTTAATCCTGCATACGTGTTAAATATGTTTATCTGCAACGTCCTATTTTTAGGACATTAGCACAACGTGATTACAACCAAGATAATATGCATAAAGTGTCATAGCTAAAGGGATGCGTTAATATTCCAAAATGAGACAACTCTTTGTAAAGAACCTGAGCCTCACACTCATCGTTAGTATGTTAATTCTCCAATAATCTCTTATGAATGTAGTTTTATCGTACTCAATATCAATAAGTCAATTCACCAATAATCTCTTATGAATGTAGTTTCGTCGTACTCATTTTCAATAAGTTAATTCACCAATAATCTCTTATGAATGTAGTTTCATCGTACTCATTGTCAATAAGTCAATTCACCAATAATCTATAAGGAATGTTGTTCCATCGTACTCAATGTCAATAAGTCAATTCACCAATAATCTCTTATGAATGTAGTTTCATCGTACTCATTGTCGATAAGTGAATTCACCAATAATCTCTTATGAATGTAGTTTCATCGTACTCATTGTGAATAAGTCAATTCACTAATAATCTCTTATGAATGTAGTTTTATCGTACTCAATGTCAATAAGTCAATTCACAAATAATATCTTATGAATGTAGTTTCATCATACTCATTGTCAATAAGTCAATTCACCAATAATCTCTTATGAATGTAGTTTTATCGTACTCAATATCAATAAGTCAATTCACCAATAATCCATAAGGACTGTTGTTCCATCGTACTCAATGTCAATAAGTCAATTCACCAATAATCTCTTATTAAGATAGTTTCATCGTAATCATTGTCGATAAGTCAATTCACTAATAATCTCTTATGAATGTAGTTTTATCTACTCTTTGTCAATAAGTGAATTCACCAATAATCTCGTATGAATGTAGTTTCATCGTACTTATTGTCGATAAGTCAATTCACCAATAATCTCTTATGAATTTAGTTTTATCGTACTCAATGTCAATAAGTCAATTCACCAAATCTAAGAGTGTATGGGAACTAGAAGTTTACGGTAGGTGTAGTAAAAGGGATAAAATTATGATTATAGAGAACACGATTGTAAGTAACAATTTCAGCTGACTTCTGCCTCTCTGCACTAAGTTAAATCTCCTCCTTCAATATGCTCGTTACTCTCGCAGATACTTTTGTCAGTTTGTGTTTTTTTTTCAAGATATTGGAAAAGACAACAATAGCATTACAGTGTAGCAGAAAAATTAAGTTCAAAAATAAGACATAGCCTACATAGTAAATAAATAAACTACATATTCTAGCAGAATTTACCAAAAAAAAATATGAATTACACGTGGTAACGGTCGACATATTTTATAGCGCCATAAAAATTCGTTTATTCACAAATTTCTCAAAAACACGCATGAGAATTTGCTCGCGAACACGTCATTTTCTTCAGTTTGATGTGATATATTGATTGATATGATCTCAGTTTGCCAATATATTATAGTTAAACAAAAAATAGTAGTTTAATGATTAATCTAATTTTGAACTACGGTACATAATTTAACCATGTTATGTATTGTCATGTTAGAGTCATAATGTAAATCTTAACGAGAGAATACCTTAACCATGTTATGTATTGCCATGATAGAGTCATAATATAAATCTTAACGAGAGAATACTTTAATTATGTTATGTATTGTCATGTTAGAGTCATAATGTAAATCTTAACGAGAGAATACTTTAACTATGTTATGTATTGTCATGTTAGAGTCATAATGTAAATCTTAACGAGAGAATACTTTAACTATGTTATGTATTGTCATGTTAGAGTCATAATGTAAATGTTAACGAGAGAATACTTTAACTATGTTATGTATTGTCATGTTAGAGTCATAACGTAAATCTTAACGAGAGAATACTTTAACTATGTTATCTATTGTCATGCTAGAGTCATAACGTAAATCTTCACGAGAGAATACTTTAACTATGTTATGTATTGTCATGCTAGAGTCATAATGTAAATCTTCACGAGAGAATACTTTAACCATGTTATGTATTGTCATGTTAGAGTCATAATGTAAATCTTAACGAGAGAATACTTTAACCATGTTATGTATTTCCATGATAGAGTCATAATGTAAATGTTAACGAGAGAATACTTTAACTATGTTATGTATTGTCATGTTAGAGTCATAACGTATATCTTAACAAGAGAATACTTTAACTATGTTATGTATTGTCATGCTAGAGTCATAATGTAAATCTTCACGAGAGAATATTTTAACCATGTTATGCATTGTCATTTTCACGATAGAAATCTTCACGAGAGAATACTTTAACCATGTTTTGTGTTGACATGTTAGAGTCATAATGTAAATCTTAACGAGAGAATACTTTAACCATGTTATGTATTGTCATGTTAGAGTCATACTGTAAATCTTAACGAGAGAATACTTTAACCATGTTATGTATTTCCATGATAGAGTCATAATGTAAATCTTAACGAGAGAATACTTTAACCATGTTATGTATTGTCACGTTAGAGTCATAATGTAAATCTTAACGAGAGAATACTTTAATTATGTCATGTATTGTCATGTTAGAGTCATAATGTAAATCTTAACGAGAGAATACTTTAACTATGTTATGTATTGTCATGTTAGAGTCATAATGTAAATGTTAACGAGAGAATACTTTAACTATGTTATGTATTGTCATGTTAGAGTCATAACGTAAATCTTAACGAGAGAATACTTTAACTATGTTATGTATTGTCATGCTAGAGTCATAACGTAAATCTTCACGAGAGAATACTTTAACTATGTTATGTATTGTCATGCTAGAGTCATAATGTAAATCTTCACGAGAGAATACTTTAACCATGTTATGTATTGTCATGTTAGAGTCATAATGTAAATCTTAACGAGAGAATACTTTAACCATGTTATGTATTTCCATGATAGAGTCATAATGTAAATGTTAACGAGAGAATACTTTAACTATGTTATGTATTGTCATGTTAGAGTCATAACGTATATCTTAACAAGAGAATACTTTAACTATGTTATGTATTGTCATGCTAGAGTCATAATGTAAATCTTCACGAGAGAATATTTTAACCATGTTATGCATTGTCATTTTCACGAGAGAAATCTTCACGAGAGAATACTTTAACCATGTTTTGTGTTGACATGTTAGAGTCATAATGTAAATCTTAACGAGAGAATACTTTAACCATGTTATGTATTGTCATGTTAGAGTCATACTGTAAATCTTAACGAGAGAATACTTTAACCATGTTATGTATTTCCATGATAGAGTCATAATGTAAATCTTAACGAGAGAATACTTTAACCATGTTATGTATTGTCACGTTAGAGTCATAATGTAAATCTTAACGAGAGAATACTTTAATTATGTCATGTATTGTCATGTTAGAGTCATAATGTAAATCTTAACGAGAGAATACTTTAACTATGTTATGTATTGTCATGTTAGAGTCATAATGTATATGTTAACGAGAGAATACTTTAACTATGTTATGTATTGTCATGTTAGAGTCATAATGAAAATCTTAACAAGAGAATACTTTAACTATGTTATGTATTGTCATGTTAGAGTCATAATGTAAATCTTAACAAGAGAATACTTTAACTATGGTATGTATTGTCATGTTAGAGTCATAATATAAATCTTCACGGGAGAATACTTTAACCATGTTTTGTGTTGTCATGTTAGAGTCATAATGTAAATCTTAACAAGAGAATACTTTAACCATGTTATGTATTGTCATGTTAGAGTCATAATGTAAGTGTTAACGAGAGAATACTTTAACTATGTTATGTATTGTCATGTTAGAGACATAATGTAAATCTTAACGAGAGAATACTTTAACTATGTTATGTATTGTCATGTTAGAGTCATAATGTAAATGTTAACGAGAGAATACTTTAACCATGTTATGTATTGTCATTTTAGAGCTATAATGCAAATCTTCACGAGAGAATACTTTAACCATGTTTTGTGTTGTCATGTTAGAGTCATAATGTAAATCTTAACGAGAGAAACTTTCAGCATCAGTTTTATCATAATAGATGAAGCGGTTGTTATAGAGCATTAATTTCAAGAAAAACAAAGAAATTAGTTGTCTTCACTGTAACATTTTTAATAGTTACTATGCTAACATAATTTATCTTAAGAACACGTGGGCCACGACTTCAGAGTTCACAAGGGAACATCTTATATTGATAGTAGCGTTGCCCTATCAAACAATGCACAATCGATAGAGGAGTGAAGACAAGTGAGACATCCAAAGTTTTACGGGCCGACACCCAGAAACACAGGAGATACAGAGAAAAGAAGGATCTAGAATCATATGAAAATACCAATGCACACCATACCACACTGGCACAGAAAGAACTTCAAAATGATTAAAGTAATAAAAATGTCATTTACACAATACTATAGTAAGCAAACATTATACCCAATATTGGGCAATGCTACTATCAATATAAAATGTTCCCTTGTCAAACTTTCCTAGCCAAGTGTCTCCCTATTCACTCCTTCCTCACGGACATTATTACGAGAGACTAGAATTTTCAAGGAGTACATGTAACAAAAAAAGCTCAAATATTTAAGATGATCAACAAAATTTAGAAAGAAAAACAATATTATCCAATTCAACCAAAGCGCCAAAAAACAGAAAACAAAAATAATTCATTCCTATTATCTACAAAAAAATTTGAAGTCTGTGCTAAGCCAAACAAATTAGTGCCTAATATAAAATAGTTTGGATGCTAATTTTATGATATTACAAAAACTTTTATAGAAAATTCTAGTTTTGGGCTATTGTTGTTTTAATAAAAGTTTCTATTTTCTGTTTTTATTGTATTGTTGAAGCTGCTTTTAGTGCGTTTTCAAGTCAGTCAATATTGTTTTTTATATAAAAAGTTTCTACTTTCTGCTTTTAGTGTGCTTTTGAAGTCAATTAATATTGTTTTTTATGTAAAAAATTTTCATTTCCTGCTTTTAGCGTGTTTTTGAAGTCAGTTAATATTGTTTTTTATGTAAAAAGTTTTTATTTTCTGCTTTTAGTGTGTTTTTGAAGTCAGTTAATATTGATTTTTATCTAAAAAGTTTTCTTTGCTGCTTGTAGTGTGTTTTTGAAGTAAGTTAATATTGTTTTTTATATAAAAAGTTTCTACTTCCTGCTTTTAGTCTGTTTCTGAAGTCAGTTAATATTGTTTTTTATGTAAAAAGTTTATATTTTCTGCTTTTATTGCGCTTTTGAAGTCGGTTAATATTGTTTTTTTTTTTAAATTCTATTTTCTGCTTTTATTGCGTTTTAGAAGTTTGTTATTTTTCTTTTAAGTTTATTTAACTATTTCACTTTTTCGTTACCCCAGTAATTTAGTTAGATCCTATACTAAAGGTAAGGCATTTACATCCTATAAAATGTGTCTCTCTACAAGACACGCGTGACTAAATATATATTTTAATTAATCTACGCGTTAAGGAATTATACGTAAACATACACACATTATTAATACTATCCGCTGTTGGGAAGTTTCATGATTTAACTCCAAAAACTCTCATTAAAACCTCATAAAATTTCAATGAAATCTGCGAGAAACTAACAAAGAATAATTAAAATTGGTACATCTATAAATTAAGTTATGCACGAACATTCACACCATAAAGTCGGTTAATTACGACATTAACACTGTCAACCGTTGAAGAGTTTCATAATCTAGTTCTGAAGATTATCATGAGATATGTATGAAATTTATATGAAACGACCAGGAAAGCACATTCTTTCATACATAAAGTAAATCAACAAAATTGGCGCACCTATGTCGAAGTTAAGCGTGAATATACACATATTAATGTCAGTTAACTACTATTTTCACACCACAGCCGTTGAGGTGTTGTCTCGCATATACCCATGATCTAGTTCCGAAGAATATCATTATATCCTCATGAAATTTATATGGAACTGGAAAAGTACGTTCTTTTAAACAAAAAAAGAATAATCAAACCGGTCTACTTACATCACAGTTATGTATAAACATAGACACGACATATACAAGTGGATGTATGTGTGTATTTTCCAGCATAACTCTGGAGCATCTGTAGCAAATTTATCCAAACTTGGTACATAAATTACTTAAGTTTGGAAGAGGGTACCATGAGGAAAGATTTTCCTGGTGTACTTATAGGAGATTGGGAGGGGTGACTTAAAAACGATCGGAAACAACCGATATTAGTGTCGAATCCATAGCTTTTAGGATCACTAATTTGATTAGTGACAGTTCAGATGCTCTGTAAGTTTAGCCTCCAGTGGGAAGTGGGAAGGGGTTATATAAAAATTATCGAAGACAGTGAATATTAATGTAGAATCCATAGTTTTTGAGGTCACTAATATCACTGAGTGAATACTAACACTCCTGATAAATTAAAGTTCAAATTTAGTCCCCGTTATCATCCCCGGTGATGAAATCGTGAAATGTAAAAATAATCAAAAACAACTGATATTATTTTGGAATCCATAATTTTCCAGGTCCGTAAGTTGGTTGGTTTCAGTTCCGATGCCATTCAAGTCCAAGTAAAATCCGCAGTGGGGATGATATCTTCTAGCTCCTAGGAGCATTGGAAGCAGGAATGTATAAAAATATAAAAAATAAGCTGTATTCTTATCGAATCCATAATTTTTCGAGGTCCCTGACATGAAAGATGACACTCTCGATGCCGTTTAAGTCCATGTTCAGCCTCATTAGCTCGGCTAGGGAAGTGGAAAGGGATGATATGTAAAAATGATCGAAAACAACCGATGTTAGAGTGGAATCGATAGTTTTCGCTATTGCTGAGGTGAAGTCACACTCCTGATACTGCTAAAATCCTAGTTCCACCGTCATCGGCACGGGGCTCAGAAAAGGAAAAAGTAAAACAAATGTCTCAAATGACTGACATTAGTGTCAAATTTATAATTTTCGGGCTTGCTTACCTGTTAGGTGAAAAATATGATGGCATTTAAGCCCAAGTTTATTCATAAATGAAATGAGATGAAATATTTGAGTTTTACGTCCCACGATTATGCCGGTTAGGCTAAAGGAGACGGTGATGATGAGAAATGAGTGAAATGGTGGAATGAAGAAAATGGGAGAAAACTTAAGAGCCCCGAGGAAACCCACGCACACAGTGTTTGACCACCACAAGGTTAACTTGGCGAGAGCTGGGATTGAACCAGGACCCCATGCACCAGAGGTGGACGCTCTACCACTGATCCACCGCCCCCCCCTCCAAGTTTATTCAAGAAGGGACATCTCAGCTGGACTGGGAATGTACAGGGGCAACACTCGGATCTCACTTTAAGAAATGTACTTTTGTCAAAGAGTTTCAGTGGTAAAAAGTTACATTCAAGTTCAATCAACCAACTCCAAAACTATAGTTTATTTCAGTTCTGTTGAATTGTCATTTTTCTTTTTTATCTTCAAGGTTTACATTACATATCGTAAAGACAAAAGTTTCTCTTTAAGAGTAGTAACTAAACTAAGTTTACTTAAGTATATGTATTTTTATTTAACCAAAACCATTAAAATTTGAATTTGTATCTGGATTGAATACAGATTGAATATTTTTACAGTTGATTCAAATGATCAAGTTTGTGGGAGATTGTATGCAAAACATTTATGCTGAAAACATCTCTATACGTCACAATTACAGAGTAAATCTGCGGATAAAATTTTCGGATTTCTGCGGATAAAATCTTCCTCTCCCTGCATCGATATTGAATTCAAGTGAATAATACAAACACGGCAAAAAAAATTAAGTCACATCCACCCCTAAGGATATGCAATTCTCAAAACTACGTCTTATATATAGCCTAGGTTCCTAAGAAAACATTTATACAAAATTGCAAGGTTCTACGCAAAGTACATAGTTTCGAAAATCTGGCAAACGATAAACAACTAGTCAAGAACCCTCCCTGGGGAGTATACAATTCCCAAAGCCTTCTATTTGACACCTTGGATCAAAGACGGATACTGACACAAAATTTCAAGGTTCTGAGTTTAATAGTTTTGGAGATTTGGCCAAAGCCGAATACACATACACAAAAACAATATAAATCAAAATCCTGCTAGGATATGCAATTCTCCAAACTTTGTAATGCGTCGCTAATCTATACCTCACCACATTACTTCATATTTGAACAAGGAGCAATTCGGATGTTGATCTGTACCCTCAGATATTAAATTTAGAACCTAAAAAAACTTTTTCGAATCGATAATAAGATATAATCGGATTGATTATATATACGTAAGTCTGTTATTTGTGATCGGACTTTTAGATTAAAATATGTGGCTGTAAATACATCAAAACCTCGAATCAATATGTCTAATGCAAAATCCAACTATCTCAGTATTTACAAATGGGTAACTGTGTTCTAAGTAACTGACAAGATGAACATTTAAATATTGAGAAACTATTTCAAACTCTGTTTCAAAGAATGGACAAGTAATGTGCATATGGATAGGGAGTCGATTATGATTTGTAATTATGACTATATAGGACGTTTAATGCTAACTTTAAAAACAGCTTCAACGGAATCTAATGTAAATGAGTTAATATTATGAAATATGAATAATTTAATGTAATGAAAACTATTTTACTTTACGGATATATGATAAATAGAGCAACCCACATTATGCTTTATTTTTGTTTAATTATGCTTTATTTTTTCCAAATTATGCTTTATTGTAAATTTCAATCATTGTTTTACATTAATCGTGTATAATATATAATATATAATATTTACTATAAATTAAATATTCTAAATATCTTGATCTATTTATTAATATTTTATCCAACCAGTTTCTTTCATATTTAATGCACTTTAAAGAGATATGCTTTACTCGAGTCACTTTTTTCATCACTTGTGTGGGTCTTAAAGGTGTTTATATACAGAAAGGGAAAGTAAAAGATGCCACCAAAAAGTACAGAAAGTGCTTAAGTTCAAGAGGTACACAACAATATAGTGTGGAGTTCTTGTGTACTATACATTGTTGGCGGAAAGTTATATTCTTTCCCTTTTTTCTTTTCTCCACGTCAAAGGATTACACCGAAAAGTTTACAGAAATAAAAATAAGCTTTTTATTGTTGCATTGTTATGTTCTCAATGATTTGCATTGTAAATGTTGGTTTTAAAAATATTAATACAGTATGTTAAACCTGCAGTTAAACAGAATTTTCCAAGAATTGTGCTATATATTTTAAATTATGCTTTATGCTTTATTTTCTAAAATTATGCTTTATTATGCTTTTAAAATTAGTTTCTTCTGGACTCTTAGACAACCACAACCATGTTCAAGGTACCAACTATATGTGTAAATTGCTATTATGCTTTTTATGTTTTGGGGTTGCCTTAATGATGAATATTGAAAGATAAGAATAATAATACTTAATGAATATGTTCAAATGTAAAGATATCATTCAGTAAAGGCTGTTAAAAGTTAGAAGAAACAGGATAAAAGTCAAATAAACATTCATATGTTGCTCTGTATGTACCTATCTGCATAATCTGATTGATAATTTATATGATTTTATGAACAGCTTGATCACCTAATCACCAGTCATCAATATGTATGTTGAGAACGGTATAATCCTGTACTTCACTGTGGGAGTTTCTCATCAGTACACCGAAAATCCAATTTGTTTACAATTGAAACACGTACCTGTGTGAATAGGAGTATTACAACTCCACCTTATATGCAGCCTAGGATGCAAACATAACATTTATACAAAATTTCAAAGTTATACGTTTAATAATTTTGGAGACTTGGTGAACGTCAAAAGTAAGTAAGTCTTTTATACTCCCCTTAGGATAAGCAATTCCAAAAACCTAGCCTTATTTGCAACCTAGAGCTCAAGAAGAGTATTTATAGAAAAGTTCAAGACTGTGCGTCTAATAGATTTGGTGAATGTCAAAAAATTATTCAAGCTTCCCCTATCCTCCCTTAGAATATGTATTTCGCAAAATTTTGTCTTATCTAAAGGTTAGGGTGCAAAAGGAACATTTCCACAGAATTTCATGTTTCTCGCCCTAGGCCTAATAGTTTCTGAGATCTGTTGATGAGTGAATCGGTGGATTTACTCATATATATGGAGTTTAATAATTGGAGTTTAATGTATATTTTCATCACTCAATCCATATGAAACGAAATATATTGCTCCTAACGCTCCAAGTAGGATCCGAACCCTTCTTTCGGTCTTTTCAGTATTCCCCAACGGTGATTTAATTTCGGACGACGCAGATAGAAAGCACATGCGTTGCCACATAGCTACGAAGAGGCACTCTACGTCCACGTCACAAGAACTAACAGATAGTATATTTTTGAGCAGATGGAAAGATAAATGTCTTCAGAATAATGTCGCTCAAGAGATTAGAAATTACTCACCTTGTCTCGAAAAATCACGACGAGAAGTGTATTTTAAAATTCGAGACGAGACGAAAAATATCACCAATCAAATTAACAACACTCATTCACCCTTGTCTTAGATCTCAAGTACTGTTTTAGTGCTATAAGATTCATAGTATAAAAACTTTAAATTGTTAAAATGATTTTACGAGCACAATGAAGAGCATTTATCAACGTTTAAAGAAACGCAACTCATTACACAATATGCTCCAATAAAAAAATAAATAAATAAATGTTATCACATCACACTCTTCTTGGGCCTCAAGTACGTGGAAAATTTTTATTAACTTCTGGATGAAATTACGGAAAAATAAAAGTCGTGGTGCAAATTTTATACAGAAATTAGAAAATGAGACGAGAAATATTTTTGAGACGAGACGAGCAAATTTGCTCGAGAATGGAGACGAAACATGAAAGAATTTTTCGAGAATGGAGACGGCAAAAGATTTCTACAAATATTAACGAGACGCTTTACGACGAGAAAATAATAATGCTACATATATATATATATATATATATATATATATATATATATATATATATATATTGAAGCCCATTTTATCCAGTGTATACCTGAGCGTCAAGGGGAGGACTATAGCCCCTATAGCTCCCCCTTGGGTCCGCTACTATATATATACTTCAGCAGAGGGGGATGAGGGGGACATGTCCCATCCAATCTTGGAACTGGTGGGATTGTCCCCCCAATAATCCGATTTGAAATGTGTTTTTTGGGGAGAAATATAATTATTTGTGTCCGATTGCCACAAAGGAAAGTGAGATTAAATTGATGTTCCCCCAAAATAAGCCTCAGATTTGCTCGCCTCCCAATGTTGAATACAACTCTGCTCCCCTGATCCTCCACAGGATTGTTTTTCAACTTCATGAATATTTTGAATATTGCTTAAAAAAGAAGATTGTGGGAACAGTCTTGCCCGTCTCCCCCCTCCCCTATGTTGAAGACAGATTTGCGCCGTTGTGTACATATATGGTGAAGTTGAGCATCCCTTTTCAGTAGAAATGCAAAAAAGCCGGCTTTTTTGAATCGATGGTTTTTTACACATAAAAAGCCGGCTTTTTTTTGGGGGGGGGAACGAGAATTTTGGAAATTTGGGCTTTTTTTCATTTTCATCATTTTTCTGCTTAAATAGCTTTCTTATAGTATACTCTAAAGTTAAATAAGATTCCATGACCTAAATGCCATATTTCGCTCTGGAATTCACAATTATGATGGATGGAACACATGGTTTATGAATTAAAGTAAACATAAAATACGTAGTACTTGAGGGCAATTTTAGAAGTTATTTAACTTTATTTTAACTTCTGAATTATCGACATTTTTTTCTTCTCTAGATCATTTCTTGTTAGTCATCCGTGTTTCATTTCTTAGGGCTTAGTACTCTAGCTTCTAGCACATAATTAAACTTATGTTTTTCAATATATCCATCAGAGCGTACGTTTTTCAATATATCTGTCAGAGCGTACTTCGACTTTTCCGTTATACTGTAGCTGTGCAATGATTTAACAATAATCTTCCGGACACAACCTTGAATACCATTTGATAGAAATAATCAGTATCGAATTTAGAAAAATATTTGGGAGGGCTTTTTTTGAATAATGATTTTTTTTTCTAAAAATTCCTAACTTTTATTTAAGAGCAGCTTAAGTTTATGAGTACAGGCATAAAAAAAATATTTTGTTTCGTTTGTATACTCAGCTATAATCTTCCAGATACAACATTGAAGACCATTTTATACTGATAATCAGTGGCGGATTTAGAAAAGTATTTTGGGAGGGGCTTTTCTTATTAACGCTTAGTTTTTATAATAATTCCTAATCTTTTATTTGAGGACAGCTCGAAGTTTATGAGTAAAGGAAAAACTAATATTTAGTTTGTTTTAGAAATTCCGTAATTTCGGGGTAGAGGCTTCAATCCGAAAGACATTCCCACCCTAACCCTATTCGCAAATCCATCACTGCTGGTAATTAACAATAACAAAGTTTTGAAAACGATTAGAAAGGAAGTCGGCCAGGACTCACAGTACACGCACTATCTCTACATTCACAGATGGAATTAAGAAAAACTTTTGTCAAAATGGTTGAATGCGGGGTTGAATCCCGGACTTCACGATAGAAGCGCGAAAGCTAACCACTCACTCATGTTTGTTGTGCAGTTGTGCTTAACTTTAATGTATTCTCTCTCTCTCTTTCTTTATGGACACAAAAACTCACCATTGACTTCTGACCTTATCCAATTCAATCCAGTTTCTACTCTGTATTCCTATTTCTGCTAGATCCATCTTAATATTGTCCTCCCATCTGGGCCTAGGTTTGAAAACTTTGAAAGCGTTCCTACTTTCTTCCATTCTGGCTACATGACCTGCCCACCTGAGCCTCCTATACTTGACTCTAACGATATTTGGTAAACCGTATAAATTATGTAGTTCCTCCGTATGAAGTTTCCGCCATTCTCCATTCCCGTTCCTCTTGGGTCCAAATATTTGTCACAGAATTTTATTCTCAAATAATTTCAGTCTGTGTTCTTCCCACAGCGTAAGCGACCATATTTCACAACCATAAAGCATAACAGGCATGATTATCATTTTATATATTTTAAGCTTTAAATTCCTTTACAGAATTCGCGACGACAAAATATTTTGAACTGAATAATAGAATTTCCTGATTTCAGTCAACATTTAATTTCTTTGTGGGTATGATTTTGGTCTGGTAATACCAATCCAAGATATTTGAAAGTATCCACTGTGTCGAAAGTATTAATTGACATTTTAACGCATTCATAATTTGCCGTATTACAATCCTTATGAACTTCCTTGTATTTAGATTTCTCTGCATTTACTCATGTCCCTGCAAGTGTTTAATAAGGCCTCTGCATTTCTTTCGATTGTTCTCCTATCAGATTTACATCATCAGCATACACCTAACCTGGTGAATACCATTCAACTCTAGGCCCAGGTTCCTATCTTTGATTTTTCTTATAGCGTACTCCGGAACAAAGCTAAATAATAACGGCGATAACGCATATCCTTGTTTTAGGTCAATCTCGACGTGGAAGCTCGCATTTTTCTACTCGGACTTTACTCTGGGATTCTTTTAAACACTTAATAAACCTAGTTTTTTTCGGAATTCCAAATTCTGTAAGAATGTTGTACAATGGTTCCCTCCTAACCGAGTTGTAAGCCTTTCTAAAATCAATGAACAGTTGATGTACTGGGTAATATATACCCATTTCTTTTCGAGTATTTGTAGAATGGTAAATATTTGGTCGATTTCGACTAAATGAAATGAAATCTTTGAATTTTACGTCCCACGTTTATGCCGGTTAGGCTAAAGGAGAGGGTGATGATGAGTAATGAATGAAATGAAGAAAGTGGGAGGAAACGGAGGAACCCCGAGGAAGCCCATGCACACGGTGTTTGTACACCACAAAGTTCACTTGGCGGGGGCTGGGATCGAACCCGGGACCCCAAGCACCAGAGGTGAACACACTAGCACTGAGCCACCGCGGCCCCGATTTCGACTAAATCCACAATAATTTTATCTGCGTATGGGGTCAATCTTATTAATAGAATGTTAAGAGAAATGCCTCGATAATTATTAAAAGGGACCGGATCTTGTTGACAAGTCAACTTTCTTCTGTTCCGCATAGGAGAAGGCAAGTTCAAGTAAAAACGTTATCCATCAACTCTAGGTTCTAAAAGTATAGTTTTTTAGGATCAACTTTTGGTCTCTTTTTGCTGTTTTGAAATTTCAGGTCATTTTTTAATATTTTAAGGTAACTTTTAGGTTACTTATGGTCTTTTTATTCTTTTTTTCTACATAAGGAAATCTTTAAATGAACACGGTTTACGGATGTGGAAAAGACGAAGTTGAATAATCTCTTTTCTTACTTCCTGACTATTGGAGTGGAAAAACTGCATTCTTAACAAGCTAATTAAAACTAAACTGTAGCTGGTTAACGAAAGGCGGGGGTTGGTAGGTGGCCAAACAGATAGTTTTGGGTTATTGACCACAAAGAATGTTATCACGTGAATAACTAAAAATGCATTAGAAGGCGTACAAGGGCTTTATACGGGTTTTTATCTATTATTTTCATGTAGTCTAAACTTGCTAAGTTTTATTGTTTAAGAGTGCTTCCTAGTTTCAACTCGGGAGTGAACTGACGCTTTCAATACTTACAATGCCGTACAATGGACTGATCAATGGACATAAGTGATAAATGGACTGCAACTAACTGAAACAAAACTTTTTGAATATGAGTGAGAAATGTTAATTAAAAATCCAATGGATATTAAAAAATGTCAATGTTTAATGAAATAAAAGTTTGAGAAAACGTAAGTTTTAAGGTCAATTTTTTGTGATTTTAGGGTCATTTTACACGAATTTTAGTGTCATTTTATAGGTCACTTTTTAAAAATTTTTAGGTCAACAAGATCCGGGCCCTGATTATTACAATCAATTTTGTCGTCTTTCTTGTGAATTAGAACAGTGATTGATTCTTCCACTCTTTTTAAATGTATTCCATAGTTTTTCTTTTTTGTAAAAAAAAAAAAAAAAAAGTTTCGTAACGATATGTTGAATTTTCTTGTTAAAAATTCAGAAACCTTCAGGACTGGGTAAACCGTGATGGTGGTTATATATTCTACAGCCTAGGAAACTATACGCTCAAATGAACCATCTATTACGTATATGATCCATGAACAGAAAATTCGATACTTTCCCGATTTTGAACAAGCTTAAGGAACAGTCAGCGCATTACTGAATTTGGAGCTTTACCGATTTTGCAGATCCGAAGCACCTGATAGGTGGTAACAGATTATTACGTATGTGATCAATCAGTGAAAAATTTGTTCGAAATATTCATACAATGTATATGAAAACTAAAACTTAACTGAAAAATTTCAAGGATGTACAGAACCACCCGAAACGAAGTTCTTGATAAGCAGATTTCTCTCATTTTTTTTTCTTTATTTTGCTTCAAAAAGAGGGCGTGTGATATTTTGAAGTAAAAATACTACATACAATTTTGCCAGTTATTTGTGTATCATTTTTCAAAGTACTTATTGTATATAAAAGGTTAAAATATTATTACATATATTGGTTAATCCTTTGGAATTCATAATGTAAATACGTTAAGAATTTTAAAAAATCTTTTTGAAATTCATGGTTTATTTTCGAGGTTTCATATTATTATCTGCATCAACCACTAATTAAATGAGTTTTTGGTTGTAGAGAAGCGAAACAAAGTCTGCTTTATCAGTTTAAAGCAAAATTTTCAAAAAAGCCCAAAATTTCCCAAGCAAAAAAGCGAAGCAGAAAAAACCTATTTTTTTAAAAAAAAAAAGCCGTTTTTTTTCTTTCTTTTTCGAGCCCTTGCATCTCTACTTTTCAGTAACGAAGTTGCTATATGACACGTGGATTGATAGTTTAAAGTGGCAACCGAACCAAGAAATGCGTTCAGATTTTAACGTTCTCCGAACGTGAATCGAAACCAGGGCCACAGGCGCCAAAGGCATATTTGCTAGTTACTAGACTAGTGGAAAGGCTAAAAGTATCTATGTTCTTCACATCCGCCAAACGAAACAGCGCATGATTTTCTTTCCTTTGTTTCTTTTAGGAAAGAGATCTGAAAGGAACCACTGCCCATCTTTCTTCTCTGGCGCTGGCGCTACTGTCAATCACACAACACGTTATTGAACACAGAATCAAATATCTCATTTCGTACTGCGAAGTGGCAGTGTTTACGTGGATGTAGTTGAGGTAATGCTCCCAAGATGGCAGGAGCGTGTAGACACAAACTAACCACAGCGCCTCTGCTGTGGTAACTGCAGTGACATTATGGAACTTCTCGCGTTAATTCTTTCTGTATGGTGTTTCCATAGCAACAGACTGCAGAAATGTCTTAATATTGAAATTTATGCGTATTACGTAATGTTCAAGAAAGGATTATTCTCAGATTTAAAGTGGGAATGAAAAGTGGCTTCGGTAACTCAGTAGAAAATCACACTCATCTCTGGTGCGAATGGCACTGGGTCCGAGACCATGCGAAGTACATTCAAGCAATTTCTGCTCTTGAGGTCCATAGGCAAAAATCAAAATTCTATTGTTACTAGGTAAGGGAAGAAAATCCATCATGTCCCAATTCTTGTATAAAAGAATTAGTGTATTAGCCGAATCCTCTTCTCCAGCCCGGAATTCGAAATTTTGATCGATGTGACTTCCCTCAAGAGCCACCACTGGATTAGTGTACAACGCTGTATTTAATAGGGATGGCCAGAACCGGTTCCTGGTCGAACCGGTTTTCAGGCCTGAACGGATCCGGTTCTAGAAGATCCGGTTCCAGAACCGATTTTTCGGATCCAGGTCTGGAGCCGGTTCTTCGGATCCAGGTCTAGGACCGGTTCTTCGTATCCAGGTCTGGAACCGGTTCTTCGGATCCAGGTGTGGAACCGGTTCTGAAAACCGGATCTCCAAGAACTGGTTCCGCCGGAACCGGAACTTTGTGGCCATCCCTAGTATTTAAGAATGCTCCCGTGATCGAGCATCCCCCAAAATCTTTGTGAGGGCTCTCATCACAAATACAAAAAGGGAGAAAAGAAAAGAAAGAGAAAGAAAGAAAAACAGGGACAAATCCCAATATTTCTCCGTATTTCTTAAGTGATATTAGGGCTCGATTCTTTCATAGCTCAGAGAGGGGGCATATAATATTTTGACATAGACTTCAATTTATTTGTAATAAACACAAACAAGCCTTCCATTTCAATTTGGTGCAATGTATACACTATCGCTATAAAAAAAAATACACGCTAAATTTTGTGCTAATGAACGAACTTTTCGCTTACTTGCTTTTGAAATCTTTAAATTAGAAAGCTTAGCGTTCAGAATACAGTGACGAGAACTGAGATAGAGTGTTAGGACTCTAGAATCTCCCTAGTTACGTCGGCATAACCATCTCATTCAAGAATATATTTTTACCGTGAAAAAATTAAAAAAAAAAGACTTCATTTTCATTTTTAAAAAATACTTAAAACTACATTCTTAGGAAGGTCAATTTTCAAAATTTTCGATAGGAATATCCCCGCTAAGCTTGGAAGCATTTCAAACCCGAAAACCCCCAATTGTGGACTGTAAATTAAAGCACTCCCATTGAGTTTCAAAACCCGGCGCTCCTGACGGCATCAGCAGATTTTCTCAGGGTTCTTATGTCTTCTCTCACGGTATAATTCAGCAATTATTGTATAATTAGTCAATTGTACTTATTATCCAACTCATTTGGATTATACGATATATACACAAAACCGTCAGGAGATATACAAAATACTTTACACTCTCACTAATCCGACTATTTCTTACACAGAGGGAATGCTGAAATACCCAGAAAAAGTCCTTGATTACTGAGAGTGCTCAAAAATTTTGTATTTATATTACGAGTCAGCACCAATGGCTTTTTGAGAAGATCCTCTTTTTGTCCATTATTGATTTTTCCTGAAAAATCAAGGACACTCTATAACGTACAGAGTCAACCGAACTAATCCGAGATGGATCAAAGTTGTCATGGTGGTAAACCTGGTATAGGATTTAAAAAAAAAAAAATTTAAATAAAAGTTTAAAAATAAACGTGGGACGAGTTTTTTCCCTCAGTCGGTAAACTTGTACTATTTAACTCATTCCAAATATCCAATTTCTTGTACAGAATCTAGCGTACAGAATTTCCTTAGCGTCATGACTTAAAATCATCAATGTACGAAAATTACTTTTGCATGCTTTAGAATACTAAATATGCATTTTAAAATTTCACACATTGTTGGCGAGGAATCACAGCATACACTGTATGGTTGCAAGACAATCCAAAACAAAAAGAAAAACCGTTTTGAGGACCAGGTTAGCGGTAACCGGCTATTTGTTCCACGATACTCCCGGTAGATAACCGGGAATATCTCGACAAATACGCGGTACCTCTATGCCGAAAGCGGTGGCTATTGAACAATAGAGGTAGACAGGGCAAGGATAAAACAAACCCCCTCAGACATTCCAGGGCTCCCGGAATTGGGCTGGACTTTGCGGGCAGTGGTCAAATTGTGGAATTCATTTCATTTCATAAAGTATTTGTGTAATCTTAGCCCTCTTACTTTGCAATTTACTAACTCAAAATTAACAATATTCTTCAATATTGTAGTGTTAAATGGCTCGTTTTGTGGAATTTCAAGATGGTTTCTCATTTAATACTACACTTCAGAATAAGATATACTGGTTGTTTCGACCGAGTTTTCGCCTTGTTGTAAACTATAAGTTAAAATCGTGCTTAATAATTAAGACCTCTAATTGTACACACTTAGCTTTTTTTTTTTAAAGTTAACCCATCAATTAACTTGCGGTTACACAAATACGAAATGAATTGAAATGAAATGAAATCTTTCAGTTTAACGTCCCACAATTATGCTGCTTAGGCTAAGGAAGACGAATGATTAAGGCAAATGAATGATGAAGAAATAATTGGTGGAATGAAAACATGAGAGGAAACGAGAGTACAACGTGGAAACCCATGGGTACGATTTTCATTTCGTTTAGTAAATTTATGTAAAAAAAAAAAAAATGCACCGATTTTTTTTCTTGGTTTCACCTAGAAGTTAAATTCCGCGTCACGAGAAATTCAGGAAAGGTGTGATATAAGAACTTTAAAACACGAAATGAAATCAAATGTTTCAGTTTTACGCCCTAGATTATACCGTGTATGCTAAAGGAAACAGTGATTATATGAATGAATGAAATGGTGGAATGAAGGAACTGGAAGAAACAACAACATTTAAACCATATTTATTACTGGAGTATATTGTGTAATGATTTGTGTCATCTTTTAACTTTGATAAATGCTCCTTATTGTGTTTGTACAATCGTTTTAACAATTTATAGCTTCATGCTACGAAGTATGTTATATATAACAAAATACTTTGGTTTGTGTAATATTTACCTGTACCTTGGGCAGAAAGTACTCATACATATGCACTATACTTAGTAGAATGTTCATTTCTTATTAACAAAAGAAGAATGTTTTTAATATATGTAAGTGATTATTATGGGATAGTTGTTGATATGGACATGTTTTATGGTTACCTAGTCAGTGAGTTCGTGTACTTAACAGTTTAAAGAAAAGGATATTTAAGTTATATCAAATAATAAACCAGTTTAACACCATTTATAGACGTTGTCATATTTATTAAAAAGGTGAGATTAATGGTACATAATTATCAAAGCTAATATTTTCATGCCAAAGAAATACTACCACTTCGAATTTTTATTTTAGCAAACGAACCAGGTTTACGACTATCTTTTTGATAAGTCGTTGTAAAAATTTGGTTTACCTCACCCGGGACTTTGTAAATTCAATTCCCGAAGAGTAAGGTGGAATTTACTTTTATACTACAGTTAATGAATACGAACTTAACCGTATTGCGAAGTGGTAAAGTAATCATAAGAAAAGTGGACAACGAAACAATGCAGCAGGAATCAAATACTAGTGACAACGATGAGACTAGTGTAACACCAGGATTGACATCGGAAGATATCTTGTTAGCTTTACAGCGACAATTAATGCAGATGTCTACCGAGATAAAGAAGCAAAATGAAGAATTAAAGCAGACCATGGAGCAAAAGTCTGACGAAGCTAACAAGCAAAATGAAGAATTAAGTAGACGAATGGAACAGAAGTTCGACGAAGCTAACAAACAAAATGAAGAATTAAAGCAGACCATGGAACAGAAGTTCAACGAAGCTAACAAACAAAATGAAGAATTAAAGCAGACCATGGAACAGAAATTCAACGAATCTAACAAGAACATGGAACAGAAGATAGAACTGAAGTTTGACGAAGCTAACAAGCAATATGAAGAGTTAAGTAGACGGATAGAACGGATAGAACAGAAATCAGATGAAACGAAACAAACAATTGTCCAGGTGGTGAACGACATATCCTCACAGTTCGAGGAAAAGTTAAAAAGGATATCCGATGATTGTCAAGAAAAGCACAATCACCAAAACCAAGAAATTAGTGCTTTAAGAAAAGATTTAGAAGTAATAGAATCTTCCATTAAACAGCAAAAGATCCAGGTCAGCAACAACTCTAATAACATACGTGTAAATACACAGTTGTTAGCTACTATTCAAGAAGAGATTAGAACATTACAGGCTAAAGACAACATTTACCGTAATAACTTGGGTAGTGATCGTTTTGAGTTGCCCCACTCACCAGAGATGAACTCGCCTTCGCCGGGGTCTGATGAAGATATTATACTAGAGGAAAGTTGTCCGAAGAGTACTGATGAGCGAAACATAGATGGTGTCACGACACAGCATGTCACGGATAGGAACTATCACTCAACAAGAACAAGGAATGAGAAAAAGAAGGTAAAATTAAGTGTTAAGATGAGTGAAATCCGAGCTATGAGCAAATTCAGTGGTAAGTGTAATGAGAATGCTACTTCTTTCTTAGAGAAATTCCAAGACGAATGCAATATAATGTGTATTGATCAATCACAATATATGAAATTAATACCCCATGTATTACTCCCACCTTGTTCCTTATGGTTTAAAGCAATACGTGATCACATTAGTACATATGAGGAATTCAAAGCGGCATTGATCGCAAATTATGAAAATGACTTTTTGCTGGCAAATAGAGATGCCACCCTTAGAAATCAACACTTCAATCCTCGATTGCACAAATCTCTTGTAGAATTTGTTGTAAATGTCTACAACGAATTAAAGGTCGTTAATCCTTTGCAATCGGAATCGAGAATAATAGCATCGATTCGAAATTTGCTTCCATTTAAATTGCAACAGATCTTATTTTCCACACAGTGTATGAGTTTCAGCCATTTATTGATGCTTGTCCAATGCTACGAAACTCAATACCATGCCATGAATCCACAATCAGGAATAGGTAAAAATAAGAATAATTCAGATCATTTGGTGCCTGTTCGGAATTTAAATATTCGGAGTGTGAATAATACAGAACCTAACCTAAGCCGAGTATACTCTAGCAATCCAAATGAGCAAAATAGACAAGGTCATGTAGGGAATCCGCCTAACCTAACTAATCATGGTAATTATGATGTCAGATCACTCAACAGCAGTAGATATAAAAATAATCGAAGTACTGAGCGAAATTCCAGAAATGCAGCGAACTACGTGGATAGACGTAATTGGAGATCAAGAGAGGGCACTTCATATCAACATCAAAATCACGATGAAAGACATGTACAACATCATGTAGAACCTAATCATGATAGCGCAGTACAGTGTACATTATTAGAACCGTATGCAAGTTCGAATGTAACCTGATTACCGTTACTGAAATTAGGTTAAATTCATGTTAGTTGTAGATTCTTGTAAATTTTCATTTTAAAGTTTATGTGTTAATATCAATAATGAAAACGATTCTTAAAAATACTTGAATTGCTTAAATAGAGTTTTAGGTAGACTGGAAAATTAATTTTCAAATGATTTTTATTCTTTCTTGTTAATGTGAAGAATTATAATTCGATTTATAATTAATTAAAAGCAAAGATTATTTATATTAGATTGATTTGTGTTGAAAACTTAATTGTCAAAGATTATGTTAAAAAGAAGATCTATTCTATAAAATCAATTATCCAACGACTACCTTGAAGGAAATTCTTCTTTATTATAACATCTTAGTGCTACTATGTATACCTTTAAATGTAACATCTGACTTATTTGTTATTTAATGCGCCCGTAAAGATTAATATTATTTGTAAACCACGTTTGTCCTTTACATTTTTTTGAAATCGCACTCTCCGACGATTAATTAAATAAGCGACGATATTTTAATAAGAAAATATATTAATAATATAATGGATAATAATGAAATAAATATAATTAATGTAATTAAAGATAAATAATGATGAAATGAAAGAATTGTTATGAATGTATTTATATATATATGTATATGTGAAATATAATGAATAGATATACAAGGTGTGATTAAAATATGATGGGCATATGTAATGTAAAGAACACTAATGTAAACGGACCAGTGGTTCTTGAAGATAAAAGCCAAGCCTACTCATGACTTTTATATTCAGTCCCTTTGTCGAGCGACATTTTTATATAACAAAATACTTTGGTTTGTGTAATATTTACCTGTACCTTGGGCAGAAAGTACTCATACATATGCACTATACTTAGTAGAATGTTCATTTCTTATTAACAAAAGAAGAATGTTTTTAATATATGTAAGTGATTATTATGGGATAGTTGTTGATATGGACATGTTTTATGGTTACCTAGTCAGTGAGTTCGTGTACTTAACAGTTTAAAGAAAAGGATATTTAAGTTATATCAAATAATAAACCAGTTTAACACCATTTATAGACGTTGTCATATTTATTAAAAAGGTGAGATTAATGGTACATAATTATCAAAGCTAATATTTTCATGCCAAAGAAATACTACCACTTCGAATTTTTATTTTAGCAAACGAACCAGGTTTACGACTATCTTTTTGATAAGTCGTTGTATATAGTAAAACAGTGTTAGATATTTAAGACTTGCGTGAACTGGTGTTGCTCACAACGCTGGTGAAAATTTTTTGTCTCGTCTCGAATTTGAAAATGTTTTCACGTCTCGGTTTTAGTGTGAGAATGGAGACGAGACGCGAAATGTCTCGTCTCGTAGACAACACCAATTGTGGACAATAGACCACTCAGGAAACGCTGCATTCGCCAGGATACACCACGCCGTCACTGCGCTCAATTTTACAAGTTGATTCCATTCGTAATCCTCTAAATATGCTGTTAGGCCACTTCTAACAACGCCAATATTTCTGAAAATCAATTTATTTTTAATGGATTGTTCCCATTACGAAACACAAATGTCAAAATAACACATTCGAAACATCTTATAGGAATTTTTTTCTTCCAGTGGTTTCTGTACTATGTGTAAATATGATACAACTTAATAATAGCTAGGTTTTGAAGACGTCAGTATATAACACATGTTATATAACTAACGTCTTAGTGGCTAGTTTCACTTTTTTTAAAAGAAAGTTCTGCACCAAAAATTTCTTAGAATTCTGTTACGCAGTATAGTAGAAACTTTTAAGGCTCCGGAATTTCTTAGAATAGAAACATTTATAACTAATGAAGATTGCTAATAAAATATTGAATATGAGTGGGCATTAGAACAAGTTGCACAGGTCAATGTTGTGCTATAATCTCTTATACGTTTACAAAGAGAAAAATAAATAAAAAGTTAATTATGTGATGAAACATTGGTTTAGAAGCCAGGATTTTTTCAATATTGGAAGTTAATATTGCAAACGTCCTTGATACGCCATTTTAACCGAGACTCTCCTTCTGTAATAATACACAAAAGAGCAAAATGACCACGTCTTAAGACAAACAGGACTGGACATAGTTAAGTATCGATTAACAGCTTTGATTTAACGTGGATCATGAACACTTTTCAATAAGGGTATCCATTCTTTCCAAGGAATGGGAAGTAACTTATCAGATTTTTACCATTCTTCATTCGAAATTTGATATTCTCTTGAATTTACCTTTCTGCTCCCAAAATTTATTGTACCTTTTTCCCCTTTAAATCTACCATTTTCCAGTTTAATTGTATCATTTAGAATAAAAAAAAACATGTTTTCCCAAATATTCTCATCGGCACAACCTGCGTTCTAAAACTTACCTGTGGTTACGCCGCAGAGGAAAAAAACGCATGTAACGTACGTAAAAACGCATGTTACATACGTAAATCCTGTAGTTTATGGACTTTGAACGTACGACTGTTAGTAACATCCTGTAGTTTATGGACTTTGAACTACGACTGTTAGTAACATCCTGTAGTTTATGGACTTTGAACGTATGACTGTTAGTAACATCCTGTAGTTTATGGATTTTGAACGTATGACTGTTAGTAACATCCTGTAGTTTATGGACTTCGAACGTACGACTGTTAGTAACATCCTGTAGTTTATGGACTTTGAACGTACGACTGTTAGTAACATCCTGTAGTTTATGGACTTTGAACGTACGACTGTTAGTAACATCCTGTAGTTTATGGACTTTGAACGTACGACTGTTAGTAACATCCTGTAGTTTATGGACTTTGAACGTACGACTGTTAGTAACATCCTGTAGTTTATGGACTTTGAACATACGACTGTTAGTAACATCCTGTAATTTATGGACTTTGAACGTACGACTGTTAGTAACATCCTGTAGTTTATGGACTTTGAACGTACGACTGTTAATAACATCCTGTAGCAAATGTATAACTGAAAAAGTATGTTTTACGAGTACTTTGCCGTATGGAACAAAGAAACGTATATAGGTGGTCAACATCTCACATACAGCTGGACGTATATAACATACAGCTAGCGATGTAACGTATGTAATGTAAGGAAGACTGCTAGACGTCAGGCTTCTTGCAGCGGCATGATGTAACATCTAGTACTTATGTAGGAAAAAAGGTAGTACTTATGTAGCATATGGATAACGTATGCTCTGTACAGATTTCCGTAGTAAACTTAAAGATTCCGTATATTGGTACAATATACCGCTATCCGGATAACGGATTTTTCTCAGCGTGCTTTTCAATGTACACTCATGTCCAAAATTATTGTCGCATATCTATAACTGTCTTCTTGTAAGAATATAATTTGATGATGATTTTGCAGGTTACTTTTAATACTGATACTATGAGTATAATTGGGAAATATATATTTGTGGTAAATTTCACAACAGAAGAATTATAAATACGAAAATTATAATGAATAAAACAAAATGTTCCTAAATAGACAAGAAAATTTTATTTTCGTTTTATTGTTGTTATTTAATGCACTTTTGACATTAAATTTGACACATACATGTCTTTGCCGATTCGTTATCAAATTATATTCCTACAAGAACATATTTATAGACATGTGACAATAATTTTGGGCATGAGTGTATCTAAGGTATATTGGATCTACGAAAAAAAATGAAACAATAATTAGGTGTAAACGACAGATAGTTTAATGCGCCTATACCAATGGAAGCTGTTTAGGCATATTAATGTTGAAATTGATTATATTAATACTCGGAAAGTTCATAAGGAAATCAAGTCATTCACAAGGACAGTGATAGTTTGCGAACTTCAGAATTCACCCGATCTTGATGAGATAGACCTTGAATTGCTTACTACGCATGTAGGGAATGTTCGTATTAGAGCAGATTTGTACTACATGAGAAATGGTAGAACGGCAGTGTGCAATGAATTGAGCAGACGGTAATAATGTAAAATAGGCTACCTCTCTGATTCCCAAAAAGGCCCAATTAACTCTAGGTTGAGGTGCAAGTGTGAAGAAAGTGGCAAGTGTATTGAATATGTCGTGAGGAACAATGTCCAAAGATGAGGATGGCGTATAAAACTTACGGCAAAACCACATTGGCGAAGAGGAATAGTGGTCGGAAGAAAACCCTTAGTAATGGGTAATGCCGAGTATTGAAGCAGATTGTCACTACAGTCGTGCAACTGTAATGCAAGTGATGGAGAACTCAAGCAACACTTCTCACAGCTTGTGTCGACAATCACAGTCCGACACGAATTACAAGACATGGACATACAGTGCCGGTTTGCACGGGCGAACTACTGATAAGTGATAGGAATGCTTTGGCACGTAATGAAGCCACTAACGTGCAACATGGACCACTGATGACTGAAAACGTGTGATAAAGTCGGATGAGTCATTGTTCATCTTATTTCAAACCAGAGTCCATCTTTATCTGTGGTGAACGCCCAAAGAAGCATATGATGCCGTGTCTCCGCCTAACTGTGAAACATGGCGGCGGCTCTATGATACTGCCGAACGCAATATACTGGTTTTCAGTTGGTCCTGTGCTACCGCTTACTTGTCGCATCACTGCCCGTGATTTTGTTGCCATTTTAGGGGACCATGTGCATCCTATGATCCAGATGTTGTTTCCGGGCAATGACGTCATATTTCGAGATGATGTCATCCACACAACTGTTATGGCGTTGTTTGAGGAATATCGGGATGAAGTTCAACAGCTCCTCTGGTCCCACTAATTTCACAACCGGGAGCCGCGGAGCTCTGGTGCATGGGGATTTCTGGTTCGATCCCAGCTCGCGCCAAGTGAACTTTTTGGTGGACAAACACCGTGTGCGTGAGTTTTCTCAGAGTTCTCCCATTTCCTCCCACTTTCTTCATTCCACCATTTCATTCATTTCTCATAATCTCCGACTTCTTTAGTCTAGCCGGCATATACGGGGGACGTAAAACTGAAAGATTTCATTTTAATTCCACGACCTCTACCGATGCGAACATATGTGTTCCGTCTTGTAGACAAAAATCCGGCGCAGATTTTCATTTCTATCCTCACGGTACTGTATGATGCACTGTATGGGGAATGGTGTAGCGTGTAATATTCCACTTGCTACCATTCACGACTTCTGTAACTGCATTCCACGTCGCATAAGAGCTGCTCTGAGGACAAAAGATGTTCCAACGCCATGTTAGACTGGTAATTTGGACTTTTTCAGATATTTCCATTAAGATTTCACTAATTGATATTTTGAATAAGAATTAGGGGAAAATGCATGGAACAAACGCACTAAACGTTAAATAAATGCGGTGTTTATTTACAATTTAAAAAATTCTAAAGATGATTTTTCTTTTCATAATCGAGAAGTATATCCAATATGCATAAGATTTTGTAAATCTTTAGAATTGAAATAAAAATTATTGTATCTTTGTTACTTTATATATATTATAGGTCACGTTTATCAGAGGCAATAACTTAGGGATGTTTCAGTGCTCGAGAACCTCGCAAAAACGTGAGAAGAAAAAGAAAAAGAAATGGAAAACAAGTAGAAAAGAAAAAGACGGAAAATTCTAATACTTTACAGCACTTCTTAAATTATAAATATTCAATATTTTCATAAACGGAGAGGAGGGAGGATATAAAGTTTGGGTATATTTTATAGTGATGAAAACAAGTAAAATTCCGGAATTTAGGATCTTTTAAGTGACAAATTGGACACGTGTTTCTCATGCTATTTCAGCTAAAAAAAAAGACATACTTCTCATATCTCATGGTCGGTATTCAGTATGGCGTGACGAGAAAAAATAGATCGGAGATTAGAACCTAAGAACCTACAACTTCCCTGATTATGCCGGCATATTTTCGTTTAAAAAATATATATAGTTTTTTCCATTGTGAAGAAAAAACGAAAATAAACACAAAAATTTCAATTTTCATTGAAAAACACCTAAAACTGTATTTTCAGGAAGGTCAATTTTGGGGAGAAGCCCCCTGGACCCTAGCAAAGCCGGAATGATATCCCATAGCGCGAGATTACTTGGTCTTATATTATGAGAGTACCCCCACTGATGCGTCTTTGACGCTTGTTCTTATTTCCCTTACGAAAGCAAAGAGACGCTTCATCATAATTGGTATTTGGAGCGTTGTTTTAAATGGGTCAGTAATATAAGAAAGACGGAAGGGAAATTTGGAATTATACGAATGTAAGAATTCATTTTCACTGTGTCAAAATTGATAATGGTTTGTAATACCTTATAATAACAGTATCTATTCTATTATAGACAGAATATACATTCGAAAAAATGCTGCTATTAAACGTTCTACACTACGCGCAAAACAGTTAATTTTTTTATTGATAAGTATTTAATATGTGTAATATATCATATACTCGAACGGTAAAGGCATTTTATGAATAAATAATCGGAAATTAAAATATTATACAAATTTTCCTTGTCCCTCCCACTTCTATTGAAACGGAAGTTCGAAAACACTGGAACACATAATCATTTATTTGAATGAGAAGTTAATACACCGATTTTCATTCTCCTAACTTCAGGAGTTCCTAAGATACTAAATTTTTTGCATGTGGTTTGAACTTCCCTTTAGAATACACATTATAATCAAAAGAAAATGATAAAATAAAAGGACGACTAGAGCCCAGTGTTAACTAGGTTCAAAAATTCAATTTAAACGGTGCACCCGGGTTGTCATGAATAAATTACATACATACGACGGTTTCATTTAATTTATATACATTATTTAATGTAATAAGTTAAAATTTACTACAACCACAGATATAGTTTAATTCCCGACTATTGCTTTATATTGATAGACAAGTTGATAGTTCAAATAATAATAATAACCTAATGATAATAGTTTCTGCTCTTAAATCTTATTATATTATTTTAAACATTATATGAACCAGCTTTTGGTACTGCCATTTTCTTCAGCTCTTTTCCTCCTTCGGGACTTCGCACAAATTGTGGAACCGTTACCTCCACCAAGTTCTCATATCTTGACAGAAACCGTAATAAACCTCAAACATTACACGTAGTGCCAAAATGAATAAAAAAAATCGTCGAAATAAAATAAACTTTACTTCCTGTTGTTCTTGTTTATGTTGTTGTTGTTGCTGAGATGACTACATTTAATGGAGAAATTTTGTTGTTGCTAAGCAATCAAATAACGCATCTTCCCGTTGGAGTAACATTTGATGATTAAATTACAAGCGTTAGAAAAAAAAATCCAGTATGCTATAGTAATTTTGTTCTATATATATATGTGTATATAAAAGATTTATTTGATTATTTCTTGAAATGTTTCTACTTCAATCATTAGAATTCCAGCAGAATAATAAATTAAATAATCTAATACAAAAACCAAAATCTGGATAAACAAATGCGATGGAGGAAGAAACCAAAATGTGATTATACACAATATCAGAAGCTCACAACAACATCTCATCTTCAATAACCTTTGATTCTTTCATTTTCTTTTTTTTTAATCTAAAATGGTATCTGCAATTAAGTTTACATAGTACATAGATGCTGTTATACCTTGTAAGAAGATGGTTGGTGGAATTAAATTTAGCGTTCTTCCCCGTGTTTGGCTGCAAGAACTAACAAAATTACGCATTGATTTTTCACGAAGAGTTCTAAAAGCAAGCAGACAACCCAAGTAACAGAGTTCTTGTTGTTGGTGGGAAGAGGTGAGGCAGGGGAGGAAATGACGGGATGGGAAAGAAGGAAGCTGTATAATGGCATTTTGACGTAAAAAAGAGACTGAAGACGATAGAGGGGCGAGGGGGGAAGAGAAAGTCTGATGTAATAAGTTATATAGGCAGAAAAGGTAAGTTTTCTATTGTTAAAAGCCCCCCTCCCTTTTCGTGACTTTGCATAAAGTTTTCCACACATTACATGTTAGTTTGCACTGTCTTTACTCTTATTAAGTAGAAAATAGTGCTTCATTTTGGTGCTAAGAAATGTTGAAATTAATGACGCACTGGATAACATTGTTATACTATATTTGTGTCTGATTACATGCTTTTTCTTTAACTCACAGTGGTTCATACGTGTCCTGGTTCAACTTTATCCTCAAATCTTGCAACATTAATTTAACTCATTTCTTGACGTCATAGAGTTAAATTTTGCACATCGTCGTAAGTCAGGTGATAACACAATGCTCCATTGTTACTTTTACATATTTTTATATATTTAAATAGTTTTATTAAGTTATAAATATTGCTCTGTACTGTCTATCCTATTTTGTTATGCAACCAAAAATGCTTCGGAGTTGGCATGCACAGTATAACATTCAGGAGATCTTCATAAATTACATTTCACATGGTGAAAGTACGATGTATTCCGAGAACTGATTGAATGTGAAAACATCTTATAAAAAAAGTTTAAAGAAACAAAATAAATGTTTATAAAAAGGATACTTTCTTTTAAAAATAAAACACTAAAATGTAAAAAATAAAAAATGCTGTCCTTAAAAATAAAATAAATGTACTAAAAAGTAACAATAGAACGAATGTACTGAAAAGTAAAAAAAAGAAAGTTTTTTTTAAGAAAATTACCTTTTTAAGAAAAGCAATTGATACATGACTAAATAAAAGAGCATGGAAGCGCTCTCACATACAATATTATAAGTTGATTGTAAATTATATGCGATTGCTCCCCATGCTTTCCTTTTTAGCATCCATCAATAGATTTTTTAAAGTAATTTCCTTAAAAATAAAATTACTTTTTACTTTTTAGTAGGTTTATTTTTTTTACTTTTAAGATGATTCAGTTTATTTTCTAAGGAAGACATGTTTTTATTTTTTTATTTTATTTTACTTATCATTATTTCAGATTCTCTAAAATAGCATTTCTCAGACTGTGGTCCTCGAGGTCTGTTCTTGTGGTCCTCTTAGATTGAACATTGCTTCAAATAATCAGAAAAAATAATAAAATTCAAGTGTATTTCGTAACTCAATAAATGAGATTCCGTGAGAAATTCAAACAAAGTAAGGAAACTATATAAGCAAGTGATGAGATCCACGTTGGCTCTATGGTAAAGTGATGACTTCTGGCGCGTAGGAGTCCGGATCCATCCAACCTCCCAAAAAGTGGGCTTGGTGTTGAATAAACACCGTGCGTAAGGTTTTTCTCGGGATTCCCCAATCTCTTCCCATTGTCTTTATTACGCCATTATCATTCACCTCATCATCATCGTCTCTCTAAGCCTCGGTGCATAATCGTAGAACGTTAAACTCAAAATAAAATGAAACGTACTTAGCTTATATACTACATGAAATATTCTTGGTGGCCCTCAAAATTATTAAAACAAATGAATATGCAGTGGCGGTTCTTAAAAGAAGTCACATAAATTTAAATATTTAGTATAATTTCCCTCTGTTGTGCCCTATAAGTTAAAATAGACCTATACTGAAGAAGATTTTTAAAGTGATGTTACAATTAAGTTTTCAACTAAGAGAGAAAACTAAATTTAAGGTAATATAAATATACATCAGCACAGGTTTCTCATTAAGAAGTGATTACAATGATTTGATATAATAAAGTGATAATAACTATAATAATAATAATAATAATAATAATAATAATAATAATAATAATAATAATAATAATAATAATAATAATAATAATAATAATAATAATAATACATTTAATACATAATTTCCATCGCCATATCCTATTTTCTCATACATTTCGCGTTTCTAGCTTTTTCTTTATAGAATATTATAGATGTAGATGTAAAAGCAACATGAAAATTTTTCACTTATGTTTACTTTCTGTTGTTAAGACCAGGGTGTGAGTTCATTTTTACGAAATACGAAAAGTCAGGCGTGCAGAGAGCAGCTGAAAACATTTTGACTAAGCTTGCTGAAAATTACTCTTGTGGGCATCCCTGAAGGTACCGATATATTCCAACAGTGTTCCTTCTATTATCTTTGAGTAACACATCTATACGATCAACAATTCGTAGAATTGAAAAAAATCACAAGGTCGAGTAAATTTTTTAAAAGCCATTGAGATAAGTTTTATACATAATTTGATACATATATTGATCATGCTGTTTTCTCTGTAATTCATGAAAGCATTATCAAATCATGTCTCTCTTTTTTTTCCTTTGTTTCTTTCTCTCTGTTATGATATTCTAAACGAATTTCGGTTGAAATTTTAGCGGAAATGACCTTCTGTCAGAAAGATGATAAGAATTAAAGCAGAACCTTTAACAATAAAAGTTGTGACGTACCGCGTAGCACATCCTTTGATCCAAGATAAAACGTCAATGATCATTTTTTTTCGACAATACGCAATCTCAATGCGTTAAAATTAAATGAATTCCTTGCTCTACTGACATACTGAACTGTTTATTTTTAATGCTCACAATTAGAGAAAAATCAGATTTAACATTTTTCAACGAACTTAAAAAGTGTGTTATTGAATTATCTATCTGCGTGTATGTATGTATGTATGTATATATGTTATTTGCGATTTTTTCAATTTTGAATCCTCCATTCGATAGAACATCAAGAACTATCTGAAAACAGTGATGGATTTTTTCGTGTCACTCTTACCGCTCCCCAGATATTGGCCAAAAAAGTCCCGATTTCGAGAGATTTAAGGAGTCATATCTTTGTAACTGTAAGTCATAGAGATGATATTTTGCAATTTTTTTTTTTCAATTTTCAGCCCTCCATTTTCAGCATGTGTCTTCGTAAAACAACATAGCGTAGAACATTTCAACAGAACTCTTAAACAAAACATGTGAAATAAATTTAGTACTCAATGAAATTATAAATGGATAGTTATATTACAAGAATTCTTTAATGAGTATAATAATAAGATACATAGAAAAATTGGTATAAATCCTATAGAAGTTAATAAGAAAAATTAATTCATTTTAAGTTCGTACTGGCAATACTCTTGGAGCATTCTCAACCAGTTAACATTAAATTTTAATTGAGTATCCTGATTAGGATAGGCAAAAGTATTGTTAAATTTAACATACATATGTATTGAAACCAATTTTCACGACAAATACCATCTTAAAAGAAAATAAATTGCATCATGCCAACATAATAAAAAAAAACGGTAACGATTTAAAATATACGATTATTATAAATTGATTGTTTAAAATGAACTTTAACATTTTGCACTTATGCTTCGTAATCTAATCTAACCAATGGATATGCTATTCTCAAATGAATCAAAAGAAATAATTGGTTGAATGAATGCAGCGGGAGAAAATTAAAGAATTTCGAAAAGAAAACATGCATACTAAGTTTTTCACTACACATTTGCAAAGTGAGGGCTATATCAGAAATGAACGCTCCACGAAGTGCATCTTATACGTCAAATATGTTAAAATGTGTCAAATTATGCACTTCAATGAATTTGCTTATCTTAATTGATACATTACAAGTGAAGAATTTGACAATTTTTTTGAAGAATTTACTATTTATATTGATATATTAATATTTAATATTAATAGTTAATATTTAATTCTAGTACGCAATGTGATAAACTTTCAATAATGATTATTTTTAAATACAGACATCATTTATCTTACTCCTAAGATTTATTCGTTGTTGTTTCTTTTAATATACACTTTGTTATTGACCTTACTTGGAGTTCGTTCACTAACAAATTTTTATAGTTTTTCAGTGCATTTTAGTTGAAACTAGCGTCAATTTCCCACTTCACTTGGATAAAATAAGAAAAATTAGTAACATGTTTCGTTAGTCAATCACTTTCTACTATTACTGAAGTGCTCTTTGATATCGATCATTTCGATCATTTTCATACATCTCCCCCTCCCCTCCCTCAAGTTGCGGGGCTGAATTTGGATTTAAATGGCGTCGAAAGTGTCACTGTTCATCTCAGCGATCCCGAAAAATATGGGCTCGACACTAATATCAGTCATTTTCAATCATTTATATATGATGGGGATATATATATATATATATATATATATATATATATATATATATATATATATATATATATCCCCATCCCCTTCCTTAAGTTGCACCGTCAAAGTAAAATGATAAAAACCATTCCAGGCCCAAACCTCATGTATGTTGAAAATTTGATCGAGATTGGTCAGGTGGTTCAAGAGTTATTAAGTCATAAACATAGTCACTTTCATTTTTATTTATATAGATAATTGCATTTTTGAGTTGCGAGTACATTATTATTACGTCACGTAGTTAGATAGACAATTAGAAATGGTGAAACAATTTAACTATATGGCTTTTGTTAGTAACGATAATTCGAGTTAAATTTAACACATTTTAAGGCTGTTAGCTATATTCACCATCACTTTTTTTAAAAAAAATTAGAGAATGACTTTTAAAAAATGAATATTATTAAAAATGTAAAAAAAATAATGCAGATAGTATCCACAAAACACTATTAAATAAATTAATAAACCGGTTCTAAATCTTTTAAGACCAGAAATTTGAAGGGTTAGTTTATGATATCATAAGTGATGAATATCAGTGTTTGTAGATTTCCTTTAAAAAATTTCCCTCGACTGACACAAAATTTTCCCATTTCGAGTCAAATTTTCTCTAGTTTATTGAATGTTCAATTCCTATGACTGAAGTTATGTGATGAGATTAGTTTAGTTATATCATAGGAAGTGACAATCACATTTGCTTCGTTAATTTGTTTTATTGTTTCTATTTCCTTCACTTTTTATATTAAAAATACACAGAAATATGTACACCCAGCCAAGAATGGATACAAATTAAGCTACTTTGAAAACACACAAACACACTATTGCTATTGTATTGGTTCATGTCTGAACATTTGTATTGACCAGTACATTTGTATTGGTCAAGTAGTCTGCGCGAAAATTTCCCTGGATTTTCCGTTTTGTCGAAGAAAAAATCGCTTTTGCTTTTTACTAAATTTACCTATCAAATTTCCCTGAATTTGGGAAATTTCCCTTAAACTGCGAACACTGATAGACGCCCAAATTTATACTGTATTGAAAGGGCTTGAAAACAATTATTAGTTCATAAGATAGCGTTTTGTAGTTACTATCTGGCTTGTTTTATATTTTATTTATTTATTTATTTATTTTTATATTCCTCATTGTCTAGATTATCCACTAAAATCCAAAACAGACTGGAAGATAGGTATGCGCACGAGACAAGATTTGTGGCTGTCTCGTCTCGAAAATGTGCTGTAAAAGTGATGTCTCCACTCGAAAAATGTATATTTTTCTATTGGAAGAGCCGTGTCTCGAGTCGAATTTTGTCAGGAAAATCTTGTCTCGACTCGTCTCGTGCGCATCCCTACTGGAAGAACATAGTAAACAAGCTCAAGAAGTTAGATGGTTATCCTTATTTTGGAACAAGTATTTTCATTATATTTCCATACAGTCTATCTACTGTAGCTAAATTCAACTGAATAACATTACTCAGAAAATCGAACTGTTTGCTTATAAAGTCTCATATGTTCAAGTGAACGTTGCCCTGATTCTGTACATGAAACTCCCTCTAGTGGGTGGAAATGACAATAAATAGTTTAGTGTAGGGTTATCAAGTTAAGAGGATCGACGAGGACGTGTCAAGGTGTTAAAATTTATATATTTTTGCATATTGTCAGAAATAATTCAAACTGTTGACAGTTTCCACACTTCAATGTATTGTTGAACAGTTTTGAACTAAATTGGTATAATTTAAAAATTAATTATTACAAAAAAAAAGTATTTTAAATATGTGCCTGTAATTGGCTTGAGAAGCAAGTCAAGACATGTTTCAGGATCAGTAAACCGAATACCAAATTAAAGAAATCTGGTTCCAGTTAATTTCAAAATCAATAGTTATTGTGTAGTTTTAAATAAGTTTCAAAATTTAGACATGAAGTGTGGATTTTTAGTTAGTGCCATTGATGGTTGTTTGATTTTTGACGTAGTTTTTGCAGCTTTTCCATTTACCATAGCTAACGCGCACGTTTGTTTAATCCGTAATAAGCTGAAATGTAATGTATAATATGCAAAAATGGAAACTGGCTATAAAACCATGTCTTTGATTGCTTAAATTTCTTTTGATAAAAATATTTAAAGCAAAAACATCTTGGGAACAGTCGAAATTACTGTATGTTACAGGAAAGTCCATTTTGTATTAATTTGTGAATACAATTATGTTCTTGGAATGGAATTTCATATTGTGAATTATCTAAAAGAGAAGCAAATCAGAACGAAACAGTTATTGCTTACGAGATTCCGATTTTTCTTAGTTATTCAATAGTTTCCTTTGAGATTCAAAGCCTTTACGTTTACTTTGCAGTTATAGAGTGATCTATATTTGTTTTATTTACGTATAAATGTTAATTTAAATGACTGAAAAGAATGAATGATTCATTTCTTCGTCGAAATGTAATATTGACGATTCCAATATGAACGTCAATATATTGATAATGTGTTCAATAATTGAATTATTGTTTAATTCAGTATAAAATGATTTATTCTTCGAAGTGTATGTGGAATAATTTTACCTTATTTAGCCCTAGTATTTAGCAAAGTTTACCAGCACAACTGTTTAGCATGGGATTTCGTAGTTAGTAGATAGGTTATTGGTTTCAATACAATACTAAATTAATAGTAAAAGAAAAGAATTGTAGTGTATTGTTTTCTAAATTATTCAGTAATAATTACAAATACATTGAAAAAGAAATACATGTGTTAGATAATTTTGTTTATTTTAAATCTTGATAAATACTACAAACCGAACTCCTTCGCGTGGTGTACACGTGACATTATTACTTGTTTACACAATCATAATTCTCACTAATCGTTATATTGCATATTTATACAATTTTTCATGTGTAAAGTTTATGATCGTCTATATATGTTGAAGTCCCTGTAGGACTAGGGAATAATTCCTAACTAAGTATCACGATATCCTTTCACAAATAGTTCTATATTCGTATATACTTTACCAATACTTATTTATTTTAATATCAATCGAAGTATAACATTGTCTAACACTCACACTGGCAACCAAAATACGCATGAACCATATTCATATTCATTTATTAACGTTTGAATCAAGGATATTATAAAATAGAGGATCTGCCTATGCAACAAAATTGTGAAGTCGTATGTCACAGTTTCGCCACCCCCACTCTGCCTCTTCCGTCCAATAAGATCGCAATGTTTTGAGCCATCATTCATGGCGGAAACGAGAATAGCCAATCAGGCGTGCTGATGCTTGGTTGTTTTTTGGCTTTATTTAGTTAATAAGATGAAGATATGTATGGGCAGATCTAATATATTATCTCTCTAACCTAATAGCAATCTAATCTAATAATAATAAACAATGTAACAGTCTCTTCCTCCTTTTAAATTTTGCAAAATTTGTTATACACTAACATTTTCAGTCCACTAACATTTAATACGAGAGAAGAGTTGAAAAATGTCACAAAAGCAACGTCTCGTCTCTCCCATATATCGTCACGAAAAATTCTGTTCCTTTTGCGTGTCGCTGGCAACCCTGAACGCAGTCATAGCTCTACATACATAGTGTATGAAATGAAGTTTATGATCGATTTTTTCAGAAATTCATGAGCCCGAAATCCAGTGATTACATTAAATTGAACAAAAGAATTTTTTCTCTTAAATTGATTATAAATTTCTTTTTTCTTATAATATATGAGCTGCTCGGGTGAACATAATGCTATGTCACATTTTTCTAATATTCGAGTAAACTGGAAAAGAAGATCGACTATTTTCATGCAATTCAATGCAATGACACATAAACAAGCTTCTCCTGCCATCTGCAGGTACATTTTCGAAATAAAACTACCTACATACTCTTCTGTGGTACTATCACAACCCATTTCACTTAATAACGTAATTTCGCCGGAAGTGGCGCTTATCATTGTGTTCGTCCGAGCCGCTCATATATCAATATATAATATGATTATTTGCTATGCTATTCATGTTCTGTGGAATGTTGTGCTAGAGTAAAGGTGTATAAAACACAAGAATAGAAAGGCCGAAAAACAGAGTCGTTAAGTTATATGGATAGAAAAAAAAAAAGAAACTGAAAATGCGTTATATGGGATATTGATTCCTTCTCGAGAGTTTCAAAAATAGAATGTCTATCCACTGGAGAGCATGTTATCATCTAGCGACACTGGCTGCTGGCTAGCTGCTGGAAATTAATGATTTCAACCAAAGGACCGACCAACAGAAAGAAGGAAAGAAAAAACTTTCATCTGTTTTTATGCCATTTAGTAACTCCGGTGTATACTCTATTATTACTTCCATTTTATGTGGCTTTTGTATTTTCATAGTGCAAAGCAGAAAAAACATAAAATCAGGTCATGAGCTGAAACGTATGGAGTGCTGTGTTCTTTCCTTGGGATTGCATTTTGCCAGGCACTGAATAAATTTATTTTTTTACGTGGAATCTCACATGTATACTGTAAAAAATATTTCTTCTCTCTCTGTCTCTTTGTTTTGATCCTAGTGACATTGGTAATGTGAATAAGTTTCACTGAAATATTGTATGTCCACAATGAAACATATAAATGCGTGATTATACAGGGAAAGTCAAGATGATGGACCCAATTTCGGAAATTTGCTTATGCCGAAAAGGTGGAACGCAGAACAGGGTTCTGTTGCTGCTGTTCACCGACATTTTTGTGTGGTACATTAGTGAGACCCATTCGATGCCAAGAGAATTAAGGTATGAAAATCTGTGTTTTTAGAGACGAGATTAGTAGCGAACAAGAATAGTAGTTGCTGAACACGAACATCTGAGGAAAACTTTTAGTTGTTGCAGTCATTTCTGAGACCCCAAAACTTCACCGAGCTTGCTTTCCCAAAGTAGGTTAGCCACGATGTTGTTCACAAGCATCTTAAGCTTCACGTGTACAAAGGCCGAATTGCTACACGAAATAAAACCTAATGACAACCCACAAAGAGAAACATTTGACAAAGACATTCTAGTTCTCATCAAAAATAATATGACATTTTGTCCAACCTACTGTTTCAATTGAGGCAATTTCCATTTATTTGGCTGGGTAAGTCGTTACATTTCCGGGTTCCAGCCATCCTTGAGAGGTCGTGAAGTATCAGCGATACTGCCCGAAGGTCAACGCTGGACCATTGTTCTTTGACGAGGAAACTCACTGGTATCACATATCTAGACATGTTTAAAAATATGTCCTCTCACATACGATGGACAACATCCACACTGGGATTTGGGAGTTCTGGCTACACTGGGTAAAGAATTTCCAAACAGACGGACTGGAAAAGGGGGTTCAATTCCATGGCCATTATGAAAGCCTGTCATTGCATCCAAGGGCGCCCATGTTGTGGTTTCCAAGGGGGGCAAGTATAAGTGACGTTTTAAATATAGTTTCAAATTTTGCTATAACATGTCAAAATTCTATTGGGTTTTCGATATTCTGAAGTAAAGTACAATTTTCTCTGGGGTGCAAGCGCCCCACCTTGCCCCCCCCCCTGATGGGCGCCTTTGATTGCTTTACTCCTTTTCTTTCCTGGGGAAGTATGCGAAGGAAATGGTTTGTTCAACCAAAGTGACAACTCTGGTTCAACTTTGTGAAATGATTGTAAGAGCCATTAAGACAGTAACACCATACACGTTACCAGGCGCGCATCCAGAAATTTTTGTTAAGAGGGGTCCAAGCTCTGCGAGGGAGTCCAATACTTCATGCCACTATGTCTATGTCTTAAACGGCACGAGTCCTAAACAGCGTAAGACCTAAATGACATAAGACCTAAAAATCACTTCGCGACACAAGACCCAAACGGGACAAGTCCTAAACGGCATAAGACCTAAACGGCACAAGAGCTAACATTTAGGTCCAATGTCTATATTTTTAGGACTTTTGCCGTTTAGGACTTATGAATGTTACCTGTATTGAACGGTTATTATTGTGCACCCGAAAAGACAGTAAGATTTTGTAAAGTAATTCCATCCATATTTTTAGAAAAAAAAATGATAGGACTAGATTGTTTTTATAAGAGTACAGATAAATTGTACTTCATGCTTCATCAACCATTTCCTTGTTAAACAAATATAGTTTTATTGAGAAAGTGAAGAAAAGTATGTTGAAGTAGGAAGCTTTTTGGGGAAGTCTGGACCCAGTGGGCCTCCGTGGGTGCGCACCTGCACGTTACAATCGTTCCTTTGTGTGAAATTGGGTATCAGCTGGACATCGTCCGTACGACTCATGAGGCACATATAAATATGTGCTAAACAGAGTCCAACAAAAATTTTAGGTATATAAATTTTTACTTTGTGTGGAATTTATTAATTTTGTTATTTCTCTATCAAATTTTAATTGTGCAATTCTTTCTATTGTATATCATTTTAGTTATAACAAAAATTAGGCAAAACACGGATCCCTATTTCGCCAAAAATGGCGGACAAAAATCCTATCATTGTCACGTACAGAGTATCCCACAAGTCCCCGTGCCCCTAGGTTAGACTATTACGGAAAACAATATCTAATCAATGTAATTCCTGCTTTCATGTTCACAGACTCCAAGTTTGTTATTCCTTAAACACAAACAAACTATTTGCTGAGCAAAACAATATATTCCAATTTTAAAAAATCTACATACGTGTTAGTTGGTGAAACTGTAACACGTATGTAGTTTTTTAATGTGAATATATTGTTTTTCTCTGCAAATAATTTGTTTGTGTTTAAGTATATACATACAAAGCAAAGCTTGTACTTATGGAAAATATTACCGTTATTCCTACTTTCAAACACTGGTGTCTCTGCGTTCAAGTTCACGTGAAGAATCTCAGTTGTGAAGCCATGGTTGATGTGAGTGGTTGCAGTTAGACAGTTGAAGAACAATTACAACCAGAATAATTACCTTCCTTCCAGCCTGAGTTTGAGGTTCACATACCTTTTAATCGATTGTATACTAAAATAGTAATAAAAAACGTGGGACTATGTCTGGGGGGGGGGGCTGTGGCTCAGTAGTAGAGCGTTCATCTCCGGTGCATGGTGGTCCTTGGTTTCCAGCTCGCGCCAAGTCAACTTTATGGTGGCCAAACACCGTGTGCGTAGGTTTTCTCTGGGTTCTCCCGTTTCCTTCCACTTTCTTCATTCCGCCATTTCATTCATTTCTCATCATCGCCGTGTCCTTTAGCCGAGTCGGCATAACCGTGGGACGTAAAACTTGAAGATTTCATTTCATTTTCTTACGTCTGTAGGGATCTCGCCCCTCTGCCCCTCCCCCCCCCCCCCCGCCTGGCAAAATCTGAAATAACGCTGCTGGTTAGAACATGAAGCCAAGATATATCACCAGACAAATCATTGTGGAGAATAATCAAGTAACATACCTCTTATTGTCGGTACAGGGCATACAGAGAATTGAAAAAAAAAGTATGAAGGAAGTCTTTCGAACAGTAATTCCTCAGATACTCCACAAGATATCAACGAGGACATTTGAGTCTACAGCACGATGAAGCACATACGTATTCACTGGATACCTAGTTCATATATGTAAGCATTCAAGTATAGAATTAATTAATTAATTAATTAATTAAACTAAAATTGCACTTATACACTCTACTTAAACCCAGGGGTACGATAAGTTTGCCAACTGGCCAGTATTTTACCAACCGACTAACATATTTGTTAGGCTTAATTATATATTTCAGGGTATAAAATACAATTGAATGGATATTTGTTAAAACAAAGTCAGTCAATATTTTAAATAAATTCATTTTTTCTGCTTTCTAGAGGCTTTATGGATACGGTTATTAAAGTTGTTAGAGTTGAAACAACATTTACGAATAACAGGAACACATTGTTTTATCAGTAAATGATAACTCTGCGTATCTAAAAAAAAAAATTCCTTAAACGCAGCAAAAATGATAGGCGTGAAATAGTAACTGACATTGTATCTATTAACAAATACTGATTGAATTATTCTTAATCTGCTTTGAGGATTATGGGGGTGACTGTAATTTTATTTTACAGAGTTGGAAACACTAGAACACGAGGACTTCCCGACACTCTGTATGATATAATTGGTTAGGCAAAAGAAGGATTAGCGAAATAATGCGACATTAAGCAAAGGCATATTTAAATAGACCTGAAGAAGGAAGCATATAAATCACAACATTAAAGTCCCCGTTCATTTTAAAGGAAACAGGGGAATACTTTTTGATATACATGATAGGGGTGAAGAACAAAGATGGTGACGGTATTGAACACCGTAAACTAACTTAATTTCCAAACAAAAGGCGTAAAAATAAACAATTTGAGAAGAAAACGTTTTCATTTTTTTAAAAAAAGCTTGTATTAACACTTTTTTCCTTTAAAATAATTAAAATAAAGGATAAAACAATTACGAATACATATATTTGGAAATTAAATATACCGCTATCCAAACTAATTTTACCTACCTCTTTCAACTTCCTGTGCACTCGTTTTGTGTCCATATAAACACTGTAAGCACTAAATCGAACTCCCCATTTTATATCCTCTGATAATTTCGCTTCACAGAAAATACAATTATTTATATTTTCCGCATTGGATAAAGTTTCAGATGAAATGCTCGAGTCTGAATCGGATTCCTGGATTATGGATTTTCTTAAATTATTCCATAATAACCAACACGCCATTCAGTAACATAGAATATTGTTACAAAATAAAAAAAATAATAAAGAAAAACAGTACTTTTATGAATACACACTATGGAAGGTTTGTTCTCAATAAAAATGTTTCTAGCATTACAGATTCTGGTAGCTCTATATATAGCAGGTAACTCGAGAAGAGAAATGGATTCACCGAAACCATTTCTGTCTGTAACATCACACACACAAACACACAGAGAATTGAAGCCGTGAACGCTGATTCCGCAAGAGACACACACTGACTCGTCTACGTGTCCATCTTGGCGTGGAGTAATCTTTGGTGATTACCGACCGCGCAGATAATAAATGAAAATTCGATTTGAATTTAACGGCCACTGTTTCTAGGAGGTAGTGTATGAAGATCTAAAATTACACCGGACAAGATCAATTCGTTTACCGTTCGACGATACGGTCATCGTGTGTTGCAGGAACGAAAATAGTAATTTGTTTGTTTTATTTAGTAACTTTTGCATGTGGTTCTGAGTTTGATTCCTGATGGAGTTCGTATTTCATGTTAAAATGGAGGTCCACGTTTCATACAAGTCAGCCTTACATTCTAAACAAACAAATCAATAAATTCATAACATATTATATCAGGTTAATGAAAACTATGCCGGAAATCGAACCCAGGAGGATATGTGTGTGTGTTTGTATGTGGGTGAATGGCTGGGTGTTTCTGTGTATGTATATAATTGACGTTATTACTAATGATTGTCATTTTAATATCATTATTTTAATGCCCACCTATTTTCCTCTAAACGCAATTATTTTGTTCTATTGAAAACAAAATGTCTACCTAATATCATATACTTAAAATGTTACTTGAAATTTTATGTTTCAAAATTTACATAAAATTTTATATTTAAAAACTCCTTTCAGATAAGAGATTATCTTTCTCTTCTTGTCAAGAAATCAAGATAATTTCCCCTCCTTTTGTTCTTAAAGTCTAGTCTTTAAATTTAATGTTAAATTTTACACTTTTTTCTTTTAATGTCATATCGAGACCAATTGAAGACTTTGGGGCAAAAACAGGTTAAGTCCAAAAAATGAAAATGTAAAGGAGGTAGCTTCACAACGGTTTCCACTTATCCGATTTTCTTCAAACTTGGCACATTAAGCCGAAAATAAATCGACACGTATTTTTTTTTTTTTTTTTTGTTTCTTTCGGAAAAGAAGTTGTGAGGCAAAGGCCCCCTTTTCAAAAATGGACCCTCTTGACTAAAAGGGCCACATTAAAGAAACGAAACTGCCGATGCAAAGATGACTTGAAAGTAGGAAATACGGGTTTTGTGATTTTTGCGAGAAAAGGTTTGCAGGGGCTATGGCCCTCTTCGAAGTGACAAAGGGCCCTGCACCATCCTTATGGAAATTGGATTTCGGTGGAATTGCTTAAAACAATGTTATGTTGTAGATATGGTGTTTTTCAGAAAAAGTCTCAATGTGCACAGTCACAAATCACTGACCGTATGGCCATTACAGAGCCACTTTTTTAAAAAACAGACGAAGATAACGATATTCTGGATTTCGGTAAAAATGACTAAAACTGTTATGTTATAGATATTGTGATCCTGAAAAAAAAGTCTTCTTAATGGGGATAACCACCAATCACTGATCGTTTGGTCACTACAGGGACACTTTTTTGAAAGCTGCTGAAGATAGTGATATTCTAGATTGCGATGAAAATGATTGAGTCTGTGATATGTTGTAGATGTTCTGATCCTGAGAAAAAGTTTCAACAGGCCCAACCACAAATCACTGACCTTTTGGCCACTACAGGGCCACTTTTTTGAAAACAGGCGAAGATAACGATATTCTGAATTTCGGTAAAAATGACTGAAACCGTGATATGTTGTAGATATTGTCATCCTGAGAAAAAGACTCAATGGACATAACCACAAATCACTAATCGTTTGGTCACTACAGGGCTACTTTCTTGATAACAGCCGAGTATAACGATGTTCTGGATTTCGGTAAGATTGAGTAAAACTAAGATATGTTGAAGATCTTCTCATCATGAGAAAAAGTCTTAATAGACACAACCATCGAACTATGATTGTTTGGTCACTACAGGTCCAGATTTTTTTAAAACAGCCGGTATAACGATATTTTTGATTTCGGTGTAAATGAATGAAACTGTGAATGTTGTAGATGTCGTGACCCAGAGAAAAATTGCCTAGGGCTTTCCATGGTTTTCCTTTGTCCTGCAAGATGAACATCTGAGTGTTGTCTGTGCTTAAATGATATTGGCCGCTACTCTTCCCACCCATTTTTCCGGTTGTGGGATCGGACATTTCAGGGTTTCATACAATTTTACCAAAATTCCGAAGTATCCTTACCTTCTGCTGTTTTAAAAAATGTGGCGCCGTAGTTGCCAAATGGTCACTGATTGGTGGTTGTGTCCATTGAGATTTTTTTTCTCAGGATCTACAACATATCACAGTTTCAAGCAATTTCACCAAAGTCCAGAAAAACATTACCTCTTGTTCCGTTTAAAAGAGTGGCCAAACGTTCAGTGATGGATGCTTGTGATTCTTCAGACCTTTTCTCAGGATCAGAATATATACAACATATAACGATTTTAAGCAATTCCATCGAAATCCAGAATAACCTTGCCTTCGGCTGCTTTCAAAAAAGTGGCCCTGTAGTGGCCAAACGGTCAGTGATTTGTGGTTGAGACTTTTTCTCAAGAACACCATATCTATAACATAACATGGTTTTAAGCAATTCCACCGAAATCCAATTTCCATAAGGATTGTGCGGGGTCCTTTGTCATTGCCAAGAGGGCCATAGCCTTTGCAACCGTTTTCTCGGAAAAGCAACAAAACCCGTATTTTCGACTTTGAAGTCATCTTTGCATCGGCAGAGTTTCTTTTCTTTTAATCAAGGGGGCCATTTTTGGAAAATGGAGCCTTTGCCCCCTTAACCTCTTTTCCGAAAGAAACAAAAAAATACGTGTCGATTTATTTTCTGTCTACTATATATGTGCCAAGTTTGAAGAAAATCGGTTGAGTGGAAACCGTTGTGAAGCTACCTCCTTTACATTTTCATTTTTTGGACTTGGAACCTGTTTTTGCCTCAAAGTCTTCAATTTTCATCGAGAGCTTCAGCTTGAGCAGCCGTTGATAAACGAATAAATTAAGACAGCAACAACCTAATTTTCGGAAGCAAAAACCATCAACTTAATAATAATATATATTCTAGAAGTCTTTTAAATTGGTTACATTAATGATTTGAAATGCATACATAACATCAACTCAGAAATTACTTTTCGAAGGAAGCTATTTATTCTTCCATCAGCAATAGGTTCAATAGGTAAATACTTAATACAACAATATATCTCAAAGTTAGTTTAAAGGGACAAGTTTTGCCGATAGATGTCACTACAGTCTTCGTATCTCTCGTGTATTTTTTTATCTTTCACGAAAATTCACGATTTCTCTTACAAATTTCAATTTAGAGACTTCAAATTTTTATAGAAAGAACTTCATAATCTATCAAAGGCAACAATCCGTGCCAATTTTTTATTTAGAATTTTCTTCATTGTTGAAATGCCTTGATTGTTGGAATGAATATCCAAACCTTTAATAATGGAACTGTTTCAACCATGAAGAAAATTCTAAATAAGACATCGGCACGGATTGTTGCTTTCGATAGGTTATGAAGTTCCTTCTCTAAACATTTGAAGTCTCTAGGTTGAAATTTGTAAGAGAAATTGTAAATTTTCGTGAAAGGTAAAAAATACATTAGAGAGATACGAAAACTGTAATGACATCTATCGCCAAAACTTGTCCCTTTAAATCATCCTTAATCAACTGTTTTACCGAGCTGTCTTATTTGATATCATAGCCAAGTTCGACACTTTATTTTCTTCCAGTGGAATTGCATGAACAAATGAAAATATCGTATAAAGATGTTACTATCATTTCAATAAACTGTCGAAAGCTAATCTCTTCTAAACTAAACTTTATATTAATAATATTTTGGAGAGCCGAAAGAGTAAAAATTCATTGATACAACATAAGATTAGAGTGTCAGATAATTCGAAAGTTATTTGTTCTGTTGAGTGTTAAATTTGTTAAAGTAACCATTTCCAGTTCGAAGAATGTTGGTCCATTTCCCCCTTCGTGTATTATTTTGTTTTCGTTATTTTTATTGTACCAAAATTCTCGTTGCGCATTCTATTCTGGTTATTATATCTAAAACCAGAACTATATATTTTTGTTCAGGCCATTAAATTTTCTCCCTATTCTTGGCTGTATTTTATTTTCTATAGTACTTTTTTTTATCTGACATTTGTTTATTCATATTTGATTTTGTACGAATTTTCTCATTGACAAAAATTTTCATTGTACCAGTAAATTGTACAACCGCACTAGTTTCGTATTCGTAGAAGTGCTAGGCTCATTCAAGAAAATACAGCCACCTGCTACATCCTTCACTTATTATTATTGTCTTTTACCTCTTGGCGTATATCAATCTATTATTTTCATGTACTTTGTGCTATTATCCATTACTCTTTCCTCTCCTCTTTTTTTCATTTTTTATAACGTCTCGACTGCTTAGACGTAAAGTCATGTATTTTATTCCATGTGGACTCTTTTCTTCATACACTCAGGTGTAAAAGTGCGGGGAAACCAAAAATATGTATGACGGCCCCCAGTTCCAAAAAAAAAAAAATACAACGGGTAAAGATAGGCAGGGGAACGGCGTGACGTGATGCCGCTACCTACCGTCTCCCTACCTTTTCAGACCCACTTTTACCCCTGCGTACACTGATTTTAAATATATGAATAAAGTACTTCCACGCATTCAGATAGTATGAACAGTGAGATGTGAAGGCATTATAAGACACTTTGATTTGTTTTCTTATTCTATTGTTTGGTGTAGATAGCTCACCTATGGTGCTGGGGGTCCTTGGTTCGATCCCAGATCACATACATTTGTGGTGAACATTATATAGATGATTTTATCGAGGTTCTCCCGTTTCCTTCCGCATTCTCTTCCACCAATTACTTTATGACCATTCACTTTTAGTGACCTATCTACTATAGACTAAACGACATAATCGTGGAACGTTAAAGATTCCATTTTATTTTATCATTTATTTATTTATTAAACCCGGAAAATGCATTGGATTGAAATTAAGTTTAGCGTTCCTTTCATGTAGCGAGGCTATATAAGACGTGAACTTACAGCTTAACATGGGTTCCGAACCGTATAAGCTCCAGCCGGGAATCGAATCCAGGTCTCCCATGCCAAAGATGAGTACGCTTACCATATAGCGACTAGAAAGCTCATGTACCATGAATTACGGATTTCTCACTTATTTGCATGACTGCAATATACAGATGAGCTGGTCAATGGGACGAGAAAGTCACAAAATATTGTCCACTGTGGAAATACCACGTGCTTTAGTGGTAATTTCAAAAGATTTCTCCTAGGAGATTTTCAATGCGTTGAGGGTGAAAGTAGTACTGCAAAAATACCAATAACCCACGTTGAGCAGAATCCGAAATATGGGGCGTTCAGAGCACAAGGGTTCAAGTCCAATTATCAAATTGTGAGAAAAAGAGTCGCAAAGTTTGTATGGTCCGTTTAAATACATGGAAAAGAGAACACTGTTTTTCTTTACAGTCCATTCACAATGTCTGGATATGGATCTTCCTTAGTTCTGAAAGGGGTTTCATATAGAGTAAAATACTGTGGGTCCAAAACGACCAAAAAGTGTATTTGAATTCCCTGAACGAGCCATATGACCTTGTGAAAATCTCATAACTCCGAAGGGAGGCCCTGGCCACTCCCAGATACGTCGTTGGTGTGCTTAGTTGATTTGAAGTTCAATATTCTTTTTCAGTGCCAAGACTATATAAGACGTGGATCTGCAGCTTAATGTAGTAACTACATGAGCTCCCACAGGGAGTTAAACCTGGGTCTCCGGAGACAAAGACACGTATATACATACACTGACCATATCCATGCAAGGAAACTCAGACTTCGTGTGCAATTGCTAGTTTGTCGACGTAGAACAACTAAAGGAGAATTAGTGTTAATAGACAATCACAGATTATTTTAATTACAAATCGATTTTTTAACATGCAATTTAGAGCCCGCCGACAAAGATAAATATTCAACCAAGTTTGATTTGTTTTCAATCCAGACACATTAGAAACGTTTATGCTAGTTAGTTCTGACTGAAGAGTTGAGAGTTCAAACAAATAATATCGATGATATAGTGTTTGAACTAGTCTCGCTGATTTCATCCTATATTGACGGACAATCGGCTACGTATCCTGTCATGTGATTGCCCCGCATAAATGTTTGATTTGCTCAGTTTTGCGGCTGATGTATATAGTGCGTCACAAAACGTCAACATCCGCTTTCAAACTCTCTTCTACCTTCCGTAGTCTGCCTCCCTCCACCTCCACTCCCCGCATCCTATCGCAAATATCCACACAAAGATCAGATCTTAATTTCCTCTCATTCAAAGGTGACATAATATTTTCAATACCATGTTAATAGGGAAGAGGTTCCTCTGTGAACTGAAATTTCTTTTAAGGCTGAAAAAATTAAAAACGAAAACAAATAATATCAATATTTCGTCTTTATAATAGTTCAATTCTTAGATAATTATGTGAAACAAAGTGAGCAAAATTCTTTACTGCGAGTGGGAGATTGTGAGAAAGTCACGTTTTGTCCCTAAAAATTATGATTTTTTTTTTTTTTTTTTTTTGCCAATGTGACTTCCCTCTCGAAACGCCAAGTTTTATCGAATAGTTTGACCCCATGCCTATCAGCCAGATGCACACCCAGAAATTTTTGTTCGAAAGAGTTCTAGCTTTGGGGGAGGGGGGGGGGAGAAGAGGTCCAATACTATAAGCTATTACGTCTATGTAATATTGAACGGGTATTATTCTGTACCAGAAACGATAAATAATTGTAAAACATTTCCACATATATTTTCAGTAAAAATACAGAACTAGGTTTTTTATAAGAGAAAGAGTACAGATGAAGTCTAAGATCAAAGTTCCATGCTACATCAATCATTTCCCTGTTAAACAAATATAGTTTTATTGAGAAAGTGTACAAATGCATGTTGAGTTAGGAAGTTTTGGGGGTTCGGAGCCGGTGGACGCCGCGTGAGTGCGCCCCTGTTATCAGCCTATCATGTCACAAGGGCATCAAAGATAATGAGACCACGGACAGGTACAGCCAACATCTTTTAACCACCTTAGCAATCAGATTTTGAAACCAGGATTCAAATCCCACGCATATTTGTGTCAAGTTCCATCAATTTCTGATGTTGAGAATCATTCTTTCACGAATCACACAACTGCACTCTTTGTAACACATTAAATCAAACTGAACAAGTAACTTTCTGTTAAAGATTGCATACTGACTTTGTGCATGCACCCTTTTTGTTATTCTCAGCAATAAAGGTCTGTTTCATGTTTGTGTAGGAGTTTATTCAGCTTGATGAAATTAATTTCGTAAATGATTTCACAATGGAAGGACAATTTGAATACAGTTTTAAGTCAATTAAAAAGAATGTAATTTTCTGTACGTTCCAGCTATACCAGGGTTATTCCAAAAATAAATTTTACCAAACGGAAAGAATTTTTGGCGCTGACTGTACTATTGCCTACCATTTGTTTATATATACACACTTAAAGATACACACTTAATAAAAGAAAGGGACAATGATTTTACGCCTATTTTTATACGTTTCACATACGTTCTTACTCCAAGTTCCTGCTTAAAGAAATACATTGGTTATAAAATTATATAATAATGATAATAAGAAGATCTACAGTAGACTCCTGACTATCCGGACTAATGTGACAGAAGGGCAAGCTGGATAACAAAAAAAAAAAAAAAAAAAAAAAGCCCGAGTTCTATATCACACTTCTTACAACAAACTATACCATTAAAAACACTTTTTTATACGGAAACTAGCTGTTATTCATGTTTTCTGACCTCTTAGTACAGACCAGTACTTTATATATATTTGTTACGTATTGTACTGTACTTTAAAAAATGTTACAGAAAAAGGAAGACCAAGAATAAAAATAGTGTATGCATTTTAAGATCATTTTATAATGCCTTAATCGCAAGAAACAAAATTCTATATTCTGTACATACATACAATTTTAAAATAAACAAAACATTAACGTAAAACGTAGCCCTAATTCTTAATTAAATAGTTTAAACTTGTTTTACTGTTCATTAAAAAATGATTACGCAAACGTAAAAATTTAGACAAAAGAGTAAAAACTTTTAAGAGTAAAAGCTTTTATTTAGTGAAAAACATCTTGATAGATTACTGCTTTTTCTTTCTTAAACAGTAAAAGCTTGTAGTTTGTGACAAAGCACTTGATAGATGGCAGTTTCTTAAGGATAAAAGCTTTTAGTTTGTGAAAAAGACCTTGATAGATGATTACTTTTTCTTTTTTTTTAGAGTAAAAGCTTTTAGTTTGTGAAAAACACCTTAATATATTAGTGATTTTTCTCTTTTTAATAGCAAAAGTTTTTAGTTTGTGGAAAAGACCTTTATAGATGACTGTTTCTTCTTTTTAAAAAATAGTAAAAGCTTTTATTTTGTGAAAAACATCTTGATAGATTACTGCTTTTTCTTTCTTAAACAGTAAAAGCTTGTAGTTTGTGACAAAGCACTTGATAGATGGCAGTTTTTAAGGATAAAAGCTTTTAGTTTGTGAAAAAGACCTTGTTAGATGATTGCTTTTTTTTTTTAGAGTAAAAGCTTTTAGTTTGTGAAAAACGCCTCAATATAATAGTGATTTTTCTCTTTTTAATAGCAAAAGTTTTTAGTTTGTGGAAAAGACCTTTATAGATGACTGTTTCTTCTTTTTAAAAAATAGTAAAAGCTTTTAGTTTGTGAAAAACATCTTGATAGATGACTGCTTTTTCTTTCTCAAACAGTAAAAGCTTGTAGTTTGTGACAAAACACTTGATAGATGGCAGTTTTTGAAGGATAAAAGCTTTTAGTTTGTGAAAAAGACCTTGATAGATGATTGCTTTTTCTTTTTTTAAGAGTAAAAGCTTTTAGTTTGTGAAAAACACCTTAATATATTAGTTATTTTTCTCTTTTTAATAGCAAAAATTTTTAGTTTGTGGAAAAGACCTTTATAGATGACTATTTCTTCTTTTTAAAAAAGAGTAAAAGCTTTTAGTTTGTGAAAAACACCTAGATAGATTATTGATTTTTCTTTGCCAAAGTCCCGTTTTTAAGATGGCCTTACAAGTCTAGTAGATCTTTCAACAAAACCATTCCTCATGTTATTACGGAGTTTTTCTTTCCTTTTTTAAACTTTTTTTTGGGGGGGAACTAGGCCAGATAGTTGAGGGTCTGCTCTATTTTAAAAATCGTCGTCTCCTTCGAATATGCTGCTCTACTCAGTCGGCGAGTCTACCTAGAACCAATATATACTGCCCTGGCCGAGATGGTACCTTTCATTTATTACTTTAGTCTGGTCAGTCTATATCCTCTCCACTTCCTATTATTTCCAAATTAAAACGAGCTACTATCAGTATATGAAACTACTGTATATTTTACTAATGGTTAATAAACACAGTACAACCTAGACCTGATATGAAACGGCTACTATCAATGCACTGTTTTCACATAGAGAAGTTTAAGTATTTATTAAGTATTAAGTATTAGCATTTATTAAGTATTTAAATATTAACTATCTAAACAAACACATTTACAATACATGGACAATTTTCTTCGGTAAAGATTTTCTCGAATCGTGAGCAATGCTCCCTAGTGACTAGTTTCTAAAGGGGCACACGCCCTCTTGCTCTCGTCTAGTCGGCGCCCATGTTTGACACTGTATCTCACGAATGACTTATGGCAATGTATACATAGAGTATTATAGCTACGGCCTGCTAAATGGACGGGACGTGTTGTGTAGCAGGATAATAATGGAAGTCCACTATTTCTGGCATTCTAAACCAAAGTTCATTGTCTCTTAATTTAAATAGTATCAAATTATCACACCACACTCAGCCAAACACCAAATATGTAGGTCCAACACCGAGAATCAAATCCGGCACAACGTGTACCAAAGCCAGCCAGAAGCATAGAATTTTCTTCTTGTGAGAATATATTTATTTTAGTTGCCAATGTAAGAACTGACGAGAAAATAAAAAAGTATTGATCAATATCCACTCATGACTAAAATATGCATGCAGAGGTCATCATTATATATATATATGTTTTATTTTTAAATTTAATTCTATTTTCGTCCTTCATTTTATTTGTTTTTCTAAAAAAATCAATCACAAGAAGAGTAAATTTCAAAAGCGATGTGGTACAGTAAGGGACACTTCTGGGTGGTACACTTTTGCCATAAATTTCCATATGGGTGTACCATCCAGAAGTGTACAAGAGTCTTCCGGTCTTGACCAAAGTTGGCATAGTTGATTGATTGATTGAGAGGGACAATGAGGACGTCAGTAAGTTGGCCATATATCGAAAATTTGTATAGAGATAGATCTGAACTTTCTTCGCATACATTATGAAATAATATTTTGCTGTGCAGACCTTTATTTCCCGAGTAATAGGCTATCAAATTTAAGATTTGAAATAACTCAAGTTATCGAAAAATTCTGTAATGGTTACATAAGGAAAGAACGATGGGAAAGTAACAAACCTATTAACCGTTAATTTTATGTTAAATGCTAAATAATTGCAGCGAGTACTTACAATAGAAAATTGCTAAAAATCAATGAAGGACAATTTTTTAAACAAAACTTCCCTTTATGTATTTACTCTACCTGCCTGTGTGTCCGGAAGACACAGAATCTCAAGAACTACTTAATGGGTTACCATAAAATTTGGCCAGGATATACAGTAGGCATATCAAACTCGGCCCTCGACTCACTTTTACCATATGCGGCCCTCGATTCACTTTTACCGAGAAAATAACAAAATTAAGTTAATATATTTTAAAGTGTGAACAACTTTTCTCACTTATACGAGCCATACACTGACGTATTTTTCCGCCGTAGCCATAAAATTTCTTGCGCTAGTCTTGTTAGCAGCTGTCAATACGTTAGTGTATGGGGCCTGGCGTACGTTTACGTACCGAATTTTTATACGCTGGAAAAGTCTGGCTGCTTTTAACTTCGAGCGTAAATACGGCGCGTAAAAACGGCTCAGATGAAAGGGTTTTCGAGCAGCAGGTGGTCTCTTGCCCTTTCCACGGCCTTCTCCCTGGTCTGGTCTTATTGTTTTCAGAAGAGAAAACCTGTTCTTGTGTTGTCCTCGCGAATCGTTGCTGAGGTTTGCTGGTAGACTCACCAGAAATCATCATTCCAATCTAGTTTCAGTCTTTCCATACAAGATACGATTTCGGCTAAACTAATATTTCCTATTGCACAAAACGAGACATTATTTCCTAATTAAAATTCATAATTAATTTTGCGTGCACAGAGAAAAATGTATTTAAATCCAATATTTCCTAATCTGAATTCGCAAATTATGAGAGCTCCTCCGTGGCTATATAGTCAGCGTACCCGTCCTCTGTGCGGGGCGCCCTGTTCGATTCTAGGCGGGAGCTCATGCAGTTCGGGTTCTACTTCTCATATAGGCTCGCTAAACTTATCGAACCTCATGCCTTTCGACTAGGAATTGAAGATTTAATTTAATATTTGGACATTAGTTTTTTTTTTCACACAGGTAAAGGCGCATATAAAGATGAAGTCACACCTTCAGAGTTACCCATGTTGTGATACTGAAATGAAATCTTTGAGTTTAACTTCCCACGATTATGCCATTTAGACTAAAGAATACAATAATTAAGGCAAGTGAATGATGATGAGAGAATTGGTGGAATGAAATTTGGGAGGAAACGAGAGTACCCTGAAAAAACCCACGGACATGATGTTGCCCACACAAACTTATTTGCACGGGGATTGAACCAGGGACCCCACGCACCAGAGATAACTGCTTCAGCGCTGAGCCGCTGTGGTCCTCTGTTGTGATATTTTAAAAAAAAGCATGACTGTCAATAGCATTTGACCAATTCTTGCCGAATTGAAAATTATCTATAAATCATATGTTGCTCCCACTATTGAGTATTGTTCTCCTATCTGGTCTATGGCCTGCCCTACTCATTTAAAAAATTAAATTCCTTAATTAATTTCTTTTTAGCCATTGTATCCTACCGAGTACCTCACCTCCGAACACTTCCAAAAAATAACGTTTTAAAATCCCTCAATATCAAACCTCCCCTAGTGAGAAACAAAATTTCTGACCTAATATTTTCCCAAAAAATTATAAATGGCCAGATATCATATGAACAGTTGTTAAGTCAGATCAATTTTCGCGTACCCACGAGAACAACACGGTCTAGTGATCTCTTTTACACTCGAGCTGTGAGAGTTAATATTATCCAAAGGTCTCTTCTAAACAAAATTAGATCAGTACCTCAGTTACCAGAAACTATAGACGTTTTTTCAAGTGAGTATACTTTCAGATCATCTATAAATAAGCTATTTTTGTAATGTCGCTGTTGTCTTGTACCATGTTGACCTCAAATTATCCGATATTTCCCTGATAACACGGAGCAAATAATTGAGTTTGAATATCGAAATTCGATGACGATTCTTGCTATTTTGACAATGTGCTGCTTGTTATTTTAAATACTTTCTCAACTTTACAAGAATTTATAGCGAAATAGGTTCAGAAAGTAACTACTTTTTCACGCGATCTTGATATTACTCGTAAAAAAAAAAAAATCAATAAACCACGATATATATATATATATTAATGTTTCTTTCTTCGTATATTGTTCCAAACCTCAGTTTGTGCAAATATTTAAATCTAATAATAATCCTATTTCATCATTAATGCTTATATACTAAGTCAAATAGCAAATCGTTGTACAGTTTTTTTTTTCTGTATGGTTGCTTCCCAGCCGTAAAAGTTCTGGTTCAATTCGAGGTGCCGGCCATGTTGAATATTTTTCAACATTGTATTATATCTCATCATGATGGGGATATGTTTACGAACACTTACCTGAAAAGTACAATAGATGTAAGCCCAAAAGAGATCATAATTAAGACCAGAATTGAAAATTACATCCATTTACAGGAAATACACTCATAAATTTATATTAACTTATTAAAGCATTTCTCAATCTCAGTGTTGGGAGTACTATCAAACCTTCCTAGATAAATGTCAACTTAAGGTATATTGCCATAAAATATTATGTAACACTCAATACTTGTCATTTAAATAATTTATTTCACGAACAACTCAATCGTTTTACCATGTTTGTAAGTATTATATGCATCATTATTAGGAGAATTGACATAATTGACGCAATCTGCTACTTAATAGTGTATATTTTTCATAGACATTACATATTGAACATAGTAGAAACTCATCTTCAAGACTGCTTCATGTGGATGTTTCCATATTGCAGGCTATTAATTAAACATTTATTTATGAAATATGAACTATCACCTAAGGCGTTTTTCAGAAATTCGAAAAAAATTCTCCCTCAAGAGTAAACTATCCGTTGTGGATCTTTTCAGGGAAAATTAGTTACGTCATATTGTACAGTTATTAATAAACCATTTATTTATCAATTACGAACAAAATTAACTGACTCGTGTTTGAAAAAAATCTCGAAAAAAACTCATAGGCAAGAGTAAACTAACCTTTTTGTATTTTTACCACAGAAATAACTTATGCCAGATAATAAAAGTGGTAATGAAATATTGATGTACGAGCAGAATCGTTAGAGTAATTTTCGATAAAATCACGTTTGTCCTTTTATTTTCAACTATCAGTGAACTTCCTTTATTTTGGGGGATAGGAAGAAACTTCGAAAACCTTCCCTTGGAAATCTGATAAAAGTATTAAGTTTAAAAACTTATCACTCGAATTTAAAGAAAATTATTCGATGTTGAGTTCGCCCTTACTACTACTCAATTAATTTGTATATATATGTGGAAACCCTCATGTCACATACCCGACAGCAAGAACTAATAAAAAAGTCACTAAGTGTTTAAAACATTTTTTTAATACAGTAAATTGCTAAAGACTACATTTAAAGAAAATATGAAAATAAACAGTGATAAACTGGCAATAAACGAAAACCAGAGCAGAACTGAATTTAACCTGACCCCGCATGCTAACACCGAGCGACGGTAATTTTGTCACCGGAAAATTCGTCACGGTAATTTCGTCACCGGTAATTTTGTCACCAAAATATTACCATATAGGTAATTTCGTCACCGAAAATAATGTCACGATAATTTCATCACCAGTGTCTTTTAGAACATAATACAAGTACAATGAATGAACTCGAAAAAGTTTTTGAAATTGTTTTCTTTAATCTTCAACTGCCAAAACTATGCAGCATAATCAAAATATATTATTATTATTAAATAAAGAGTTACATATTTTAGATATTGTATTTGAGACAAGAGATAAAAGTTTCCAGTAATTCTATCACAGAAATATTGTCATATAGGAAATTTTATCACGGTTATTTCTTCACCTTTGTTGAATTAAATAGAGACAAAGCAAACGATCAAACAGCTTACGTTATTTTAATAAAACTTAGAAAACAATTCAGTTGGTGTTGAACTCTGCAAAATTGAAGTTTCTGTTACTCGAAGCAAGAAGAAGCACCAGTAGAAGAAAATAATGTCTGCTTGAGCAAATGTTAAAAGCACAGACAACATGGGGCACTAATGGGTTCATTATTCACTATTTAGAAATATTAAATTTCGCGAATATCAAAATTTCAGAACAGAAAATAATAAACAAATATGGGAAGATACGCCAATCTGTTAATTTTCCCGCAGAATAGACGAAAATTTTCATCGTTCTAGTACCGTTCTCTGAGCCCAAACTCTTGGACCTTCCAAGTTAACAGAGTCATTCGAAAAGAGTGGCTTTTTTAAGGAGCTATTAAAAGAATTATATTATATTTCAACTCTGAGTAAACATTGGCAAATTGTTATCGGATATATGTGGAGACCAAATTTCTATAAAGGAAGAAAAACGTATAAATATTTCCGGATGTTTCCTTTAAACATAGTCTTATGAAGCTATTAAAAAGTGAAACATGGATGGTGAACGCCAACTTTTCAATGGCGCCAAAAAAAAAAAAAAGTGTATGTTATTTGAGGTGAGACTTCCTTTACTAGGTATACGCCCTAATGTAGACCAAGACAAAATTCATATGAAGAACTGTTTCGTGCGGTGGTGCATCAGTGCAGTTAATTTAGTGAATATCCGGACCTGTAACTATGGTAATGGATTTTGATATAGCGTAAATGCTGGCTGTAAATGCAACTTTTGGAGATTCAACTCGTTTATAGCGTTACTTTTTTCACCTGACTCAGTCAACATGGAGGAAGGTCCAAGAGCTTAGACTCTTAGAACGGTAAAAAGCAATGAAAATTTTCGTCTATTTTGCGAGAAAATAAACAGATTTGCATTTCTTCCAATAGCAGATGTGCATCGATTAATACAAGTGACTTCGTAGGAAGAGCTGGAACTTCTGGACTATTTTGATAGCACTTACGTGTCAAACACGTATCGCCCTGTTAAAGCTCGGTCTGGGAATATTTGTTTGCGTAATGTGCCCCGTCTATATACCCCAGACAATTGGAACGTCCACCAGGCTACCTTTAGCAGCAATTTTAGGATAATTAATATTTGTGAATTGTGGAACTAGAAGTTTCATCATCTAGTAGGAATGTCCCACGCAACTATTTGGAAGCTTATTCATGAAATTCAACAAGTTGAAGCAACGGTTTCAGCTGTGCTTCATCAAGATGCTGTGGGGCAAACACCCAAACAGCAAACTAGAAGAGTGTTTCAGATCTTTTAGAAACGGCTCTAGTCTTTGTGCTTAACGTATAACACTGGAACAAAATGTTAAAAAAAAAAAAAAAATTGCTTGTTGTTTCCTATAGTAGAATGAACATGTAAACCATTTATTGCATTAATACAAGTTATATTTTGTTTGCTAATTTTCTGTTCTGAAATTTTAATATTGCCAAAACTTAATATTTGTAAATAGTGATATATAAATCCATTACTGGCCCATTTTGCCTGTGCTTTTAACATTTGCTGAAACTGACATTATGTTATTTTACTGCTGTTTGTTCTCGCTTCGAGTATCCGAAACTTTGATTTTCCAGAGTCGAACACTAACTGAATTGTTTCCAACTTTGATTAAGATAAGGTCAGCTGTTTCGGTCGTTTACTTTGTCTCTACTTAGTTCAACAAAGATGAAAAAATGACCATGACAAAATTTCCTGCATGCTAATATTTTGGTGACAAAATTACAAGTGACGAAATTACTATGTCGAAATTTCCGGTGGCGAAATAACCTACATGCTAATATTTTGGTGACAAAATTACCGGTGACGAAAATTCCGGTGATGAAATTACCCAAGTCCGCTAGCACCCAACCTTTCAATAAATAAATATTTAAATGATTTTTAACAACTAGATAAAAACTAAATGTCAAGATAAACTTTGAAATAAAAAAAAAGGTAGGTGGAAGCAGCGGGGAGGATCCCTTCAACTTACAAAAGCCGAGGTAACAAGGATCAAACTATTTCTAAAGAATGGGGCTGGACAGCGGCGTAGCGAGCGTTGGGGGGGGGGGAGAAATGAAACTTGAAATTGCCAAGTCTTGATAAAAAAAAATGCCACACTTACCAACCCTGTGGAAAACTTTACAGCAACCTTATTTTCATATTCGTCCCATTTCATGCCCCATCTGAGATATAAATACGAATAACCCCCCGGTTTCCAGTCCAATTTCACAGCTCAATTCAGGATCATTATCATCACCCATGATGCACAACTGTTAATTTGACAACTCATGGTTATCATAGTTTAGGTAATCCCCGCCAGCCAATCCTTACGAGAAGTGCGCAGAGCTTTTTTTCTGTCCTCCAGTCTCCTCCCACTTCGATATCATGATTTCGCATTCTGATGAAAAGTATTAAATACCGGCAGGAAAAATACTAATATTTAACCTCCCTTTTAGGCGCCCCACCAGTCACGCGCCCGGGGCACGTGAATTGCTTTCTTCCCCATAGTTGCGGCGCTGTGAACTACGTAACATGCAATGATTACGTAATGCTTTGACTTATAAATACGTACTATAAAGAAAGGAAGAACTTCAATTTTTGTTTAACTTTCCGAAAGAAGCAACTATGGGATTAAAAATAAGGTAGGAATGACAACTCATCTGTATGAAAATGAAGTGAAAGACACGCCGGTCTATGCTTTCACCCAGCAGACGTATTGTTTGGCCCTCCAGAATGTGACTTTTGGAATCATGCACTTAGGTTTACAAAATGACTCGACTCATCCATTGTAGCTTCCCCCCATCGAACGCCTGAGAAACCTACTGTGGCCCCCCAGTGCCGTGCCATGGAAATCAGCGCCTGGGACGAGAGTATACGACAGCGCCCACGTACAATATGAGTGAGATCGAAATAGCAACCGCGAAGCGCCATCATGGTTTGCGCGAAGCGTAAGAAAATTTTCAAAGCTAAACCTTGCTTTTCCTTGATTTTGAGCACTTTTTATTACTTTTTCCTTCCATTTTATACATGTGCGCATATATTTTCCTCGGGGCGAGAGTACACGATGGCGCCCCCGTACATATGAGTGAGATCGACATACCAACCGCGAAGCGCCACCATGGTTGACACGAAGCGTAAGAAAATTTTCAGAAATAAACCCTGATTTTCCTTGATTTTGAGCAATTTTTGTTACTTTTTCCCTTCCATTTTATATATGTGCACATATATTTTCCTAACATGAGTAACATTATAGGACCACCTCATAAAGCAGAAAGAGGATTTAAGTACATACTAGTAATATTCCTCTAATTTTTCATTTCTTTCTTTTTTCTTTCGTTCTCTTCTTTTTCTATCCCAATTTTGCGCCCCCTTACTTCGGCGCCCGGGGCTGTCGCCCCGCTCTCCCCCTTATACAAGGCACTGGCTATACCATTCCCAAAACACACTTTTGTTCAGTTCTCCCTACTCGAAAAGCCCTGTGAATAGAAAGTCTTACTGCAAAACAGAACTGAAATAAAAAGTTTATACTAACCAGTCACTGCCTTGTTCTTGTTTTATTAATACCAATTCTTATTAGTTTCATTAATCTCCACAATATGCCTGTTGTCTTGTATACGCTCTTGTATCAAATGCTTTTGTTTCCAATATAACTGCCACCGAAAAGCCTCTTCTATCTGTCTTTGTTTTAATTTTGTACGCCACCTCTATTGTGCTTTTGTCAGTGGTACAATTTCTCGATTTTTTATTGAAGATTCTTCAAAATGTTTAGGAATATCAAATGAACAAAAGTGAAGTGTAATCACATGCAACAAGTAAAGGAGCTTTAAACGAATATATCAATTTATTTCAAGATAGGAAACTACACAAAATTTATGCCAAATCTATAAAAGAACTGATAAGTTACAGCAACTGGGTATCTAAGAAAATGTTAAACCAAATAAGTCAATTGAACAAAACGGCATTCTTCAAGTTGCCAACTAGGTATTTTAATTTGCCAACTTGTCAAGAAATTGGTAACTTTGAGGGGGGAAACTCCCACCTTACCCCCCTTAACGACGCCCCTGGGGCTGGAGGTAGTTGTATAAGTCTTGTTTTTCCTTTCTGGCCTATTTTGAGCTGTGGATAACATAATAAAAATTGGTATCCCGTGAGGGGATAGTTTATTCTATTTGTTACTACTATATTCTTCGTTAATTTTGTAGGAAAAAAAAACGAAAGCTGCAACCATTAATAAATCATATTTTCTTTAAATTGAATTTATCATTCAGTAGGCCACTTTTTAACCACCAAAGTCAGCAGTCTAAAACATTGTATAACAAAAAAATCAATCAATTATTCAACTATCGGAACACTCCTTTACTCCCTTATTCTTTGTAAACTGCAGTTCCAAACAATAGGCTTATTTCGGAAGGTAAGAGGAAACCACACATCAAGCTCGTTCAGATTGTATTAAATCATCATTGTGTCTGTTTAGAAATTTAAATGTTTGCAATTTATATCGTAAAAAATTGAAAATAACTTTTTCCCTGTCCTGGGTCCTCCTCCTTCGAAGTACGATTTATATAAATATTTAGTGATCTCAGATCACTAAGTACAATGATCTAAGATTGTACCAAAACTAGGCCAAGTGGATTGAGCTGCTTGGACGTAATATAGATAAATGTGAATTTTTAATCCTCTTCGGCGTGGCTCCCAGTCTGTTTCTTCTATGCTTTCTTTTTATTTTTTTACTTAACAACACAATGTTTATAGCACCTGCACTTAAAGCCATGGCCTCAGATAGATCCACCTTGTTCAAGCAACTTGAGTAAACTGGAAAACGACCATGTGCTCAAACAACAGGCAAGAGGAAGAGCGAAAAATGACCGCTTCTTTTTCTTCTTTTACGCGCCTATTTTTACGCTAGGTGTATGGGCCAACTTACGGACCGAAATTTACGACATCATTTTACGGACCGAAAATGCGCGCTGAAAATACGCTAGTGTATGTTGGCCTTTACGAAAAGGAACAAGACCGCAGCGAAATTAACATTCATTTAATCTCTGTTTTGAAAATCACTAATACGAGCAAGTTGTGTCCAGACACGCATCCGAAAGCTAGTTGCAGAGAAAAGATGTCAGGTGTCGGGTAAGAAACAGGTGTCCCATCTACATACCTTATGTTCCTTCTATTATTTAAAGAACTACGGTATTATGCAAGCTTTTATGTATTTACCTACTTTCAAATATCTCAAAAGTATAAAAATAGCTTTTTCTTCGAGCGGTCCGCACTACTGTACGCGTATTTGCGGTTCACTTTCGGATGCTGAGTTCGACATGCCTGATGTAAGGGAAAAAACTTAGAAATTGAGTTCGTTGATCTCAAGCATGATCATGAGTCTAGCTGATCTCAAGAAATGGACCGTCAACGTAGTAGTTACAGGATGTGCCTGGTGTGCGTATGCCCACCTTAATAAAATGGCTTGATTCTTTTTTCTTCTTCAATTGTTAGACATTCTAAACTTTTATAAATCTTCAATTCAATGAAATAATATTTTTATCTGATTTTTAGAAGGCTAATATAATGAGAGCCTGCGAATGTTACAATCATAGCATGTAGATTTTAATTATCTTTGGGTACACCCATATGAAAAGTTTTGCTTGCTTTCACACTGTTAATTTTTTTAAAAAAATTTAAGAAACAATTTCTTAAATTTAAGAAACCATTTCTTATCTGTGCACCGAGACAATGTTTTCTTAGAAAGGAGATTTGGCAATTCACATTCATAAAGAAAGTAACCGTATATTTTCTCGTTCCGCTTTATTCAATCTCATCTACTTTTCTTCATTTCTCATTAATGAGAGTTTCAAACTCTTGTTTCTAAGAAAAGATATTCTCGGTGCACAGATAAGAAACGGTTTCTGAGATTTAAGAAAATGCTTTTAACAGTGCATTATTACCCTTGTGCACGCTCATATGAAAATTTTCAAGCTACACCTATAACAATCAAACATCGGTTTCCGATATATTCCTGTAGGAGTAATTAGGGATATCATTCTTGTTTATAGACCACATGCAGTGGTGTTGAGTTTAGCGGATTAGTATAATGTTAATGTTGCATAATACTAACTTTCGTATGGAATACAACACTAAAATGAAACTTAACAGTCCTTTCATACACAGCTACTGAACTGCGCCAGTTAGTTGCCCCACTACTATGAACAGAAATAGGCTATAAACCAAGCAACTAATAGCAGGCCAGACAACGTTTTCGTTTATTCTCTTCTTTTTATTTTTCATCATCTGCATATTTTCTCCGTAGTGTGACCAGGTTGCCAGGACACCTAATATATATATATATATATATATATATATATATATATATATATATATATATATATATATATATATATATATATATATATATATATATATATATATATATATATATATATATATATAGTACCTAGGCTACTAGGCTATATCAAACATACATCCACGGCTTTAATTCAAACCACAGTGCCTACCACCGGAAATCAAATCCAGCCTCTTGCATAAGTAGCGAAGTTCCAACCACTTAGCCACAAGGAACCTCATCGATGAATGTTTGGTTCTTTCAACAACATATTTCTTATTTCCTTAATGGTTAAATAATAATAATAATAATAATAATAATAATAATAATAATAATAATAATAATAATAATAATAATAATAATAATAAACATAGATATGGAAATGCTTCATTTGGCAAATAGGCGTAACTGGAATATACAAAGAACAAAACATAATAGACGACTAATTAGCTCCTATGAAAACGTTACAGGAAGATCAGGATTATAAAAGCAATTTGGAAGATGGTAGTGATATAAAAAAGCAGGCAACAATCTGTTCCTGGTACTTTATGCGTTCATCAGAGCGATAATACCGCATTGTACCACAAAATATAGGAATAGTCTATAGTTGTTTTAAACAGTCGATAACTCCAGTTTATGGTGTAAAATAAAATAAATTTTAAGTGATAAACAATTGTGCATTTTTCGTCTCGTGATTCGTAATCTAAGAAAGATTTTTTTTTTTTTTAACGAAAGATACATTGGTAACCTTGTACGGTGGCGGCCACTGCAGTGTCCCCGTAAGAGAGCTTCCATTTAAGTGCTTCTTCACGAATGGCAGATACTGAGATTTGCTCGAAACGGTTGCGCCAGAGCAAACAGTGCTAGCCACTGTTTTAGCGGCAGCACTTACGGTTAACCGTATGAAAGCTAAAATTTAAAGCAATGCTTCACAAACAGTGGCGCAGCTCAGTGGCTGTGTATGAAAGAGGGCTTATCGCGTGCAACTTTTATCTACCACTATCAGTGTCCGCCACTCGCGAAGAACTGGCTTAACGTTCATGCGAAGACACTGCAGTAGCCGCCACTGCCCAGCATTGATCTTTTTATAAAAGGTAGAAATGTATTTGGGTCACTGATCAGAGACGAATAATCCAAATTTGTTTATGGCTTAAAATTTGCCTTATTTTACGCCATATATTTTAGTTCTCAACTATATTTAAACAACTATACTATTCCTATATTTCGTGTTTTGTATTAAATCAACTATACAATGTTTGTTATATTTTGTTACCCCTCTTTCTCCCCAAAAAATGCAAATCATATCTTTAATGAATATCAATGCATTAATACTAATGTGAGAAGTATGGTCTCCTCTTGTGCAAAGGGTCCACCGGTCAATTCCAAGCCATGTAAACTTGAGGTAAACAACATTATGTTTCACACCTCTGGTCTGTAAGGCCGCTGGTTCGATTTCAGCTTTGTGGTAAACAAACACCATGTGTATGAGTTTTCTCGGGTTTCTTCCGTTCCCTTCAACTCCTTTATTCCACTAGTTCATTCATTATCGTTATCAATTTTACCCCATCCTACTTCTTCATTTCAACTATTATTTTACTATTAGTTACTTCCTTTCACCATCTGTCTTCTTTAGTATATTCGTACAATGCATAAAAGTGGGAAGTTTATTTCAACATTTCATTTCGTTTCTACGAGAGCTGAATATCTATTTAAAGTGATTTTTTCTGCATGGTTAATAATTACAACTGGTCTCTTCAAAATTAATGGGTTTTACATGCATGCACATAAACGCAGACAGAAAAAAAAAGTTGTGTTAATTTATGCACATTCGATACGTATGAGTTGACTCGTTTTATACACTTTGTTGTCTTGCATTTCGTAACTTATTAATGCGAGAAATAAAAAAATCATGTCAAACCAGTTATATATGTTATGACTTGTTTAATAAAAAATATATTTATATATATTGCGTAATTTATAGTCATCTCACGTATAGCACGTTGAAGAAAAGAATGAACTTTCTGGTGCTACTAACTACGAAGACCAGATTGGGGATGCTCATCTGGGCGGTTCACAACAAGCACATTAGTCTCATTGCCATCACTTCTGGCTTCCTAAGGTAGAGTCCTATACCAATTCCTCACGATGCTTAAACAATGGAAACTGTACAACTACCGGGAATTAAACGTGGGACGACACACACACCAATGATATGAACATTAACTACTGTTTTAGGTTACTTATTGTCAGCAATGTCCATTCCCCTCAAGTGCTAGGGTGTAGTATCCCTAAATTTATCATTCGCATACACACAAAAAAAATTGTAGAGAAGGGTGGAATTAATTGTAACAAAACCATGATAACTTGCTTTGGAGACAAAATTTTATTCAATTTATCGCTCTTAAAAGCATCATTATAGTACTTCCAATGAAAAATTTAGCGCTTATAAAAGCAACATTATAGTACTTCTAATGAAAAATTTAGCGCTCATAAAAGCATCATTATAGTACTTCTAATGAAAAATTTAGCGCTCATAAAAGCATCATTATAGTACTTCTAATGAAAAATTTAGCGCTCATAAAAGCATCATTATAGTACTCCGTACTAGTAAAACTCATGAACGCAACTTGCGTCCTAAAACTCGCCTGTATACAACCCCTATACGTTTCATTATTATTGTTTATATTTTTATATTATTGTTCTGTAATAGACAAATGCCAGTAAAGAAAAAAGAAAATACAGTTTAGAAAAAAAATTAACGCGATAGACTACAAGCAATGATGGCTAGTAAGTAGAACATTTTTAAATGACTCAGTGTATAAATATACAATGTGACCGGAATGTGCTATTTTCCAATCCAAGTTGCTTCCAATTTCATTATTTTGAGTCAACACTGGACAATTAATGACCCTACCGGAAGCCGAACCTAGGACAACGCCCATTAACCATTTAGCTTCCAGAAGTACATTATTATTATTATTATTATTATTATTATTATTATTATTATTATTATTATTATTATTATTATTATTATTATTATTATTATTATTATTATTATTATTAACAATTCTCAGAGAAAGAGCCGTTTAAATTCTAGTTAGAACATGTACACTATCTGCTTGATACTGTAGCTACTAAATTAAGCGTCAGCTAACTATAAGTTATTCTAGAAATAAATTACATTATAAGAACCTTACAGCATGCACTATGTATAATTTTGATCACTACAGTCTTACTTTCAAGATCTAGAAAAGAACTGTGGAAAAACAATGCTTACTGATAACATTATTCGGTCCATCAAATCCGTATTTACGTACTATACGCTCATTTTCTGTCAAAACGCGCTGAAATCCGATTTCAATATTTCACTTTACTATTTATCAAGTTTCTTCAGGATATTTTGTTTTAAACACCGTAAATTTTAAATTTTCACAAGGAACGTATGATCTTTTGCAGTGACCCTTTGCTGTTCTCTATGTGGGAGAATTGTACTTCTTTCTAAAGATGTTTCATATATTGACTTTTTTTTTCATACTAACAAACTAAATGTTTTTACCCATGACAAAGCAGGGGAATATCTAACTACAGATGTCTCATATACTTTCCCCTTTTCAGTGTTTCTTCTAAAAAGAGGATATGTCAACGCTTCATACACAGATCAGCGCCAGAACTGCATCAATGCAGATACTACTCTCACGCTGGAACTGATCTATTACTAGTTGTTATATACAAGATTTTAACGTAAACTTACAACGAATCAGTGTCATTTATATATTGCCGTAACATCCTTGTTACATTACAATCCGTCGTAACTAAAAATGGTATTAACACAACAATAAAAATAATAAATGATTAAATATGTTAATGACATAAAATCGAAATACCTTTAGATATACTAGTCACTATCAATCAATCAGTCATTATTAATTTAATACAAAATGTTTCACTTCTGGTACATGGGGTCCTTGGTTCGATATCAGCTCGCGCCAAGTGGCTTTGTGGTGGACAAACATCGTGTGCGTACATTTTCTCAGGGTTCTCCCGTTTCCTCCCACTTTCTTCATACCACCATTTCATTCCTTTCTCGTCATCACCGTCTCCTTAAGTCTAGCCAGCATAACTGTAGAACGTAAAACTCAAAGATTTCATTTCAGTTTTAATATTGATTATTAAAAATGTATTGATATTGTATTGATTATTAGGATGAAGAGCACAGTAGCTCAACGAGTATATGGTGGACATCATTATGCTCGTGATTCTCTCGAAGTTCTCCCATTTCCACACACATTTTACTCAAATAATTCTTTCATAATAATTCACTTTCAAATAATCATCATTCACAGCCACTATATAAGATCATTTTACTCTCTTAATATTCACCTTGTGATTTTTTAAAAAAGGAATCTTGCTAAGCCGTCATTTAAAGAAACTGGGCTCACCAGTATTTGCCTAGTCCGAGAGTATGAAGGATCAGACAAGAGCAGTAGGTGTACACCATTTCAGTTTATATGGTGTGGTATTTCCTGAATATTGAAGCCGGAAGTGGTAATAGATTTCTACCGCTTCCGGTTTGAGTAGAGGGAGCTTAAAGTGGAAATAAAATGTATTCTTGGTATGCTTAATTGTTTGCACAAATCCACTTCTCGCTGTCTATTACTTTTTTTTTATTATTAAGCGATCATCTTTTAAACAAGAAGTGATTTATTTCTGCTTTGAGAGGGTTGAGAAAGAAGATGGTAATATTCTTAATCGCTATGTCTTATCATTTTTGGTCTATGAAGATCAATATTGGTCTATGAAGTTGTAGTGGATTTTTGTATCTTTCGGTTTTACTAAAAAGTTAAGGATAGAGGAAAAAATGTATTCTTGACATGTTTAAATCAATTGCAGCAAACTACTTCTCGTTATCTATTACCATTTCGCTCAATAGTGATCAACGTTAAAATCGGAAATTGTTTATTTTTGTCACTTCTGTTTTGAATCTCCCACCTAGCAACGAACCTGATTACTAATTTTTGACTCTTTACATCCTGCCTAAAATTCGTGGTGACCCATCAAGTAGTTCGTGAGCTTCTTTGTCTCCAGGACGGAAATGTGCACAGACAGACATTTTTGTCTCCCGGCCAGCACATGTACAGACAGATATTTTTGTATCCCGGACGAGTACATACACAAACAGACATTTTTTGTCCCGGATGGATACATGCAAAGACAGATATTTTTGTCTCCCGGCCGGACACATGCAGACAAACTTTTAAGTTTCCCAGATGGACACATATACAAATACACATTTTTGTCTCCTGATGGACACATGCATAGACAGATATTTTTGTCACCTGGACTGCCACATGAATAGACATTTTTTGTCTCCCAGACGGACAGACACACAAACAGATAGCGTAAATATATGAAAGAGTTTTGGTTAGTAAACCAAACTGCTTAAAAAGCTTTGCATAAGTAAGTATTAATATTACTTAGTAATATTTAAAACTGGAAATTCACATAGAAATGTAGATGAAATACACATCATAGTATAAGGTAATAGGTATCTATACATATCTATAGTGTTTATAACACTTACACATCACCTTCTGTCAACAGCCTATGTATTTCATTTATATTTGTGTAATGTGGTGCGTACAAAGTCAAGATTGGAAGGTACACATCACCTTCTGTCAACAGCCTATGTATTTCATTTATATTTGTGTAATGTGGTGCGTACAAAGTCAAGATTGGAAATTTACGGATTACTTCATATAGTACTAGTAGTAGTGGCCCCGTTATATCTCGCCGAGTCAGCAAAATTTTCTCGATTCTGATTGGCTGAGAGAGGTCACGTGACGTTAGGCCCCGCCCACGCGGGAAATTCAAATTTTCAGGTCACGTGGTATGACGTCATGAGTCACCCTGCGGGGAAATCCCTCATTCTCTTTTATGACTAGGATTTTTGAAAATTGTTCCCTTTTACGGGTAAGATGTGTGTTTTGATTGGTTGACAGCTGTCACATGATCTTAGACCCAGGGATATTTGAAAATTCGTTCCCTTTTACGGGTAAGATGAGTGTTTATGATTGGCTGATAGAGGTTACATGATCTTAGACCCGCTACACGGTGAACAGGTCACATGGTATGACGTCATGTTTTACCCTTGCGGGGAAATCCATTACTAATTCGTTTCCTTTTACGGGTAAGATGAGTGCTTTGGTACCTTGATTCTGATTGGATGATAGAGATCACGTGATTTTAGATCCTAGGATTTTTGAAATTAGGGTGTCCTTTCTGATGTATACTTTGGTATCTCGATTCTGATTGGTTGATAGAGGTCACATGATTTTAGACCCGCCACACGATGAACAGATTACATGGGAAAACCCCTTACTTATTTGTTTTATTTTATGTGTAAGATGCGTGTTTTGGTACCTCAATTTTGATTGGTGGATAGAAGTCACATGATCTTACCCCCCCCCCAGTCCATGAGGGAAATACAGAGCGATATGACGGCGATCCATCCTAGACCGGGATTTTTTTTTTTAATGGTTATGCGTAAAGTTCCCATGAAGGGTTCAACCTCCTCCTTAAATAACCCTTTTTTTTGGTATCATGATATTGTACTGAAGTTTACATTAAATATTATCGTTCTCTTTGACAGATAAGATGATTACCAGCTTTTTTACCTTGATGGAGATCCTGTCCTTGAATTAGTAGCCTATGTCTCTGGAAGTAACAATGGTGAAAGAGAGGTGTCGCTTGTAGATTTCTTATAACACATTGTTGTGAGTTTAAGCGATTTTTTAAACGCTCAGTAAGCGCTTCATTAATGGAAACAGTGTTGCCAGATTTTTCTTACCTAAACTGCTCCGATTCTTTTCGAAACGGTTCCGCAGAGTGCAAAGAATTTTAAACTAAAAAATTTTTCGAACTAAAAAAATTTCAAAACTAAAAGATTTTCAAACAAAAAATTTTCGAACTAAAAAATTTGAAACAAAAATTTCAAAAAAATTCGAACTAAAAAATTTAAACTAAAAAGTTTCAAATCAAAAAATTTTCGAACAAAAAATTTTCGAACCCAAAAAAAAATTCGAACTAAAAAAATTAAAAATTTTTCGAAAAATATTTTAAACTAAAAAGTTTCGAACTAAATTTTCAAATCAAAATTTTTCGAACTAAAAATTTTAAAAAAATTTCGAACCAATTTTTAAAAACAAGTTTCGAACTAAAGATGTAAACCACATTTGAAAATTTTCAAATTAAAAATTTTTCGAACTAAATTAAAAATCAAATTTTGGACACTAAAAAAATTCTTTAATTATTTTTTCGAACAAAATCGTGTAAACCAAATCTTGAATATATTTTCCACCTTAAATTTTCAAGATTACCATGATTTGAAAACAAGTGTTCAGGGTTTCAAGAAATAATAAAACATATTTTTTTCAACTTGTTGTATTTTAACGAAAGGTATGTGGTCTTCCTATACATGTTTATTAACATAATAAATACAGGATCTAGTTAATGAATATGTTGGACGCGTCATCATCTTCGAATGTTGTAGCCGTATCCTGTAAAGAAAAAGAAGAAACGACGGATTACTTTAAGAATTTCTTTTTTTTCTGAAACAATAAAAATGAGTCAATATTGATAAGAGAGAAATAAAACTTACCCGTAAATGATGGATCTGTTTAGGCTCATCTTCCTCGTCGGGTACGAGATGACAGCATTTTTTTCACCGATGGATGTTTATGAACTCTTCTGGGTACTGCATTTTTTCTTGGTGTTGCTCCTTTATGGTCAAGGTTCCTCCTTCGGTACGAGATGACTGCATTTCTTCCACTGATGGTTGTGTTGATGGTTTATAAACTCTTGTGGGTACTTCATTTTCTTCTTGGTGTTGCTGCTTTGTGGTTAAGGAAGGGAAAGAAGAAAAGGAAAAGGAAAAAAGAAATGGCGGCCTTATTGGGTGTTTACAGTTTTTTCTTCTTCATCTTCTTTTTCCAGTTCCATCTTCTGTTTTTTAACGTACCCGTACGGAACCGTATCATAGGAATTGAATTCTTTAAATCGACGTTTTGTGTACTGGATACTGTACATTTTTTCTTCTTTGCGTGTGACGATGGTATGGTCTTTAGTCCTGCATATCTTATGGGGGATAGTGATGGTGACTTGTCCACGGCATTGATTTGTAATCATTTCTTTTAGCGTGTTGAAATTTAATTGTTGTCCTGCATTGTAATTTAATGTAAATCCTCTAATTTTACATATGTAACTGGTGACGTTGGTATCCGGATTGTATATTTCTAGGCTGTAATTTTTTGGTCCTCCACTGACAAATGTCTTGATGTATGCTCGTGGTCCGTAAGACTCCATCTCATTCGATAAGCATCCCAAGTACGTTGAAGGTTCAATGGTTGGCTCCCCGGGCTTCTCCGTAAATATTACAGAATCCGTGTCGAAATATAAAACACGTTCCTGCAACATTTCCAGGTACTTGTACAGTTCCAGACGTGCCTGACATGTTGTAAATGCACCTAACACGACATTGGTGTTTCGGTTTTGAACAGGCACATGTTCATTGTACTCCCAGAACGCATACAACATCGTATCATTGATGGGTACAATTTGATGGAGTTTAATGTCGGGGGAAGTGAGTTTTTCATAAAATTCTTCCGGCCGATCAATAATTGTGGTCTGGCTAAAGTTTGTACGCTGGCAAAGCTTTCCCCATAGAGAGTTCCCACAAAGCTTAGATAAACTTCTTCGTGCAGGATTATTTTCAATTTTGGTCGGATCCAATGCAATACCTTCACGCTCCAGGACGGTTTGTATGAATTTTGATTTGTCTTCTTCGGTCACACAGGAACTAGGCCAGCCAGACGCTTCCATTTTCGATTTCAAAAATGTATTGATATATTCCGTGAACAAGCCACCTGTTTTCGTGATGGGATCATATTGTTCAATGTCATAATCCCAAATTTCAAAAATTTCCACTGGTTGATATCCTAATTCTATTGCTTTCTGGATTTCATATGATACCCATGTACCAGTGAGGCACCGCTCCTGATCGTTGTGTGTACACGTTGCTGTAGGGTCTGGGTTCATTTCTTCGGCACACGCAGCACACAGTGGAAAGAGTAGTTTCTTGTTACATCGGTAGGGCAGGAGACCATGATAAAGATGTTGACTTGGTAATATCGTCATTTTGATCAGACCATTGACTTTATTTATTGGTGGTATATTTTCATCACCCTGTAGATAAATTCGTGGATGGCCTACAGGGTATTTAGCACACTTATTGATGTAAGGATAAAGCGAGACAATATCGAAATATTTTATTACTTCTCCTGCTTTTTCATCGACTTGGTGGTACAATTTCACGCAATTGGTCCTTCCTCCAAAAAAGCTATCTCTTGGATTTAATGGTCTGCGGTTCATGTACGGGTGATTCTTCAGATACGTCGCCATTGCAGGATTTTGTTTTAAGAACTGATTAAATTCGCACTCCCACATTTCATGTACAATGTACCCCAATTCACACAGTCTTGCATTTTTTCGTTGCGTTCGTTCATAACGGAATTCCATGGTGTCTTCTGGATTGCCATAGATGGGCTGATTACGGCCTGTAGTAAAACATACTTTACACCCGTGATAAAAGCAGCCGGCATGCTCGTAGATGTGCTCCTCTAACGTCTCAGGATCTTGGTAGTAACCATCAACATGGAATCCCGCAATAAACACTTCTTTTTGTCGGGCCGCATGTAAGATTTGTTTTTCTTCGCTTTTTTCAATGTAGGCCAGCCATTGCATTGCAGCGATTGATTGGGTACTTCTCCATCGATAGCCATGTGCCGGTAGAATTCCAATGGTGTTGGGTTTGAGGAAATTCCGGCGGAATACTAAATTGGAAGCACTGGCAATCGTGATCGTCTCCAAGAAAGGATTCACTTTGGTTTCTGCTTCAAATGACGTCATAAACGAAACGCATGCTTGTCGCAGTACATTGACATCTTGAATACAATATTTGAGAATTTCTTTCTGAAAATCAAACGTATCATTACGATGATCGTTGTACCACTGCATGAACTTGTTTCTGTCTTCGACGGTCATTTCATCTGCACCATAATACTTTGTTTCTGGAAGTGGTCCAATATACGATTGATTCTCCTTGGTGTTGAAGAAATGCGGGAAGTAGCCTTTGGTTGCGGGTAAATTGAACGCTTTTGACAATTTACTTAATGCCATAGGTAGGAAGTTCAACGAGTCAATGAACGTCAGATTATTCAAGGTTAAACTCAGTATCTTGGTCCCATTTAATATGACGTCAGGTCTCCATTGACATTGTTCTACCATGGTCTTTAGGATGAAATGTCCATCGTAGCCCTTAGCGTTGTGCGCGACACAGAAAATCCTATTTATATTGGGACGACGTTCCCGCAAGTACTGGAGAAAATCATAAACTGGATCCTCTCCTTGGAAAATATGCTGGCGCTGACCACACGTACTGCAAGACTGCTGGATATTAGCGTTTTCAACACATGCGTAACATACTTGTTGTGCAACCAATAAATTTGGAATGTGTACATACGTATTATCGCCAATATTCGTGTCCTGCATAGATTCTATATCATAGAATATCAACAAGGCTTTCTTTGCGTGCATGAGTGAAGGAACACCAGGTTTCAAGCATTGTCGATCGGGAAGCATAAAACATTGATGTGATCCCGGAACAATCTTCTTACATACATTGCAAAAAATCTCATTGCAATCATGAATGCGTTGTCCGGTATGCACAAAAGAATATACTCTGTAACATCTAATACATTGCTTCACCATTTTGCATACAGGTTCCCCTTGATGATATGGAGCATTACGATGATTGTTAAAACATTGTTCGCCGTAAAATTGCCGATTGCAGTCGTTGCACAATATCGGTGTTTGGTTCTTGTCGCATAGTGGTCTCTGTAGACATTTGGAGCACGTTACAGGACAATTTTTTACATGTCTGTTACGATGATCATACTTTTTATGGCACGCTTCACAGTAGAACTTGGTTGCAAAACAAGCAGTTAAAGATTGAATGATGTCAAAATGGCCAGCCAAACAAATCAAATTTATGGGAGTGCGATTTTCATCGTTGGGCCCCTCGTACATGATGTCACGGCCTGTGAAACTGGTATACACTGTAATTTTATATTCTTTGAGGTATGCCTGGAATTGTCGAATTTCATTTACACTGGCACCATGATCCAAATTCACTCCTGCATTTGAACATAACGCATCGACTTCTTGGTCCACAATACATTTTCTCTGATTTTGATACTGCTTATGTCGTTTCACATCTACATTCTTGTATGCCTTCAGGCCAATAGCAATAACAAGGGCGTACGCCAGACACCTTGAATCTTGATTTTGTACACGTACAATCCCTCGTTTGCAACGTAACAATTCTTCGTTTTGTAGTATTCCTTGGGCTAAACGATCTCCATATCCGTATCCTCTTGGAATATCCACACGATGGAAATGAACCGTGAATGGTTCATGCAGGAGAAATGCATTGTTACTTTGTAACACTCTTTCGAACGAGGCCCACATTGTTTCCAGTGTCAGGTTTCGTGCTTGGCGAAAACTCACCCAAAACGGTTTATTCGTGTTCCGTGGTGATATTACTGATAAACCAACCATCGCCTCATCGTCGACATTGGCTAATAAATGGTCCAGCATTGCTTGGAAACTGTTATGTACATACTGTATGATATCGGTTCCTACGGGCGGTGCATTAAATTGAATTTCGAGCATTCTGCCCTCAATGTTAAATCGTCTATAATGACGAGTGATTTCATTGCGAACAGTAAAACCCGATTCGGCCATGGTTAGAAAAGGAGATAACAAACAAACAGGTACAATTGCGATAAATGTGTAAGGGAAAAAGGACTTGAGCAGCGTGAATTTACTACAAAAGAAAAGAAGAAAGAAAAATCTTAATCACCTGATAAACAGGAAATTATAACATTCATGATAAATTCTTAACTAAGTAATTCATGTAAAGGTCCTGAGTTTGATTCTCTGGCGGTGACGTTCAGAATCTCATTATGAAAGCACGTGTACTAGAAATCAAAGTTTTTTTTTAAATAATTATGTTACTGAAATGAGTGTTTTATTGCTGTCAAACTCGAGACCATTACATCAGCATGTAACTGACCTACGATTCTATAGTGATAAAAAGAATGCATGAATGAATGTTTCATCAGTGCTGAGATGTGACAAAGCACGCGTCAGCATTTTTTTTTCCACTCACAACGACCTTTAAATGATGCGTTTGCAAGTTGAAGAGAACCATCGAACATTAACGATACACATACGTAATTGTCAAAACAAAATCTGTATAGCGTATTTTTTTTATTATTGTGACTAAGCGGTTAGCGTACATGGTTCGGACGTGGAAGGCCCTGGTTCAATCCTCGGTGGGTTTGCTTTCCACGTCGGGGGGGGGGGGGGCATGTCAAGCCTTTTCTGTAATTTAATATTCTCACGCGTTATCATACATTCTTTTAAAACTAATCTAAATGGTTGACGTACACACCTCATAATACATAAACGTACATAAATCGTCTATAATGACGAGTGATTTCATTGGGAACAGTAAAACCCGATTCGGCCATGGTTAAAAATGAAAACAAACAAACAGGTACGGTAAAACAAATATGTAATGGGAAAAAAGGAATTGAGCAGCGTGAATTTGAGTTGATTTTTTGATTTTTAGTTTAACGTCCCTTTCAGCAGTGAGGCTATATGAGACGTGGACCTACTGATTAACGTGGAATCCGAACCACATGAGCTCCCGCCGGGAATCGAACCCGGGCCTCCCACGCCAAAGGCGCGTATGCTAACCGCTTAGCCCAGGAAATCATAACATTCATGATAAATAATTAACTAAGTAATTCATGTAAAGGTCCTGAGTTTGATTCCCTGGCGGTGGCGTTCAGAATCTCCTTATGAAAACACATGTACTAGATATCAAAGTTTTTTTTTAAAAAATAATTATGTTACTGAAATGAATGTTTTATTGCTGTCAAACTCGAGACCATTACATCAGCATGTAACTGACCTACCATTCTATAGTGATAAAAAGAATGCATGAATGAATGTTTCAACAGTACTGAGATGTGATAAAGTACGCGTAAGCATTTTTTCTACTCACAACGACCTTTAAATGATGCGTTTGCAAGTTGAAGAGATTCATCAAGCATTAACGTAACACATACGTAATTGTCGAAACAAAATCTGTATAGCGTATTTTTTTTATTATTGTGACTAAGCGGTTAGCGTACATGGTTCGGACGTGGAAGGTCCTGGTTCAAGCCTCGGTGGGGTTTGCTTTCCACATCGGAGCGTTGTCAAGCCTTTTTTGAAATTTAATATTCTCATGCGTTATCATACATTCTTTTCAAAACTAAGCTAAATGGTTGACGTACACGCCTCTGGCCTTGGTTCAATCCCAGGTGATTGCTTGAATATCACGTTAAGCTGAAGGGACGCTAATGGTTTCAAAGGGTATCGAACCATATTGTTCTCAGGCATAGTTTTAGAAATTTTGTAATGTATTCTTTTCAAAACTAAGCGCACACATTTTCTGGCCATGGTTCAATTCCCGACGGGTGCTCGCTGAAGGGGCGCTAAACCATATCATTTATCGTGCTTACTTTTAATGTGTGGGAGTTCCTGATTCGTACTCCCACTTTCCCATTCCACTAATTTCTTCATAGTCTAAATATTTCGTACTAAAAGTAAAACAGTGTATGAGTGATCCACCCCCACAAATATAAAATAAAAATGATTTTCGAATCTTGTGTGAAAAATAAAATCTCACTGAACTTACCTCAAATTCAATGAACAAAACGTCGGTGCAGTAAAGCTTCTTAAATGAAGACACTTTTCAAGAACAGACCTTCTCACACGATAGTTGAGAGCGGTGTAGGATTTGAAAAATGAAATTTAGATTTTTATTTAGGTCGCTGCGAAAACGACGTCACCGTCAGCCAATCAGAAACGAGGAAATTTATAAAATGACATCACAACGAACCAATCAAAACGCTCGCTGCTTTTGTCATGAATCACGAACCAAAACGATGTGTAACAATCGATCGTGACGTCATTCACGTTTCTCAATAGTATCGCAATTCCGATCCCAAATGATTTCTACATGTCACTACTTGTCGTAACTGTGACGACATTTCATTTTCATCATATTCCATACGAGAATGTCAATGTTTGCTTTTTTCATGAATCATGCTGACACGTTCGTAGTAAAACTAAAGTAATGCGATCCGCTGACGTTTGCATTTTTTCAATCATATGTGCTTCTATGTCGTCACACAAAGAAGTCTATCAGCATTTTATTTTAATCCACGTTACACTGTCAGATTTATTTTCTTAAAGTATAAGTGTATCCTTTTCAAGGACCATGGTTCGAAACCCACCAAGCATGATTAAATCCGAATTCATTCATAGCTAAGCGGTTAGGATACACATCTTTGGTTTGAAAGACCTGAGTTCGATTCCTGAAAAAAACATTCCTTAGGATTTTTTAATAAACTTGGTTTAAATTTCTAGTTCGAAAATTTTAAAAGTTTAGTTCGATAAAAAGTTTGATTTGAAAATTTTTAGATGTGATTTACATCTTTAGTTCGAAACTTTTGTTTTTAAAAATGTTTTAGTTCGACAAAATTTTGTTTCAATTTTTTTAGTTCGAAATTTTTTTTTGGGTTCGAAAATTTTTTGTTTGAAACTTTTTTGTTTCAAAATTTTTTAGTTCGAAATTTTTTTTGGGTTCGAAAATTTTTTGTTTGAAACTTTTTTGTTTCAAAATTTTTTGTTTGAAAATTTTTGTTTAAAATTTTTTTTAGTTTTGAAATTTTTTTAGTTCGAAAAATTTTTTAGTTTAAAATTTCTTGTACTCTGCGGAACCGTTTCGAAAAGAATCGGAGCAGTTTAGGTAAGAAAAATCTGGCAACACTGTTTCCATTAATGAAGCGCTTACTGAGCAATAAATCGCTTAAACTCACAACAATGTGTTATAAGAAATCTACAAGCGACACCCCTCTTTCACCATTGTTACTTCCAGAGACATAGGCTACTAATTCAAGGACAGGATCTCCATCAAGGTAAAAAAGCTGGTAATCATCTTATCTACCAAAGAGAACGATAATATTTAATGTAAACTTCAGTACAATATCATGATACCAAAAAAAAGGGTTATTTAAGGATGGGGTTGAACCCTCCATGGGAACTTTAAGGTACCAAAAAGGGGAACTAAATTCTAAAATCCAGGATCACCGACATATCGCTCTATATTTCACTCATGGGCTGTGGGGGTGCTAAGATCATGTGACTTCTATCAACCAATCAAAATTGATGTACCAAAACATTCATCTTACCTGTAAAAGGAAACAAATGAGTGAGGGGTATTCCCATGTAATCTGTTCATCGTGTGGTGGGTCTAAAATCATGTGACCTCTATCAACCAATCAGAATCGAGATACCAAAGTATACATAAGAAAGGACACCCTAATTTCAAAAATCCTAGGATCTAAAATCACGTGATCTCTATCATCCAATCAGAATCAAGGTACCAAAGCACTCATCTTACCCGTAAAAGGAAACGAATTAGTAATGGATTTCCCCGCAAGGGTAAAACATGACGTCATACCATGTGACCTGTTCACCGTGTAGCGGGTCTAAGATCATGTAACCTCTATCAGCCAATCATAAACACTCATCTTACCCGTAAAAGGGAACGAATTTTCAAATATCCCTGGGTCTAAGATCATGTGACAGCTGTCAACCAATCAAAACACACATCTTACCCGTAAAAGGGAACAATTTTCAAAAATCCTAGTCATAAAAGAGAATGAGGGATTTCCCCGCAGGGTGACTCATGTCATACCACGTGACCTGAAAATTTGAATTTCCCGCGTGGGCGGGGCCTAACGTCACGTGACCTCTCTCAGCCAATCAGAATCGAGAAAATTTTGCTGACTCGGCGAGATATAACGGGGCCACTACTACTGTACTTCACTTAACTTATTCCAGTAAACCAGGAATCAAATGATTTCTAGCGCAGAGTTAAGCACTTTCGATTACACACACAGAAAGAATATTGCTCTTACTGAAGTAGCATATTCCAAGTATTATATACTACAATTTCATATTTAGACACTAAAACAAATACACTCCAAGTACTCCAAAACAAATGCAAAAATCCAACTTCGAATACGTAACATGTTCGTTACACTATTTTCGACTACGTAGTGGTAATGGTAATAGTAACAGTACTAGTAGCAGAGCAGTAGAATAGTGAAACAAAGAATAGTAACATATTCCTTCTTTCCAGAATTGACGCCTATGGAGAAGTATGTTTCATAACAAATTACGTAGAAAAAGGAGGACATAAAACTGTATATCTGAACACGTAAACACCATATTAATAAGTTGTTGCATGTGTTTCTATGGCTTCCCGTTAACAATGAAATGGGATTTGAGTGTTGCAATTAACAACATCAAATAGATCTATAAAGGAGCCTGTTTCCAGCGAAATCTCTACTCACTGTAGTAAGCAAATGGGGGTCATATGTTACTGGAAACACAAAATCACATTACCTCGATTTAATCGAAACTGAAGATGCTATATTTAATGGTTGATCCAGTTTGTAATTAAATTACAGACGGGTAATGATAAACAAGCGACAACTATTTGCTCAAAAGTTCCTCAATATTATTAGCATTTCACGAAGGAAAAAACTGTCAACAAATCATATATATATATATATATATATATATATATATATATATATATATATATATATATATATATATATATATATACCAATATATACCAATCGATATATCTCACCAAGTAGATATGAATCGAAGTAAAAACTCATGCGTAGTTTTCGAGAAAACTGAAACAATGAAATTATTTTAAAAAAAAAAACAAATTTGATGTTCAACAAGAACCATGCCACCTATTGCTGTACAACTGATACTAAAGTGAAGCATACTTCCACAAAACTCATCATGACAGTATGTAATGAGATTTAGTCCAAAACTTATGACTAACACTTTAATTTTAATTTCTATATTCAATTAAAACATTATTCGAAGGTAAGACATGTATCTGACAACAGATCACATCAAGCTTAATAAAATGACATCCTTAAGGATAAATTCTAAAGCGTAGTTTCTGAGAAAATCGAATAAGAAAAGAGACTTTCATGGCGCTAAAAAGTAGTCTTCGTTCTTATAATAACAACTGATAGTTCTACTTGAACAAATTGATTATACGAAGGGCGTTCAACAATTATGGTCCCTGACATAGATCTGTTATTTTCCCACATAGTACCCCCTCACTGTAATGCACTTCTCCCACCTATGTATGTTCTAGAGTAATTACCAGTTAAGAAAAAAACTTGATGGCTGTGCTGGAAGCCATTCTTCGACAGCCTGCATAACATGCTCATCGTTGATAAACTTTGTCCCTCCCTGGTGCTACTTACGCTTGGGGACAAGTGAAAGTCATTTGACGCAAGATCTGGAGAGTAGAGAGGATGCTCAAACCGAGCATCAGTAATATCAGCGATGGTAAAGTAACTTGTATGAGAAGAAGCATTATCCTGTGTAGCATCCCTTTGCGTTTCTCCTTGATTGTCTAAATAACATTTTGAATCAATTGAGAATAATAGTCACATGTAATTGTCTTTTGGCTCTGAACATATGAATGAACAGTACACCTTTAATGTCCAAAAAAGAAAAATCGTGGTCATGAGCTTGCCAGTTGGTGGCACTGTCTTGAATTTCTTGGAAAGCGGAGGATCATGGCGCCGCCACTTCATGGTCTGTTGCTTGAACTCTGGATCGTAATGATGTACCCAGGGTTCATCTACGGTCACACATCTAGGAAAGAAGTTACCTTAGTGTTCCTTAAACAAGGTCGAATTTGTCTCTGAACAATAGACTCATTTACGCTTTTGATCTATAGTTAACATTCGTTGTACCCTCAGGCTGATACCTTGTACACCTCCAAATGTTGGTGTAAAATTGTGTCTATCGAACCAAGTGATAAGCTAATAACCTCAGCTAACTTCCGCACAGTAAGTCGTCTGTCAGCTATTATCATATCGTAAAACATGTTAATGTTTTCTAGTGTGCACACTATTACAGATGGTCCTGCACTTGATGCATGTTCACAGCTCTTTTTGCCGCACTGGCAGCCACGTGACCCAGTTGTTGATGGTTTGGTATGTAGGGACGCCATCACCTAATACATTCACCATGTCTTCTCATGAATCTCCTTGAGTGTCAATCCCTTCCTCTGGAGCTACTTAATGACGTCTCATTGTTCAGATTTGTCCATTTTCTCAATCGTAGCTCACCTTGAAGTGAAGAACAAAGCAGAACATTAACATTATACATCCGACATGCCTGAAACTTTGTCTCTAAACATTCAAAGGATCACTATTTCTTCTATTTCGGATAATGCCGTCTATATCAGGGACAATAATTGCTGAACACCTCTTGTACTAGTATATTTATGAATTAAATATTCGTAAAACATACGATGTTAACGATCAGATCATATCTTTTCTCCTAACAGTGACACCATACACACTCCTAGCAGTAACACACATACTCCTAGCAGTTACAAAAGTACAATTTGTAAAAAGTATAAGTAACCCTGGCAAAAAGTAAAGCGTTCAAGAAACTACTTGATAAAGTAAGTAAATAGTAAATGTGATATTTATTTTAGAAATATTTCATCCAAAATAAAACCTTTCTAATCTTTTATTGTTAATTTTTACTGACGTAAAATGGCTTGAAGAAGCTTAATTATGATGGCTATAATTTCTCCTTTCCACTTTCGAGTGGCGATAGCAGAGACAAGAGTATGACAAACGAAAAAAAATTCTAGATTTCAAACCGAACTTCCACACTTCATGGCCTTCTACATAGTGAGTTTTGGATGGCTATCCATCTGTTTTTCCCGGTGTTTGATCATCTCTGACTTTGTTGCTACACTTGTCAAGTTATTAATTCAGGTCACAAATCAAAAAAATCTGTCTTTTTAATCTATATTTTTAGTATCTTTCATAATTTTTACATTTAAAAAAAAAATCCTTTTCCAAGGAGGCGAAAAATGAATTTATATTCAGGAGATAGTATGCCAAGAAAGGCTGAATGTATTACCTTTTCAAGTTACTACTTGACCGACAACCGTGAAGTAATCGGAATGGCATATTCAATTTTACTGATATGACGATAACCATTTCACGTAACAGTAAAAAAAAGTAGACGGATTAATAAACAAACTCGTTTTTTTTTTTTAAAAAAAAAAAAGATATTTTATACTGGCTAACACTAACTAAATCTTTACGTAACGCCCAAGGATAAAGAATCTATCCTCTATAATTCTTATATTAATGTATGTGTTTCTCAATAGTTGTACCATAGGATATATTAAAAACTGATTAAACTGCCTGGCGTTATTGACTACAAAGGAATATAGCCAGCTAGATTCCTTTTGTTGGAGTATGAAGTCAGCACATCGTTATTTTTTGGTTTTCTAGACCGGAATTCTCTATTTCTTAAGCAACTTTCCAGCTGCCAAACGATGGTGGTTGGAAAACAAAAATTCTAAGAACGTTAGCACAAAGGACAAAAAATCTAACATCTTTTTTCACATATCAATTCCTCTTGCTTCTCAATAATAGTAAAAGAAACACAGTAAATAACACCTTCCCGATGGCTAAATGGTTAGCATTCAAGCCTTTGGCGGAAGTGATCTGGTTCGGAATCCAATCAGAGTTCGTGTGATTCGAATCCCACGTAAAGCTATAGATTCACGTTTCGTAAAGAATTGTTGCTGAAAATGGATGTTAAACTCAAATCAAGCCAACTAACAAATAAGAATTCGAGTTTTATCTCGGTTTAGGCATAAGCACTTTTATTACACCATTTATTGCATTTTTCATTACCGTTACTTATTCATTTCCCAATTGCTTCAGTTCACACGAAACAATATATAATAGTAAAACTAAAAAAAAAATCTATCCTGGCAACACAGAATAATTTCACTTATCTTGTTACTTCTAATTAAATTTGGCTGTTGCTCACTGTTGTTGTTGATAATAAGTTGCTACGAATTTTGGAAAGGGTAAGCGCTCTGTGAGGATCAGCTCCGCAGGTATGAAATAGTATTTTCGATAAAATTGTTCAAATGTTGTCAGTCATCAATAGAGATGCATAAATTCTTTTTTTTTTATTGTAAAATTTAGACTTTTTAAAATGATTTTGTCATTCAATTATCACGTTTGTTTTCCTGTAAAGGATTCTACAATTACATAAGTGGCTTTACAACATTTAACACTTATCAGTGCTACCGGTATGTTCAGTCCAGAACTGGTTGTCTCCATTGGATTTCAAACTGGCATTGCATTGTTTTGTAACACCTGTAATTTATGCAACCCATCCTACCACACGTGTCATTTTTTTGCTTAACAACTTTATCAGTGCCTGGAAACTACAGCTACATCTTGTTATTTTATAGTTAGCCTAAATTCAAACTCAGGCAAGAAGAAACGAACAATAAAGTAAGAAACAAACACCATATTATTTTTCTTCTGATATAGGCCTAGTATATCATTTATATCTCGTTCTCCCTTCAGAAAATGCTTTACTGTGAGCTTCATACTATAATTCTATTATTCACATGTTCGTAACTGTAAATATGAGACTTTAATGCACATTGTTCTAAAAGTGATGGATAGATTATTTATCTTTATTTGATGGAATACGTATCTTGATAGGACAACTCTTCCAAGAAATATTTGAGTTTAAGTTTCTATATTCCTGGTAAGAGCTCATGTGCTTCGAATTTCGTGTGTAATTAATTAATTAACTCTATGGCCTATGGAACCCGGAGGTTCAATGCCGCGTTCACAAAAGTTCTCCTCTGACTTCTGTCCTTAACCAACTGGATCCAGTTTCTACTTTGTATACCTATTTCTGTGAGATCCATCTTAATATTATCTTCCCATCTGCGCCTAAGTCTTCCTAATGGTCGTTTTCCGATTGGTCTTCCAGTCAAGACCTTGAAAGCGTTTATACTTTCTTTCATCCTAGCTACATGACCTGCCCACCTAAGCCTCCTAGACTTGACGACCCTAACGATGTTTGATGGACGTTATAAATTATGTAGTTCCTCGTAATGAAGTTTCCGTCATTCCCCATTCCTGCTCCTCTTGGGTCCGAATATTCGTCTCAGGATCTTGTTCTCAAATACTTTCAGTCTATGTTCTTCCCTCAGAGTAAGCGACCATGTTTCGCAACCACACAGAACAACAGGCATGATTATCGTTTTATTAATTTTAGGCTTCAAATTCCTCGACAAAATTCGTGACGACAAGAGATTTTGAACTGAATAATAACACGAATTCCTTGCTTTTAGACAACGTTTAATTTCTTCGTGAATATGATTTTCTCTGTTAATATTGATCCTAGATATTTGAAAGTATCCACTTTATCAAAAGTATTATTCGATATTTTAACGCATCCATAATTTGCCGTATTACAGTTCTGACGCATTTGCATGTATTCAGATTTCTCTGCATTTACTTCTAAACCCATGTCCCTGCAAGCGTTTAATAAGATCTCTGATTTCTTTCTATTATCCCCTACTAAATTTACATCATCAGCTTACGCCATAATTTGGTGAACACCGTTCAACTCAATGCCCTGGTTGCTATCTTTGATTTTCCTTACAGCGTATTCCAGGACAAAGTTGAATAATAATGGCGACAACGCATCTCTTTGTTTCAGGCCATTTTCGACGTGAAATCTCGTGGACAAAAAAATTCCTACCCGGACTTTACTTTGGGATTCATTTAAACATATCTTAATTGATCTAATTAGCTTTCTCGGTATTCCAAGTTCGGTAAGAACATTGTATAATGTTTCTCTCCTAACCGAGTCGTAAGCTTTTCTAAAATCAATAAATTGATGTACCGGGGTATTGTATTTCCACTTCTTTTCGAGTATTTGTCGAATGGTGAATATTTGGTCGATAGTTGATCGATTTCGTCTAAATCCTCACTGATAATCTCCAATAATTTCATCTGCGTGTGGTGTTAATGTTGCTAATAGAATGTTTGAAAGGATTTTATAGGATGTTGACAGAAGAGAAATGCCTCGTAGGTCCAAATCTCATACAGCCTCGGGGATGAAAGGGACGCAATCAATAATAACAACAAGTTCCTACATTCCCTTTAAAAATTAATGGATCAGTCAGAATATTAAGTGCGATGTACTGTCTCTTTTTTTAACATTTTATACTACATATGCAAATTCAAATAGTTAATCACTAGAAAGCCAGACTAGCGTGTATATAGAAACAATAGACAATCCTAATTTCATTTTATACAATTAACTGAGATTATAACACATGGACGAACAAATCTCTTTCTACACACTTAGCTTTTGTTCAATGTGTAATAGTCAACTTGTATCTGTGGATATGTTCTTTTTTTCAACTCTTGTGTTATACAAAAATAATATATGAATCATATGTGATGTCACGTGACTCGAAAATTTCATTAAAACCTAGCTTTATCTTTAATGATACTTCAATGCCCAATACAAAACATTCTAAATCAAGCATTTCGTTACTTAATTACAGAAATAAAGTAGTTCTGGCGAGCATTAGTAACATCGTACATATTAAAAAAGGATGCGTTAATATTTGAACGAAAGTTGCAATGCATAAAAAAAACGAATTATGTTATTTGAGAACCACATTCTCTTCGAAGTGTTGGTTTACAGCTACTTGTTCTATGCAATTCTCATTTCTCCCTACACTCGTTCGCACTGAAATACATGCTTCTAATTGGTGCTCGACAAAGCTGTTTTAAGAAGTAAAGTGCCCCTAAACGTACGTATAGTTTGGTACGCCTTTGTGGGTATATTATTCAATTTAATATGCGTTTGTGATGAAATTGCAATCCTATTTTCCCAGAATACTTAACGTAACAAATAGTTCATTTTGTAATAGCAAATGTAAAATAAGGAATATGTATCATGAAATAATCCAGTAAATAGAAAGATTTTTGTTTATGAAGTGTTGCAAGTGGTATGAGCGTCACGGTATGAGAATGTGATGCATAAATAAACAAATAAATAAATAAATGGTCTATTCCAAAAGAATAAAAACTATCAATCACGCCTAAGGATAAACTTTTTAGCGCCATAAAATTTTGTTTTTCTCGATTATTTCGAAATTTACGCAATAGAATTTGTCCTCAAGCAGGCTTGCACCCAGACATTTTTGTTGGGAATGGTCCACACTTTGAGGAGGGGAGTCCCATACTACGACCCACTATGTCTATGTAGTATTGCACAAATATTATTCTGCACCAGCAAAGAAGAATAAGTAATATAAAATACTTTCACATACTATATTTTCAGAAAAATATTATAGAACTAGATTGTTTTTATAAGAGAAAGAGTAAATATGACGTGTAAGATCAAATTTTGATGCTACATCAATTATTTCCCTAATTAATAAGTATAATTTTATTGAGGAAGTGTACAAATATATGTTGAGTTAGGATGTTTTAGGGGGAGTCCGGACCTAGTGGACCCTCCGTGGGTGCACCCCTGTCTTCAAGTATGGTAGGGATGCACACGAGACAAGATTTGAGGCTGTCTCGCCACGAAAATGTGCTGTAAACTGATGTTTCAACTCGAAAAATGTATATTTCTCTATTGGAAGAGTTGTGTCTCGACTCGACTCGAATTTTGTCTCGAAACTTCTATCTCGTCTCGTCTCATGTGCATCCCTCCTATTTTATTCAGCTCGATATTATATATCGACTACTATACAAGGTGTAACAAACGTCCAGGGCCATAGGTTATCTTAGTTATGAGTAACGATACGAAAAAGTCAAAAGAGGTAAAAGTTATTGATAACAGGTGGTTTTCAATCTAAAATGGTGAATTTGTTTTTCAACTGCACCACCCGTTTTGGATTCCACACTGGTAATACGCCCAATTTTAAATGGAAGTTCAGCATTGCTAAATCAGCAGGCATATAGAATGCATCGTAGAGCCGCACAAAAATATCATGGAGAGGAAAGTGCACATTGTTGCGTTCGTAAAACATATCGAATTCATTCCCGAACAATTCTATTACATTGTTTGTATGGTGAGGACCCAAAGCATGCTGGTATATTTCATATTTGGATAGTATTTTATTTCAACAGAAGTTCAAGTTAAAGAGCTAATTACAAATTTGGGCTATATCTCATTAACGGCTTCATGTACTGTCGTCTTGCAATCGTCATAATTAAGAAGTTGATAAGGGTATACTTCAGTACGAATTTCAATTTTAGAGGTGGAATGATTCTTCTACAGCATCAATATTTAAGTTTACAAAAATAAAGTTTTTTCGATTTTCTTGAAAATTACGCATGAGTTTTTACGCTTATCTCTATAATTTTGTTCGGCTTAATTAGATCTATTGATTGGTATATGTCTCATCGTTGGACATTTTTTTCGTAAAAAGATATATTAATTTCAATGCTAAAAGCGTGTCTATTTTATTAAACAAACAGTAGAAGTCTCCCTCAAAAAGAAAAATTTGTTGTCCGTCCTGTCTGCCTGAATGACAGGCAACCTGAAACATAGTACGGTCGTTTGGGTTGTCTACCTCACAGGCAACATAGTTCCCTGTTGAAATGTATTATATGTTTCTTTTATTTATATCTATAAAGCTGATTCATATACAAAAATTCTATAATAAATAACCTACGGTCTCTTCCCTGCAGTTATCTGGAAGTATGCCACGCCGATTGTATGGATTTGTATCTGGGATAAATTAACAAACATATTTATCAGTTTTATGTATATTATTACTTTAGAGCTTCAGAGCAAAAAGCGTGTTTATTTTAGGTTTAAAAAAGCAGTTTGTAGTATTGAATAAAATATAGGTCATTTTAAAAACTAGAAATTAAAAATTAGAGCAATGTCGTATAAGGGTTTTAGGTCATGTTTCTTTTAACCAATGCAGAAACTATCTACATATGTTGTGCAAGTAGCAACAATAATTCAATTATAATCTGTCCGTTTTAAAAAATGCCGGTAGAATTCAGCTCTGATTATAATGTGCAAGCAAGTCCAGTACGATGAACACACAATATAGAAGACAAAAATTTCAAACTCTATAATATTATTAGCACAGAGGAGTACCCACGGAGGTCCACCGGGTTCAGACCCCCCAAAAACAAACTTAGTAACTCAACGTACATTTTGTACACTTTCTCAATAAAATTATACTTGTTTAACGAGGAAACGATTGACGTAACATGAAAATATGTACTCATCTAGTTCTATAATGTTTTCCTGGAAATATAGGTAAAAGTATTTAACAGTTATCTATTGTCTTTTGGGGTGTAGAATAATACTTATTCAATGCTACATAGACGTAGTGGCTTGTAATATTGGACTCCCTCAAAGGTTATACAAACCCCCAACAAAAATATCTGGGTGCGCGTCTGTATTATCATAGAATATAGCTTAAAAAGCGTGTCTAAAGGTGAAACATATACCAACGTATATCTAAGTAGATCTCATTCACATGAAAGAAATTACGTAGGTAAGTGAAATCCTCATGAACTCGAGAAAAACTTTTTTTTTTTTTTTTGTAAGCGTATGCTGTACGATAAATATTCCGCCTATTAAGATGGAACTGATATTGAATTATACACTCATTAAGTTATTCATTATGACATTAGCAATGATGACACTAGATACTATAGTTAATGGGATATAGCAAAAAAAGTATAGTTAACTTTTAAGCTTTAAATTCTGTTTAACTATAATATTATTCCAAGATAAGTCCATACATCAATCCACAAGTAATATCAAATTAAACCAAAGAACAGGCTTGAGGATTAATTTTTAAGCCTAGTTTTTGAAAAAATCGAGAAAAAAGACATTTTTATGACACTAAAATGTTTTTCAATCGTTGTCAACAAGGATGTTATAAATAGAGGATCTGCCCATATGTATCGTCATCCTATTAAATCGATGAAGCCAAAAAAAAACAACCGAGCAACAGCACGTCTGATTGGCTACTCTCGTTTCCACCATCATCTGATTGGCTACTTTCGTTTCCGCCATGATTGTTTGCTCAAAACATTGCGATCCTATTGGGCGGAGTGGGCAGAATAGGATTAGCGAAACTGTGACGTATGGCTTCAAGATTTTGTTGTAAGGACAGATCCTCTATTTTATAAGATCCTTGGTTGTCAATAATAATTTTTATATTTTACTCTGCTGGAACAGATTGCAAATTTATTTATTTATTTATTTTTGTACTGTTGGGTTTCATATTGTATCTTTTGTTGTTTATTTTCCAAAGTTGACAGCAGTGTCATTTCAGATTTTGCTTGAGGGGGCAAAATTGTCCGCCGATATAGATAGAATATCGCGTTTTTCATTAGTACGGTATATTAACATAATATTAGTTAAAATATATATACAACTCCAGCTCAAAGGGGACATTGCCCCACTCTTCTTCACAATTGACGGCCCCTAAAATGACGCACATATTGCTAACAGTATCACACATACTACTTGTAATAAAAGTAAAAATACTTCGTATCAACGTTCAGTGTAGTATATTGTAAAAGCAACAAACTAAAAACAATAGAACTAGAAAATTCAAATTGCACATGGAGAATGTGCTGGGTAAATCTTTACTTTCTGATAAGTAGCTTAAGGTCAATGTTCCCGTGAGAAAAGTGCGTTGTATGCAGGGACAATACACCTACGATTATCATGATTAGAGACTGGATGTTAGGCAAAATTATTATTTTTTAATATTAAAGATATGATCAAAAATAACGTTTCTAAGTTTATATGGGAGATCATAGTTTCAATTTAAGCCAATTTTATTTTGCCTATTTCTCCTCTAACTTTCTAAATAATTGTTTTAATGTCTAATGTTGCCTATTCTACGCATTTTCTTCAAAATATGACTTCATCGGGAAAAATATATAATTTAATATTTCATAAAGGATTCTGCCTCTTCCGAGAAACATAAGTGCTATTTGTAATGGTAAGATGTCCTACAACTTTGGACTGCTATGTGTACTGATAAAGTACTGTAAAACTTTAGACTGCTGTATATAGTGATAAAGTGCATAAAATTTGGACTGTTGTGTGTTGTGATAAAGTGCTGTATAGAATGTATTTACCAAATATACATAGAACACATGTAAAGCTTGGTTTATATATATATATATATATATATATATATATATATATATATATATATATATATATATATATATATATATATATACAGCAAAAGAAAATATTAACGAACAAGTATGTTTCTACATTCTTTGAACATTATCTATAACTTGAATTAATTTTTTAATTTTATTGAGTGTTTATCTTCATTAATTCGAGCTACATTTCAGTGCCCATTGTACTGCCTATATTTTAAATTTTAAGTACCTATTGATTGATTACAAAGCAAACTGGTGTTTTGATGCCAAATACAGGTGCAACTTTAACGTTATAATGTAGACTCCATTAGGTTCCTTAAGTCTAAAAGGTAATGACAGGTAGCGAAGATGGGCTACTTTTCGATTTATTTAATTATTTATTAAGGATTTCGGTTTATCTAACTTCTTTATACATTTACCCTATCTATCTGTGTGTTCATCCGTCCGTAGCATAATATCTCATGAACTATTTGATGGACCACCTTCAATTTTAACCAGGACGTAGAAGGTCAAAAATTAGGAGTGGCGTTCGTTGTTGGATATAATATTCAAACCGGAAATGACTGAAATCAACCAGTTTCGGTTTTAACATTGATCCTATAGATTACAAACGATAATAGATAGCGAACAGTTTCCTGCAATCGATTAAGTGTCAAAATAATATATTTAACTTCCATCCTTGATCTTCTACTAAAAGCGAAAGTGATAGAATTCTCTATAACTTTCGGTTTCAATATTGTTCTACATACAGCAAAAATGAACAAGAAGCCTTTTTTTTTTTTTTTGTCAATCGATTTGACCTTTTAAGAAACGCTAAATCATTTTCCCACTTAACCCTCTATTCATACAAGAATGTGGCAGAAATCAGCCACTTCCGGTTTTAAGCTTCATCGCCATAGAGAAAAACGGTAATAGATAGCGAGAACCAGTTTTCTGTAATTAATTCAGCGTTCCAATGAATATATTCCATCTCCGCTCTAATCTTTCTCTACAAAACTCACAAGTGGTAGAAATCCACTATCACTTCGGTTTTCAGTATCAATTGAGAAACTATCACCACATATAAAGAAGTCATTTGCGTAGTGTACACGTGACACTATAACTTGTTTTTAATTCATGAAAGTCCTTTAAACCTGTGTTGGAAGTTCTAAAACTTAATTCTTGCATATTAGATATTTCCGCTTTACTGACATAGAACAAAGGCGTACAGTAATCTTATCAGAAAAAGTATTCGACTTTTGCTATGATTAAGTTAACCTTGTCCATACAAATATCCTATCAAATTACGAGATTCCTTCATCTTGCTGTCTAGAGAGAGAAGAAGTAATCTTCTCAAATCCGCCCATTGAACGGGACTGAAATTCCTTTCAAAGAAATTCTCTTGAAAGACAGACTTTGGTTTAATAATTACAATAGGCAACATATTTCTGTCACCAGCCCATCTTCCTGTTCAGCGCTGCTTTTCGCAATGCTCTTCAATCATTATTTAGTCAGATTTACATCTACTTCAATTTCCGATTACAACACACACACGTGCACACACACACACACACACACACACACACACATATATATATATATATATATATATATATATATATAGGGTGTTAATGAACTATACTGACAAAGTGTAAGAGGTGATTCCTCACATCAAAATAAGAGAAAAAAGAATTTGAACCTATGGCCAAAAGTGCATAGTTTCAGAGCTAGGGCTGTCGAAAATCTCCAAAAAGCTAAGTTTCAACAGGCCCTATTTCGAATTCCAGAAACTGTGAATCGTGGTCCTTATCAGCGTAAAAGATGTCATGCATACGCAATCCAAAAGTGCATATTTCATCAATTGTCAATGGGTGTACAGGGTATTCCCTACAGGGTGTAATTCTCAGATATCCTCTCAATAGAATTTTCAGATATACCGTGATTTCAAGGAGGGTCTAAAGTAGGCAGAAGGTAAGCCTTAACAATAATGGACATCCAATGCTTCGGGGGGAAGTCGAAAGTGTTTAGGAAGCTGCAGCTATGTTCTTATATGTTCAGAATACCGTGCAATGCGATGTATTTCGTCATGGTATATTTCACATTTTCTTCACTTATATGCTTTGAAAGAAAACATGGCGGCATGCGTTTCCCCAGAGTACGAGAGACCATGCTGCTGACGATCCTTAACACTTTCGACATTGTGCCAAACGATTTTGTACTCACTGGTATCATGGTTTATTGTTTCCCTACTTTGGAACAATCATAAAGTCAGAGCATATTCCCAAAATTCGGTTGATGGCATGTCTGGGAAAGTCACCCTGCAGGGAATACTCTGTACACCAATTGAACATTAGTTAAATATGCATTTTTGGATTGTGTATGTGTGATGCCCTTTACGCTGATAAGGACTACCATCCATAGTGTTTCGAATTCGAAATAGGGCCTCTTGAAATTTGATTTTTCGCGATTTTGGACAGCCCTAGCTCTGAAACTATGCACTTTTCGCCATAGGTCCACATGAACTTTTTCTCTTACACTTTGTCAGTATAGTTCATTAACACCCTATATATATATATATATATATATATATATATATATATATATATATATATATATATATATATATATATATATATATATATATATATATATATATATATAAAATTTCGGTATTATTATTATTATTATTATTATTACAGGATATTATTGAATTCATATATAATAATATATATGAAATACAAACAAAAAAGTAGTTCAACAACGCAGGGAAGCCCGCAGGATCTGTTTCCAAGGAAGGGGGCAAAAGACTAATACCAAAGAGGGGGACAACAGATCGATATACAGCATATTCGCGAATACACACATTTTGATGCATGCGTGCACATAGTACATTATATAAAACAACTATTATTTGCGCACATAGCCTTATTAACTAGTGTAAATAAACTATATTTAATTTGATTTAATTTTTAGCTTAGTGTCCCTTTCAGCACAGAGACAATATCAGCTGTGGACTTACAGCTTAAAGTGTAATCAGAGCCACATGTGCACCGGCCGGAAATCGAACCCGGGTCTTCCATATCGAAGTAAATAAACTATAGTATGATAAATATATTTAGTATAAATATATTTAAGTACTATCATGTGTGAGAGTAAATTAGTATATTTTTACATGTATTTTCAAGAACTGAACAACTTTCTATATTCAGGGGCGAAACTACTCCTTACTGAGGGCAGCTATACCACCACATACAATGTAATTGGTTTCGAACTTTTTGTATTTATTACTCTGTAATACAGAAAGTTTAAACTTATTCATACTGTACATATAAGTAGGAATCATAAAGTAAATAACCAGCTACTTTATACAAGTAAAATATTTTTGAGTGTCAAGTGGAGCGAGAGACTTATTTTGAACACTCTCCCTTATGGACACTCAGTCAATAATTATTATAGGATAGTATTTGATTTCTTATGTATTCGCTAAATACTATTAGAAAACGAATACTCAACTTTATACCTCTGGCTAACTACGATATTGCCAGAAATTTAATGTTGAAAGAATAAAGCTAATGGGTCATCGAACGTGCGTTGTTTCATTTTGGGAAGTCACAATCATGAAGCGTGAAGGAAGAAGGAAGGAGATTATGATTACATCATAAAACCGGTTCTGGTTCCTTGTAAACTTCCAGATTTCTTCTTCTTCTTCTTCTTTTTACTTTAAATCAGCTGTCCACTATTTACGAAAGTACTTCAGTTTTTTTTTTTTTTTTTTTTTTGACATTTACAAAATGGTACGGTACAGTTCATTCCTTATTTAACCCTTTTTCTAGCTTTTTTTATTTTTCCTTCTTTCTTTCTCTTTACAGCATGAGTATGTAAATGCCTTTGTAAGATGGCGTTCTACTCTTTTAAAGTCAATTCAGTGGCCGAAAGGAAAGTGCAACAAATTCAAGGTTATAAGATTCTCATATACCTCTTTATCTTACAACAGTGAAAATTACTACCTTTTCTTTGTAGCTGGATTTTTTTTTCTCTTTTTTTATCCAAACATTTGCATTTCTAACCCAACCGTCATGTAATAAATGCTTCTGATTATTCTGTTGCAGGTGCATCGCTACCATATTAACACGTTTACCTATAGTATACATATATTACGCAATACTATTTTTTTTTATTTTTATATAGTTTTATTCAACTTTTCTAGGTTTGTGTGAATGTTATTTTATATCAATTTTTCACCTCATTTTGCATATCCGGTTTTTCTTTAAATTTTGTCTTAGATGACAAATATTTAATCAATTTCCACTCAGTTTCAGTGCATTATTTTAATCACAGTTAAACCTTTTAAAATATATCTACAACTGCGGTCTCTGAATATGTAAACAAATGACTATGCAAATAGTTTTAACTCCTTCACAGGGCACCTCTACTAGTTTAGCTCCAATATAAATAGTCCTTTTAAAACAAATACTGTACTTTAAACTGTGTCTACTATATTACTAACGACTAGTCCAAAATCGGTATCATAACTTTGCTCCAAGTATCACTTTTATTCTATACCTTTTGTAGGTATACACCTTTTACATGAGTGGCCCCGCATAGCGTAGTTGCTAACGCTTTCGCCTACGGTGCTTCTGGTCCTGGGTTCGATTCCCGGTGGGGGCACTCGGTCGAAAAAGTGTCAAACCCTGAGTGAGGTTTTCTTGGGTTTTCCTCATTCACACTAGGCAAATGCCGGGGTGGTACCTAACTTATAGGTCCCAGGCCGCTTCCTTCCTTCCCCCATCCTTTCTTCCTTCCCTTTCCTCGGATAGTGTGGTCACCGAGGGACGTCATCCCTCAAAACGTGAATGGCTAAATGTCCTTAGATGCCGAAAGCCCAGAAATCTAAATCCTAAATCCTAACCTTTCATATGACTTGTCCAAAATAATCTTCACCGGATATACAATCACAACTGTCTGTAACTAATATATGTTCACAAATCTTCAACCATACATATATTATTTACCTCAACATAATCTAGATTCTCTTTCAATCTAAACAATGCACACACTATTTCTTTAACAATCGCTAACTAACGGTATATGTACAATTTCACTCACTTTCTGCCCATACTACATCACAACAGGCACATCTACTAGTTTAGCTCCAACAGCCCTCATGCGGCTTTCAAAGTAAGATCAATCACGGAATTACTATGTTAGATTGATCCTTGGATTTAGGAAGTGAATTGCTTTGATTAGTTTTTGAACTCATGAACAAGAATTGACTATAAAGCATAAAAGTACGTGAAAAAGAATCAGGTCAAAGCATACATAGACCCCATATGTCAAGATGTCATTCATTACAAAATCTTGAGGCGCTGATAATGAAATTACCTTAATTTAATAAAATGTGTTATGTCTGTCGATCCAACAATTTTATCACCAACGGTATATTGAAATATGCTTGTGATGGTCAATTTCTGAGGATGTGTAGATCAATTTCTTAATTTTTCTTGTCCACCATTTTGGATAAAACCACAAAGATATGATTCTACCAAAATATTTGTCTTACACTAATACTTCAAACAATACATTATCCGCACATATTTACAGTAACCCCCTGGTAAAGAAGTTCGTTAGGTCAAAATGTGAGGCTCGTAAGTTAATATGATGCCAAGTCCAAGATTTTTCACAGACATAAACTATTTTCGAGATTAGAGGATGGACTCAGGCAGGAAAAAACCAGAAAAGCGTCCTTGTACAAGCGGTTTGACAAAATCAAGAAGCATTGCGAAATAAATTTTTTAAAAATTTCAAACATTTCGTTAGGAAGAATAGTTGAGAAAATTTCATCCAACAGCGGATTATAAAATCATGTCAATACGTATATACGTTAACTCAGAGATGCAAATAACCACTCGCTCACTCTCCCAGGCGAGTGGTTCATCCGTGCGGGAGAGTATCTAATATCATACTGAAGGTAGGTAAATTATTTCTATTATGGGATGTGAGCTAGCAGCATTTTTCTTGGGGTAGTAAAATTTTGTTGCTTATTTGCATCCCTGCGTTAACTGTTCTATTTCTCAGAGTGGACTATATAGAATTACCGTTCTCGTACCACATTTACTTTTTTTAAATGTAAATAATGCAAAAAAGTGTAAAGCAGTATCATACACAAGGTGCTCAAGGAATCAACTATACTTATAGAGCATCATTATTTTGTGTTTAAAATTTTCAATTTACCGAATTCTGCATGGAATGAGAGGTTGATCACAATATTTTCCCATTTGAAGAAAACCTGAAAATTTCCTACTTAGAGAAAAGGCTCTAAATTTTTGTAGTAGGCAATATTCTTAAAATTCTATGAAATGCATTACTTAGTAAGTGTATCCGATACTTTTGTCAATTATGTTGATGTAACATGTGCTTTCTAGGCTACAGAAGGAATCTGGAAATATGAATAATCAATAATTAATTCATTCCATATCGTTTTCTAAGGCAAGACTATGTCCATACGTAGTCATTAATTTATGTTTACGTTTATTTGTCAACAGTGAGGTTATATTGAAAGAAAGACACTTTAAAGTAGAATCTCAACCACTGTAGTGTGATCTTCTGCTGGTAATCGAACCCGGTAACTCGTGTATCAAGCCCCCACGCACTAGTCACTAGTTCAACCATGAGATTTATCCATTTCCATTGGAAGTTACAAGTTTATGGAAAAGAGCTGTTATGTCTGGGAGTGAAGAAAAATTCATTAATTAAATCTTCACTGTCCACGTTTATGCCCTTTAGGTTAAAGAAAAGTGAATGGCAAATGGAAGTGATCGAGGGGCGGAATAAAGTTACCGAGAAAAGACTCCTACAGGCACAATCTTATCCATCATAAAAGCAAATGAGTTCAATGGATCCAGGACCCTTCAAAACAATTAGAGGAAGATTTGCTTTAAAACAAACAAGCATACTTCTTAAAGAGAGTTGAAAATGACAAATTTATCATTGAAATCATCCATCAGGACAGACTTAGATTTAGATTTAAGTTTAGACAGTGCCCAGTGTGCCCGTGTATAAAAATGGGCCTGGATATATCATTCTTGCAATACCTATCAAGGTTAATTTCTTCATTTTTTTTACATATTTTTATTGTATTGTATTGTATTTTTATTGTATTTTATTGCATTGCAGTGTAAGTGGAATATGGTAAATTCAGGATGGGAACAAACGTTTTCGTTCTCCGATGATAGATTTATTTATTTATTTTACGAACTTTATCAATAATTATCATAAGAATTATACCATATTGTACATGCCATAACAAAAATTTAATTAGCTTCACAGTGTATATACTTTTGATGAATTTTTTTTGGAAAATTGTCTTAAATTTTGTTTCTAAAAGTAAACCTATATTTTAGACAATCTTGCTTTATTGAAAACCAAAACGGGTTTCACACGACCCAAGCTTATATTTCGAAATTTGTCACAGGAATATTCAGATTAAGAGCTTAATATTCCTTATATGTACGTTAAAGATCGTTCATGAAAATTGACTCGCATAATTTAAGAACGAAAGTACATTTTAACGTTTATTTTTATTTAAATGCAAATTCTATAACATGGTTCCACATAATAATACAAAATTTTGTCCAAAAATAAGACATTATCTATCAGTAGTTCTTACCGTGTTGAACAAAATTACATACCTGAGGGTGCTTTAATTTTTAAATGTCTTTCAGTTAATGTTTCCATATATTTCTTGTAATTTTATCTAAAAGAATATCATTACGAACTTGTCGTGTGTTAATATTTAGAGTATTGTAAATGAGTTGCGGCCACATGGCTGCTCGCGAGTATCTTTCATTCGGCCCTTGATTTAACACAGAAAATTTATGATTTGTTTCATTTTTTAAACTTAACGTGCAACAGAAAATGCATAGCTGACCATAATAATATACCAGAATAAAGCGTTGTTTTTTTTTAGCTATGATTTTTTTCCTTGACTTTTTGGTTACCAAGTTTATTCAGCAAGGTAAGACCGTTGGCACAAAGAGCGATTTTTAGGAAAATGCAGATTTCATAGAGTTACTTTCAAAAGTTCGTTGTTCAGACTCTAACTGATCTTACACACGAAATAGGAAGCTGGAAGACACAATAGAGCAGCAATTCAGAAACTATATGACTTATTAAGAAATAATATGCCATAATCTCAGGTGGAGGGAAGGAAAGTAGAAAATGGTCGTCATGTTTGAGTCTTTTTTTATTCTAGTCCGCGGTGCGTTAGAATCTAACCAACATTGATCTTTTAACTAGTGTTAGGCAATCCAAAAAACAACTGTAAATTGGGTTGCATATCTATTAGGCAATTATCTATTCACCGCGTATTGATACGTCACTTTTTTCTTTCATTCTAGCTCTCGCTTTCTTTTACCGTATTTAGTTAAGGGAAATTATTGTCATGTGTGCTGATGGAGAGACTTCTATAGCAGGGGACCGTTTTGTATATATATAGACACGACAAACGACCGTTAAATTTCTTCTAAAATCAGGAAACATTATCATTTGTATCGAGTTCAATTGCTAAGCTCTAATTTTAGCTAGAAATGTTCTGCAATCTTTTAATGAAATGAGGTAAAATCTTTGAGTTTTCATCCCACTGTTGTGCCGTGTGGACTAAAGGAGACGGTGATGATTAGAAATGAATGAAATGATGGACTGAAGAACGCGGGAAGGAATGGGAGAACCCCGAGAAAACCCGCGCACATGGTATTTGCCCACCAAAAGGCCCAGGTGGCGCAAGCTGGTCTCGAAACAAGAATCCCACGCACCAGAAGTGAAGGCCCTACCACTTAACCATCACGGCCCCTTTTTCATAAAATGTTTATTCTTCTAATTGGGTTACTTGTATCACAATGAATATGAAAATAATATGAATATGAATATATAACATGAGATGAATTGAACGATCAAATACACAGAGCTAGTTCAATATTATTCTTGGAAATATTCGAACATCCTTCAAGTTTATGAACGTCATTCCTTAGATCAGTGTCATGGATTCTAAATATTGTGAAGAACATGAAAAGCATGTCTAGTTAAAACTGTTAGCATCATAACCACCATGATCTGATTTGCACGCTCTTTCGTGACTATGCAGGATAGTTAGCACTTTCGCGATTATGGTAACGACTTCGCCTTTGTGATAGCTTGAAATATCTCCACCCAAGTCTGAAGTGTTTTCATATTTTATTTTTTCAAGAAATAAATCACAAAGGACCAAATTTGGCAAGATGATGAACTTTGATAAGCTTAGTAACCATAAAATATTGTGGTGCGAAGACCTTTAGTTTCTGAATTAAAGGCCACCAAATTTGGAGGTTTTGACTTCATCAATTTTTTTTTTCGAAAAAAAAATCTCTATGCGATAAATGAAACTTTTCCGATATTTTAACAAACTTCATCAGTGAAGGGTTGAAGTAGCGTATCTTGATTTTTGTAATTTTACTGGAGATCGATTTAAAATGTCTCGTTCAATAGAGCAGGTTAAGTAAGGATGGATTGTGGTCGTATTTCAAAATCACGTTTTCAAGTTACGCCACTTCGCCCCTTCACCGACGATTTGGCAAGATGATAGATTTTCCCGAAATTAATATATACATGAAATATTATGATGCGAAAATCTTCGGTTCGAGAATTATAGGGTACCAAAATTGGTATTTGGAGTTACTCAAATCCTTCTCCTCAACCCCCCTAAAAATCTCTAATTGTTGTTTATAACGAAAACATATAGAACAAACCTCTTATTAAAGCTGAATTGGAGGTCTAAGAAAGTAAATGATGAGGTGGCTATTTGGCTATGTTGTAAATGTAATGTTTTCTCATAATAAAGGTTTGTTTTTTTAAAAAAATCAATACAGGACGATATTTCTCTGCAATAGCAAAACTGTAGTGAACTTCCCACCTCTCCAGGCTCTAATTAAGTGAAAGGAAATAGTTAGTTTAGCGGCTCGTAGTTATACCATATATGCATAACGGGCGAGAATTCAAAGTGAATAATTGAAAAAAAAAAAAAAAAAAACAAGTTATAAGACGAATAGAATGGGAGAAAATAATGGTGTAAAGACTACCAACACGATGCTGTCCACCAGCTCATATGAGGTAAGATCGAATCAAAGTCACCCACCATTAAGCTACTATGACATTGGCGATGCTTTAGAACTATGGTTAACCACGAAACGAAACAAAAGACAGAATCTTCGTAACAGATACGAGACGAGACAAAGCTCTTTCAAAAGACACATATATACTTTTCGAGACGAGAAAATACTTTCATCAGGGGTGTACCCAGAAATTTATGTTGGGAGAGGTCTAAAGTTTCTGGGGGGTTCTAATACTACAATTGTTGGATGAACTCCACTCTTCTTTGCAGGTGGTCCAATATTACAAGACACTATGTCTATGTATTGTAGTATTGAGCCGTTGTTATTCTACACCCGAAAAGACGGTAAGTATTTTAAGTACTGCCACCTACATTCTAAGAAAAAAAATTATAGAACTAGTTTTTTTATAAGAAAAAGAAAGAAAATGAAATGAAAAGAAATCTTTAAGTTTTACGTCCCACGGTTATGCTGGTTAGGCTAAAGGAGACAGTGGTGATGAGAAATGAATGGAATAGTGAAATGAAAAAAGTGAGAGGAAACGAGAAAACCCTAAGGAGACCCACCGACACGATGTTTGTCCACCACAAAGCTCAATTGATGCGAGCTGGGATCGAACCAAGAACCCCGTGCACCAGAGGTGAATGCTCTATCACTGAGCCACTGTGGCCCATAAGGAAAGAAATAATATAACTGAAATGTTAGATCAAATCTTTATGCTACACAAATTATTTCTCCGCTAAGCAAATGTATTTTTATTAAGAAATTGTGTACATGTATGTTGAGTTACGAAGTTTTGGAGGGCAATGTCCTGACCCGGTGGATCCCCCGCGCGGATTCGCCGCTGACCTTTACTACACCTTTTTCATCAACTATTGTCTCGTAGGTAAGAATATGGTACAGAACTGATAAGAATATGGGAATGGACAAAGAAACTCGACATAAGAGTACAATAGGGATTGGAAGTTTAGGCTCTGAGCATGTATTTAACATGCATCTCGCTCTCTCAACATTAAAAATTTACGAATCACTGAATGTTATAGAAAGAACTTACCTGCTTATGTATTGCTTCCAATTCCGGACGAACTGGAGGAGAGCCATTTTTTAATTTTGATTCGTAGCCTCTGATCACTTGTCCAGCTTCAATGCCCCTCGGGCATAACCGAGGAGGTAAACCAGGTTTGTTACGATTGAGGAAAGCCCTCAATGACGCAGGGCTTCCCTCAGAGGACGGTGTGGACGCTGGAGTGTTCACAACTGGCGTTGAGGCTAAAGGAGTTCGTGCAGGGGTTGGAACCTCTCGAATAAAACTCTCTAACATTCCGCATTGTTCTAAAGCCGACAGGTATTCGTAAGTTAAATATGGACGTGTTGTGCTATATATACGAGCACGGTTCACCGGAGCAGATGGACTTCGGGTTCGAAGTGGAGACCCGGGCATAATTGCGAAAGGCAATGCTCTAATAGGAGATGGAGAGTACTTGTAAGTGGGACAGGGTTCTGAATCACTGCGGTCAATTCGAATTGAAGGTGTTGGTGGTGGCGTTGTCCCAGTTTGTAGCAAGGACGTTGATGTATCAGAACCACTATCCCCACTAGAAGAACGTCTTACACGAACTAGCCGCGACACTAAGTCAATTAAACGATTATGCAGTGCCCTTGATGGTGAATCACTTACACTGTAACAACGTACTTCAGGATGATGCACTGCCAAACTCCCTCCATTTCGCACCCCCCCTTGAAACGCTTCACGCTCCACCACTATTTCTTCTTCATCAGCATCACCATTATCTTGTGGACACCTGTTGCATGAGTCGGTTTCCACAGAAGGGGACGGGGTGCGGTCACCGTCTTGGTGAGCTGTTTGCATTAAAACCCATGGATCAGGAGCTGATAGAAGTTTATCTGTCTCTTCGGCATGAGGGGAATCCCCACAACATGGACATGGCAATTCTCCAGCATCCATTAACCTTAAAGGAATGTGTTCAGAGCTTGTGTCATACTCAGGATTCGAACCTGGAATCGCGTCACCAATACCTTTGCGCGGAAACATGTTGCTTACCTCGTACCCTAGTTTCACTTCAAAGAGTCAGTAGACCGACTGACATCACTTTTAACTAACACACGTGCAAACAGCTACACTGTGTCTTGTCACAACATCGCACCAATAGACTTTTCACATAAACACATACAAACATCATAAGACCCATAATTTGTCAATTAACCTAACATGTGTGATTGTTCTCATTGACTCTTGATGATGCGAAAAAAAATTCACATGGTGAAAAATCAAAATGCATTCAAACACTTGTATAACCACTGAAAATAGCATCCGTGCGAACAAGTAGTGGTGTTCTTTCACTTTATATGGGTATATTTACGTGTTCACGTTCCGTATAACAACAGAAACACGGGGTTCTCTTTGCACACTTTATTAACACTGGAAAGTTTCCGACCTTCTATGCTCTGAAACAGCGCTTTACATTTTGAGTACAATAAACAAATTCACGTGACCTCTAAAACAGGTGGTTACTTAGTGCGTTTAGTCGCTCTCGCGCTCGGCCGAGACTTCAAAGCAAAATGCATCCATCTGCCTCCTTCCCCAGGTTGATGCGTATAGCCGCTAGGTGGCTGTCAAGTAAACAAACAGTTGCCGGTCGGAAGCGCACAAGATATTGATGGATGAATAGGACTCAATAAAGCCGTAAAGCCATCGAACAGTAATAATAATAATAATAATAATAATAATAATAATAATAATAATAATAATAATAATAAAAAGTAATATGAACAATGCAATTATATTACAATAATAAAATTGTAAGCATAAAGACTACGTGTGTCTCGTGCTTATACTTGGACACAACGGATCAATAGATATATTAATAGATAAAGATCAATGCTAAACGAAATGGATTAATTGTCAATAAGAAGTAAGAAAAATGGACTCTTCGATAAACCCACAAACTTGTCGTGTGCTATAATAAAAGTGTGTCTACCAATCAGTGGCGTGAACAAGGGAAAAGGGGAGGTCTAGGGATTTAAATTCCCCCTTGAAGAAGATATGATAGAAAAATAATCATTTACTATACATTTAAAAAAATCAGTCTTGTCCTGAAATAATATGAGACTAAGTGGTTGATCTCCCTCCCCTTTGATGAAATTCTGTGTACACCAGTATTACTAAAGAATGGAGTTAAAAATGATTTTATGTAACTTCCTCCCGTCAGATAAGATAATTTGTATTTTTCTTAGTGTGTATTTAAAATCGCACTACAGGTCCCTTTACCGAGTACCAAACGCAGCTCACAAATCCACGCACTCTTGGTAGCGCAAAATGTTCTTTCTTTTCTTTTCTTTCTTTTTTCTTTTTTTTTTCTTTTTTTAATGAACTTAATTCGTTTCCGTAACTTCTCTTGAGGGAAATCATACAAATCTTGCCTAATGTTCTCATCCTTCTATACAAGAATGAGAATAGCGACAACACTGTACGTTTTACCTATATGACTTTTCTCATGAGCAGCCACAGATTAATTTATAAATTTTTCGTCACTATCCAGAAATGTATTCGTATCTATGTACAGATATATGAACGAACATTTCATTAATTTGTCTTTGGATCAGAAATACGAATAATGTACTACGAAAGGGGAGAAGCCCCTTACATAATTTCCTTAAAGAATGTACCCTTTATATATCAGAGAAAGTTCTCCCTCTGCCAATTACTGTACAATATTCATTATTCAATATAAGGGTTTGATGAAAGAAATAAACTTTTTTTAAAAAGCCACCAGCAAAAGTGCATACCTCGTCCAGCGTCCATGTTGCTCTTAATTAGGATGGCCAATGTCCCAGAAATCCTGAATTTATTATGATATTGTGACATGTTTATTTATTAATACTTCCGAAATTGATTGCCAAAAATGAGAATTCATCCCACATTTTAAAGTATTATTGTGATTTTGTAAAGAGTTGTTGAAGAAAGAAATAAAACTGACAAAATTTGACAAAAACACAAACATGTAGGTGAAAAGCAATCTTGATTTAAGATTTCAGCATCGCACTGTGAACTAACTCGTACGCTCCCTCTCTGCTAAACGATTAGCTCTAACACAAGGAGAGTCAAGGAAAGTACGTCACATTATAACTGCATGTCCATATCTCGTACAGTCTCGGTGTTGATGCCGAAAAATGGTCTTAAACATAGAACAAACAAAACATTGTTCTGTGTATCCAAACTGAAGGGATACTGAAGGGATTGAAAAGTATTTACTTACTTTTTGCTTGTTCTGTAGATTAGGAAAAAAAGTATTTATGGACTTTTTTTAATTTTAAAATTTTCATCAGTTAAAGAAAAATTATAGTAATTGCAATTTGTCTTTAAACTCTCATAGAAAAGTGTATTGCAAATCAAAATATCTAAATATAATATACTATAAAAGAATGAAAAATTAATATTCTTTTATTTATAAAATGTACAGTAAAATGTTATGAGATTTTGGTTGTTTCTTTCCTTTTCTTTTAAGAATTTCCAAATTTTAGCGGAAGTGACTGGCCTACCTTACTTCAAGCTGTTTCTCAAAACATAAGATCAATCTTTTTTACCGTCAAAATCAAGGAAATTACGATTATATTGACATCGTATGTTTTCGAAATAGTATAACTCCACCTTCTATCTTTTAGGGGAAAGTGTATGGATAGATTATTGGATACTGGGAACGCTTCAAAGTTTCTCTCTCTCCCTCTCTAACTCTTTCTTTTTCCCTCTCCTCTCTCTTTCTTAATTGAAGTTATATTTCTAAGTTGTTCGTTAAAGTTAGTTCTTGAGTTAATTTTACTAATCTTGTTGAAATGAGGCACTTGTACACTCTTGTTCAAGAAAAAGCTGCCCCGCTTCAACCATAATCTCTCTTCGAAAAGTTCTGTGGTCTAGTCCACAACTGCAATTAAATCAAACACATATATGGATTTTCTTAAACTAAATTTCTTATGTGCGGTTGCCACGGTATTTTAAAGCAAGGTGGGTGGTGCAGTATTTTTGAACAGGGCTGTACATTAACGATGTTCAGCACCTGAACCATCTTTGCTTTTTTACTCCAATGATTTATTTGGGGAAGTGTCCTTCTTCCTTTTTTTTTCTATGAACTGAACAGATATTTTAGTGATTTTGTATTTTACTGATTTCTCCTTTACGACTAATTAAATGTTCCTTTGTTTGTCAAAATGCATTTGTACTAAACACAAAATTAATGCTACTGAAATAATACTACTGATAATCATAGTGCTAATTTAATACTATTTGATTTATAAATTATAGAATGCAATTTCCACAAAGAAAGGGACATTTAAATAGCTCTGAAGACGAGAACAATAAAATCAAACCAATTTTAAATCCCCGTTCATTATAAGGTGAGTATAAAGTTATACAATCGCGAAAAGATGGTAGACGTTTATTCTATTTTTCGAATATCTTTTGTAGGATGTGACAATATTCACAATAATTGAATCAACTTCAAAGATATGAAATATTCAAACTAAGGCAATCTGAATCAACAAATTATAGACTAATCCATGCTCTTTGGTAATATTTTGTTTCTTTCATTGTTGTGAAAGTTTCATCATTGGGAGCATGTTTCTGAATATGAAAAAAATTAAGTGTTCTTTACTATGTAAGTGCGGGGATTATTTGATTCAATTTTTTGGGAAAAAAAAGTTTGAATATTTCATGTCTTGAAATTGATTCAATTATTGTGAATTTTGTCACATTCTACAAATATACATTAGAAAGATAGGGATACATATAAAACTACATAGACTTAAAACGTTCTTAATAATGCTACTTTCGCTACCTTCAGACTTAAGCTACGTTTATGCTGGTGACCCCACCTCTTCACTAGACGTTTCCATCCTATCGGTTTTTAACAGAAATAACCACACTACACACGTAAGGTTTCTTCGCAAGTACGTGCCTAATTCATTGTCAAAGCCAAAATCTGTTGATAACCAACGATCCATGAAGATGACATTACTTTGATAACCAATTCCGCTTAAAGGGAGATGCAATCGAAAGCAGAAGAGGGTTTAAGAAGGGAGTGGGGAAAGACATCGTGCGACAGCAGGGGGGGTTAAAAGAGAGAGGGGTGATGCTTTCTAGTGTAGCTAACACATTGATCCATTTGATCACACTCTGTAGGGAGCGTCCCTTTGTAGTAGCTGATGTACTGCACATGAGGGCATCATCCAAATAGAATAGTGATTGGGGGGAGAATGTTCATGTATATATATAATATCTTCGATTTATATACACATGTACGCTTAAGCTTTTTATTATTTTTTCCCTCTGAAGTTCGTGACGCACGGGTACCTCTCGCCACCTGCGCTCAATAAAGTTTCCCCATTCTGTGACGTTTGCTCTATAAACTAAAGTGCTGTGTGAATGTAGTTGTGGAAGAGTTAATATATAATTGGAAGTTATGGAGTATGACTCTCTTTCCACCATTAAAAAAAGTTCTTATTTGCGTCATTCTACAGGAAGAACACTGATTGGCAGTTGAGTTAGTGCGTATTAATGAAATGCTACTTTTTTATATTTAAAAAAAATAAGATTTATATTTTACAAAAGCAGAATAAAATTCACAGACCTCGCTTGAACCTCGCTTGTAGCGTCTAGACATATTGTCTATAAAATTTTGGAATAAGCTGATATTAGAAATCCGTGGTGTATGCAAAAGGCTTCGAGATTTTAACGCCCCTGAACAAGATATTACGAAAAGTAAACATTTACTGCATAAATATACAAAATCACGTGTGTCTTGAAAGGATACGACATTAAAGGCTTGAGACCTCTCCCAATAAAAGCATTTTGTATATGCTACTGTCAGAAATAAATTTCTGTTTATGTGGTAGCCCAATAAATGAGGAAAGAAACTTATTCGAAATTTAAAATGCTTATTAATTAAGTAATGTTAAATATTTTCATATTAATTATATAAAATTAAAATTTTAAGAAAAGAAAATGACAACGAAATACGGTTAGACACAAATTAGTACAATGTTAATAATTTTATTTTAATATTTGATTTACTCATGGATAATGGATAAAACATTAAACGAAATTATAAATATACCACATTCTTCATAATGTTTCACTTTCATTAACCATCTATCTGCTTTAGTCTAAAGGGCACAAGCGTGAGATGTAAAACTAGAAATTTTATTTCGTTTATAGTATCATTCAACATATTGTCATTCTTTGTGATTCATGGTAAATTAATTATCGTTACTAGCCAATAACTGAACTAATTCTGTTAGGATCACGGAAGTAGGTCTTATGATATTGGAATGTTAACGAATCCGTCCATCCGTCCATAGGTCCATTTGTTACTCCGTTCAATAACTCTTGAACGAAACCGAATTTTTGAATTATGTTTTCTTGTAATAGAAAGCCCCAATCACTATTGTTTGACCGAGTTCGTTAATGAAATCAATTCGTTAACATTATTCACTGATAACGGTGCAAAGATGGTGTGGGTCAATTAAAACTTAACTAATGATCAACTGACCCACCACCCACCGTGACTCACGACTAACTGGGCTCATGATCCATCGTGATCCATTCTGATACACGTCTCATCATGATTCACCACCCACCGTGACTCACTCCTGAGATACTCAGTTTTTTGCAAAAATCCTGACTCCCACTTTCCCCTTAGACTATGTATTATAATGAAAGCGAAATAATTATATCCCAGCTGGGATTAGGACCTAACTATACAACAAAAGTCATTTTCATTTGGCTTTGACATTTGACCGTGTTGACCACGCACACGTAGTTACATTCAATTTTTATGTAATAATTCATATACATATATAGAGGTGATTAGAAAATATATTTTCCCAGTAGTCAATTCCTCAAAAAACACACAGGTTATGTATCGAAAGCCAAGTAGTAACTCCTACTGCTTTATTACAATTACAAGTAACAATGTTCAAAAGTGCCTGAAGTTCACTAGAAAAAGCCATTAGCAAAAGCTTCTGATTTCATATCACATAGTTGAATGAAGAATTAATATTTAAAAAAAAAAATGCATGCAATAAACTTTAACTAGCTGCATACGAACGAAACCAGAAAATTATTAAGTAATGATTTTCAATCTATAACAGTATCGATATGTGTTCAGTGCATGAGGTTTAAGATTCGTCTCTCGGCTATAGAACATCGAACTCATTACAGTGGTTCAGATGTCACTTTAAACCAGTGGTTTCCAGCCGGTGTGTCGCGCAATCCCATAGAATGGGTCGTAGAATTTTAAAATTTAAAAATCATGAACCATTTAAATTTAGTTAAAAATCAGTTTTGGAATATACTGTACCAGTAAATGCCTCTAGCGGCTGCAAGGATGCACAGAACTATCGAGAGTCACTATTTTATAGAAACTTCTAGCCATACACTATTATAATTTATATTACTATTAATTAAAAATCAAACAAGTGAGTCACGATGTCAGGGTTTTCAGTAAAGTGTCATCAATCAAAGAAGGTTGGTAACCACTACTTTAAACTGTAGGTATTGTTCTATATAACCTCGCTGTAGACAAAAGACATTGTTGAAGATAATGTCTATCCATCTCGTTTCTAAGAAAGTATTCTGAACAGAAACTCATCTTCAAGAGTAAACTGACCGTTGTGATATTTTCGTAAGGAATAATTTAACATTATTATAGAGTAATTAATGAAATATTTATTTATGAAATATTAGCAGAATACCCATTCTTTGCACGGGGAGAATACGTTTCATTCGGGCATAAAGGGTTAAATTTGGATTTAAACGGTATCAGAAGTGTTCGTCTCAGCATCCCCGAAAACTATTGATTCGACACTAATATCGGTAATTTTCGACTATTTTTAAATATCTCGCTCCTCTCCCCCTCCCCCTTAGTTGCACCGTCAAATTGAAATTTAAAAAAAAAATATCCTAGGTCCGAACTTCATCTATGTTAAAAATTTGATGGAGATCGGTTTGTTGGTTCAATTAAGAGGTATAAAGTCACAAACATGGTCACTTTCATTTTTATATTATTCTGTATATATAGATGAACAAAATGGCTTGAGTTGTTTCTGAGAAAATCGTCCGAAGGATATAAACTACCCAAGAATAAATCCCCAAGAATGAACTACCCCTTCTCGATTTTCCCAGGAAAATGACATACCACTTACACCACTTTTTCTTTTTCTTTTTCTTTTTTCTTTCTTTCTTTTTTTTTTTTTTTTTTTTGAAAATTGATTTATGAAGTATAAACAGAATCGTTAGAGCCGTTTTTGTAAAATTTACTAATTTTTTCTATTTTCACCCTTGAGTAAACTACCCTTATTTCTAGGGTAGGAAGAAAATTCGAAATATCCCTCCTCAAAAATCATATAAAAACCTTAAGTTTAACATTTAATTGAGATACGTTGAACGGTATGGCCAGTAGATGAGTGTACAGTGCACAAGGACGAACAGGTGAACAAATGTCGAAAAATCACTTTTTCGGTATCTGTGAACTATAAACCGTGTAAATTTGTTGAAATCTCGAATTTGATTCATTTTTCACGACTATCATACTTCTCTCTCTCCTTTCGTCACTCGCAGTGCTGGATTTACGTATAAGCTAAACAAGCTATAGCTTAGGAGCAAAAAAATTAAAGAAAAACTGACTGTAATGTAATTTCAAAATAATAAGAAAAGGCAAATACGATAAAACGCAAACACAACAATTGTGTTTTGTATTTTGTACTAGTTTGTTATGAATAGGGCCCCTGTTTTCCAGCTTGGCTTATAATTGGAGCTTGTTGAGTTGATTTTGAGTTTAACATCCCTTTCAGCAGCGAGGCTATATGAGACGGAATTGGAGCTTGTTTCTCAGCCCCGCTTATGATAGAATGGAGCCCCAATAACCCAGTCCCGCATGTGATCGGGTCGTTTCAAAGCCCCGCTTCTAATGGAGCCCCGTTAAACCAGTCCCGCTTGTAATAAGAGCCCCATCTTCAATAGCATAGGGCCCCATCAAATCTAAATCCGGCATTGGTCACTCAAAACTAAAATGAAATTATTAGTTATTTTTCAAACACCTTGTGTAACAGAAAAAGTCCAACTGGTCATCAGAATAGTCCTCAGTCGAGGTTTGACTGTTAACCCTTTATCTGAGCCTGTTGCTTACAAGTAACATCGCTTTTTGTTGCGTTATACGCACAAATGATAACTTCATGATGATTATTGCTTTGATACAATAGGTGATTTGCTAATCACTTGTTAAGATTGTTGTAATTATCGTCAACAGGAAACAGTCAAATTCAGCACTGCAGAAACATTATTACCGATGTTCCGCGAAAGTATTTTATTTGTTTCTTCTTGGTCTGTAGGAAGATACAAGTATTTCGACGAAATTGCTGTGCTAATTATTCTTTCTGAGAAATATGGTAATTATACATGTAATTGACTATATTTCGGGAAATGTAGCTCACGAGCAACACATGATTAGCTATTTATACCCATGTTGCTTGGAAAAACATAGTGTATTTTGAATCTAAAATATCAAAATACTTTAAAAATTGCGAAATCGTGATTAGGTAGACGGGTTTCAACCATAAAAGCAAACCAAAATATTTTAGGGGAATCTCTCAATGTTTGCCAATTAAAGCCTAACTGTCAATATGTTAACTTGTTTACCAAGCCGACCCGTCTCATCTACCCATGATTTTGAAAGAGAAAATGCTGATTTAAAACAGGGGCTTCATTTCAGGAGGGAAGGGAGCCAATTCCTCCCTCTGAGTTTTGAGAACTTTTTTTTTTTTAATAAACTGTATACTAATACAGTAAATGAAATGAAATGAAATATCTTAGTTTAACGTTCCATGATTATGTACTTTAGGCTAAGGAAGACGATGATTGATGCAAGTAAATGATGATGGAAGAATTGATGGAATTAGAATGTGGAAGGAAACGGAAGTACCGCGAGAAAATTCACGGACACGATGTTATTCACCACAAACTTATTTCTCCTGGAATCGAACCAGGAACCTCATGCACCAGAGATAAGCATCTACCACTGAACTACCGCGTCCCCCTAATGTAGTAACAAAAACCGTCAAACTCTTATGTTGGAGGATAACCTGTTTCCCCCCCCCCCCAACCCCTTCTGGCAAAATCTGAAACGATGCTACTGATTTCCAAGTGTTATTTTCAAGTGTTCCCAAATCAGGCCATATTTGATCTGAACAAATGACACAAGGTGCAAGATACACAAGACTAAATAGAACGAAGATTCAGAATATGTATGACTTGCACGTTCAGCGAGTCGTTGCCTGTGTAGGGGCAAGGAAATTGCTCCCCTTTCCCTCCAATTGTGGTTGTTATTTTGTCCTGGCGAGGAATGACTTATAGACCTATGCAAAGTCATTTTTAGCGCAGTATTAAGAGCTTGACTAATACGTAATACTAACTTCCTTCTTTAGTAACATGTAAATGAAGTTGGCAACGATTTTATATGGAAAAAGGTCAACTTGGACTTTTTCGCAGGGTTGTCCAAATACAGTAGAAGAAATCAATAAAGTACAATAGAAAAAAACAATAGGACTCACTTAACTTGATTTCTGCTAAAATGTTTGGACATCCCTGCGAAAAAGTCGAGGTTGGCCTTCTTCGATATAAATCGTTGTTCACTTACATGTTACTAAATACAGAAGTTAACATCACACAATAGTCAAGCTCTTAATACTGTATAACGCTAAAATGACTCTGCATAAGGCCCCATATATTTAGAATGTCTGACCGTATGTCCGTTCATCCACAAGACAAAAAATCTCCATACCTACATGTAGGGTTGCCAACTCTGGAAAATAAAAAACGGCATCCCCTCAAAATTCCCTACGATATAGGTCTAAGTGTGAAGTATCTCTGTTCGGGCCAATCCATGGAAAGGAAATGTACTCTCATAAACAAAATTGCTTTAGCACCTGTATTCTGTATATCCGTAGTACATTCACTAATAAGCTAAATAGATACATTGTGCTATAAATGAGAAACTGAAATCGGCATTGATCATTTTATTGTATTTACTTACCAGTAACTGCCCTTCTTTAAAATTATCGAAACAAATGAACAGAAGTATATTAATCTTTACGTGACAATTTTGGATGTGGAAAATGAAATTTATTCTTTAAGCTTATACTTCAATTACAGGAAATTGCTTTAAGAAGTCCCTTTTCACCCTCAATAAATGTATAAAATTCCTAAATTCAAAATTTTCCTAATACAGTCTCTATCATATCTTTAAAATTATATAAACAGGTGAACAAAATATATGAATCGTTAATAGATGGTGAAAGGTGACAGTTTTGGATTTACACAATGAAAGTTACTTTTTAAATCTACTTTTCGAATTAGATTAAATTGCTTCGAACTAGATACAAATTTGAAAAAAAAAAACGGTCATAAAGGGGCTGGTAAGAAGTTTGTACCGGTCACCGGCTTTAATCAAAATAACAGCAATATATCCGGCCAGGCCGGTGAAAAACCGGCCAGTTGGCAACCCTACCTACATGATGGATCACGATCAATTTTAACCAGAATGCAGAGGGTCAAAAGTCAGGAATCAAATTTGTCGATGGAAGTGATATTCAAACCGGAAGTGGTAGAAATCAAACATTTCCGGGCAGTGTTGCCAGATTGGGCTCCAAGCGGATTAGGCGTTTTTTTTTAAAAAAAAAATAAAAGTCCGCTAGGTACCAAAATTTCAAGTTTGGCGACACGCTACTTTTTGAGCTACTTTTAATTACCTGCAAGTTATAACTCATAAGAATGCGCTACTGTCTTATTTCGATATATTAAATCACAAATTGTTAGTTTTATATAATACAATAAACGTTTTGCTCGTTGAATATTCTATTCACAATGGAAACAGTTTTACTAAAAGTAACATGTTCGATATTAGTTCAATCCAGATCTGATAACACTAGACTTTTGTTGATCTTGCGCTTTTGCAGAATCACTGAGCGTGTTGCTGTCTCAGTTAATGCTTAGGCCTAATAGTGGAATGGAGCTATGTAAACGTGAAAATGCAAATTTAATTGTGTTACTGTATTGTCCATATTAAAATAACGAGTAAGTGGAGTAAATACAATAAAAACAAACTTCATGGCTCCCAGTTTAAAGAATTTAGCAAATGAATTAAAGAAGTGAAGGAATAACAAGGAAAGAGCATATTGTAAACATTGTAATATCTATTTCAGAGACCACAAAACTGACTTAAGAGCCTTCCTTACTAAAAAATAATACAAATTTTACCATTTTTCTTTTGCTTGTTTATTCATTAGTGAAAGGAGATAATGAAATGCAAGTTACCACAATCATAGATAATGCTATTCTACAACACAAAATATGAACCTGAAGAATGTTCAGTGTTGCCATCCATAAAAATTACAGTGTTGCCAGAAAAACAATTTCCCTGCAAAACTACTTTTTAAATAATAGTTGTATTTAGTTTGTAATAAACAAAATAGTTTTAACATACAGTTATTAAAACTAAATAATAATGTTAATTAAAAAGTAGATCACAAGAAACCAAAACAACATGATACGTAATCAAATGCAGTTGAGTTCATTCCTCTACTCACTGTCTTAACTTAGATTTGAGGGAAATTGTTTTTCTGGCAACACTGTAATTTCTATGGATTGCAACACTGAACATTCTTCAGGTTCATATTTTCTGTTGTAGAATAGCATTATCTATGATTGTGGTAACTTGCATTTCATTAACTCCTTTCACTGATGAATAATCAAGCAAAAGAAAATGGTAAATTTCGTATTATTTTTAGTAAGGCAGGCTCTTAAGCAAAATTGCCTCCTTGGAAATGAGAAAGGTCGCCCATTTCGTACTATCACCTTCTCCCCAGTTCATTGAACACTACAGATCTACTGCTCCTGACGTAGTATGGAGTTTGCGCTAACACCACCATCAACAATCCGAAACTACAGTCGCCGCCTGATCGTTGCCAACACAGACATCTGAAGTATTTCCAACTCCAGGGGTTTCCATTAAATCGAAAAGAATATGCATAATGATTCGTTTTTACGTTTTTGCTACAAATAGTTTAAACCCGCTATTTTTGAAGCACAACCTCGCTTCTTTTCTAATCTTCAGATCTGGCAATACTGTTTCCGTTTAACATTGATTGCTACAGAGTAAAAATAACAATAGATGGCGAGAAGTGATTTTCTACAGCCAATTAAGCGTCTCAAGAATATATTCAATCTTCACTCTAACATCTCTACTAAATCCAAAGATTGTACGATTAGTAATCTACTACTCCTCCTAATTTCAATATTAATTGAGAAAATACCAACTTGGTACAAACCAAATTAATTCACGTGGTGTACTCGTGGCACTGTTACATGTCTTCGCTATATAAACCAGTTCCCATTAATTTGTCTACTCACTTAACGTAATTTGAAAAAAATAAAATCGAAACACAATCTTGGTTAAAAGAAAAAAAGGTGACCTTTAGCGAAGAGTAGGCATACGCACTAATACAATAATATAGGTGCTACGTACTTATGTAGGAGATTAAATCCATTTTACATCAGAATAAATTGAAACCTACAGTATACATCCGCTAACTAACTCTACGGAACATAGAGCAAAAGAAAGAAAGAAAGAGAGAGAGAGAGAAACGAAGATTGTGCATCAGGCATTGGAAGCGTAATGTAATAGGTTGCTACTCATTTCACTCCCTTGCCCTATCCCCCCCTTCCCCGCCTCCACCCGTCTCATCTCATCTACCTATTTTGTACATTGGGAGAGTGGAATGTATGGATGGATGCTTTTACAGAATTTGCCTTCTATAAAACTGAATTAGCTACTGTAACGAAGTTTTTAGTTGCAACGCATGAACACAGGGACTGTAAAAGGAAACAGTTTTTCTCCCATCCCATTCTCACTTTCTCTCTCTCTCTCTCTCTCTCTCTCTCTCTCCCTCTCGGGCCTACTCTCTGTCTGAAAAAAAAAAGGTTGAAGATAGAATTTCATTTTTAAAAAATCTCCTTACTGTAGGGAAACAATACAAATTCACTATTAGAAGTAATTATATGTACAGGGTTTTCGGAAACAACTTCAAAAAAAAGTTGGCAAATGAATCTTCACCTAAAACATTTTTTTAAAAAAAAAAACTAAAAATTATAGACCAACATGAATATAGAGTGAGATCTAAAAGCACCACCTGAAATAAAGAAGAAACGAAAAACGCTAGCGATATACGGTTTAGGGTAAACAACAATATCAAATTAAGTTCGTCAAACGGAGTTATGGTGTGGTAGGGAAAATATCAACAAATGTGGCATAGAACGAAGTAAATTTTTTGTAATGGAACGATACCCAAAACATAAATAACATGAAAAGACACACACGGAGAAATACAATGCCGTTTGTCTCATGCTTCTACTGCATATAGTAACGGAGATATGACCATTACATGGGAATGCTTGTAAACAGAAAGGGTGACCCACTTGACCGCCAGTACTTCGGTACGTATGTCGTCTGAGGTGTCTGACAAAGCAAGTTACGATTGCCGAACCACGAGATCTTACTAGTTCATAGCAGGCAGTCATCGTGGTAAGAGTGAAGACGATAGTGTTTAGAAACGCAGAAAAAGCCAACACGATCCTGACCTGATCTATGTAGAAAGAAGGAAGAATTCCCCAGAAGACTGTGTACACAGAGAAATATCCGGTCAGACGGCAGTTATCGCGACGTTTTTTTGGTAAGCTCTTTGTAAAATTAAGGGACACTGGAAGTGTAACACCGCGACAACGTGTGCGGAACAAGTAAATTGTAGGTGAAGTGGGTGCTACAAATGTTCTATACGCTGTTGCTGTAAATCCACACACCAGCTTCCGTAATATTGCCAGGGACAATGGTATGAGTCAGTGAAGTATACTACGTATTTTGCATACACATAAGTTTCACCCATATCATATCTCCATCCATCAGGAACTACATGGGAATAGTTGTGTGAACGTGTTTAGTTTTGCACATGGGTGTTACAACACGACACTCCAGATTTGTCGTGTATCCTATTCAGCGACGAGGCAACCTTTACCAATCATGAAAATGTTAACCTACATTATTGGTTTGTAACATGCACTTTTGGTTACAAGAACATGCACTATTAGTCTGTCACAAACACACATTGACTTCGCCAAGTGGAACGCAAGCAGTCATGGGATGCTAACGTCTAGTGTGAAATAATCGGTGAGCATCTCTTGGAGATTTTTTCATACATGGGACACTGAAAGTTGACAGATACATACACTTCCTACAAAATGAACTGCGCTTCAGACAAGGAGGGAAATTTGGTATCAACATGACAAGAACCCAGCTCACAATGCACGACGCACTACAGCATGTTTGAATAATATGTTTCCCAATCGGAATTGTCAAATGGCCGGCTCGTTCTCCAAATTTAACTCCGTAAGACCTTTTCTCTCTGCGGAAAAACTGAAGGACATTGTCTACCGGGATGTGCCAACAACACCAGACGATATGTAACAAAGCATTACTGCAGCATGTAGGGACATTTCAGATGCTATACTACATTCTGTGGAACGATCTTCGCGTGTGAGCCTCCTCGATTCAAATATAAATTATTCTATATTTTGTAATCAGCATCTGGTTTTGTATATTTTTTAACAGCAACTTATTACATATAGAACTATTTCTTTTCTTTTTTTATAAAAAAAAATAGAGACTTACTGACCAAAGGGACATATTTATCCCAAACCAGAACTTGCAGTGACGATCTTGCGAATCTACATGTTAGCTTTCGCCTAAACAGCTCAAAAAGTATACTTGTCTACAATTTGCATGGTCCTCAACGAGTTAAAAATTAATAGAACTAACAAAAAGCTTAAGAAGGCCTTCTACAATCATATTAAGGATGTTGGAAATGTATTGAAGTATCTATCATATATTCGTTGGAATGTAAGAACTGACTTTACTGCCAAATTAATTTTTTATCTTACAAAGCCTTTCATTAATATAAATGTGCTTCACCTCATATTATTATTATTATTATTATTATTATTATTATTATTATTATTATTATTATTATTAATAATAATAATAATAATAATAATAATAATAATAATAATAATAATAATAATAGAGGGTCAGCTAAAATTATGTTACCACTCAAATGATATAAATATTAATTTATTAACCATACACTCAACATGTATAAATTGAATTTTCGTCATCCATTATCATCTCTTCTTATCTCTTCAACTTGACTCACCATGCTTTTTATTTTTTCCATAGATTAGCTTCTATTGCTTTTCTCTTCAACTTGACTCATTATTTGTTATTTATTTATTTATTTTTATATTTTAAACAATGGCTGATGGATTAACATTGAAGCAAAGAAGAGTTGTAATAAGCTTAATGGAAGTGTATGGTTCGCCGACTGTAGTCCATCGAATGTTTCGGCAGCGATTTGCACGTGAAGCAACAAACTGTTTAATGATTCGCTCAACGCTGCGAAAGTTTGTGGAAGCTGGATCGGTAGCGAACAATTATCGAGGAAATGTAGGACGTCCAAGATCAGGAAAATGTGAATTGAACGTTGCTGCTTCTGCAACAAAACCCTATTGCACAGTTCCTCGACGTCAACCAGATAGTGCAGTCTTGAAACAGGAATTCCCCAGAATAAAAGTAAGGCACATATTGAAACACTACCTTGCGATACGACCGTATCACATCCAAGTCGTCCAAGCTTTTTAACAATGGCGCAAAAGCGTTTTAGAGTAGATTGTTGTCATATTTTACCTGAAATGCAGAATATCCAAGAATGTATACTGAATGTAATGACAAACCGCAACGAAGCCTTTGTGAACACAAATGGACTTGTCAATTGACTACATTTTTCTAGTTCAATGAAAATCTTCCGACTTATGTGGAAGTATGAACGTGACTCCCCAAAAGCGAATGTTTGTTACTCTGTGACCCCCACTGGAGTAATTGAGCCCTACTTTTTTGATACTCTCACAGTGACATCAGACGTGTAGTTAACAATGTTGCAACAGTATGCCATTGATGAACTGCCACTACAAATCAGACTTGCAGGGTGTTTTCAACAAGATGTGCCTTATAGTTCGCCCCTATCTTGACCACACTTCCTTTCAGTCGATAGAATGGTCGTAGCGGACCATTGCATTGGCCTTCACAATCCCCAGATTTAACATTATGTGATTTCTGATTATAGGATATTTTAAAGAAGGTATGTACTGTATAGCAGGAACGTTCGTGACATCAATCACCTAAAGGGCTAGATACGGGATTTGATATAATCAAATTCCAGCGAAATATGTGAATAGGATTTAAATATAACTGTTAATTGCTGCTTTTTATGTGTTGAAGGTGATGGCAAGGCAGTCATTTAAATTCTTTATCACATTTGACACATGGTAAATTCTAACATTTAGGTTGTAACATAATTTGGTCTCCTATTATTATTATTATTATTATTATTATTATTATTATTATTATTATTATTATTATTATTATTATTATTATTATTATTATTATTATTATTATTATTATTAATGATTTTGATTACAATGACCGCACTGCTTTTCTATTTACTTGCATAGCGTTGTGTGGCTAGGTTTGGTGTTATCGATCCAAGACAAAGTGGGATGAATTTAGAGGGAATCATGGGCGTTGGCACGTCACTTGTGGTTTCTTTCTTATCTTACTGGAAGTGTAATATGGTTTCCAAAAATACAGGTCTAAGCTAAATATGAGAAAAATAATTCAGATTATTAAATCCATGCTTTTAATAGCCTTTTCTTCTAATCATTCTTGAAGATTTGAGTACAGAAATGTAATGTAACAAACTTGATAATGAACTAATTTAGTGTAAAATCATGTTCAAAATAACTTATATGATACCTATCTCCTGGATTTCAGCGGTGGTTATTAACCTTTTTTATCTTTACCATGTCCTTAGGAAATGTTCATGTAGTTGGCTTACCTCGTATGCAAATAGAAAAACTATCTCGCTGTATAGCAACAGGAGCACGTAAGTACATGTCGTGGTTAGTGAATGTACAATATTTAGTATATGCAATACTGTAAAAATAAATTAGGGTACATACGTCCGTAAACACAAAACAATAGCATAAATAATGTAACAAATGTAATAAAGTTTTACGAGTAATAAGTTTTACAAGTAATAAAATCTGGTATAAAGATTTTATTGAATAGCCAAACGACTGTCGAAAGTGTCCGAACTAGCAAATTTCAAATTTTCACGCCGTACTCTCCATGATTTTACTCTGGGTATGCGTACTCAACTTTGAACCCAGTTACTAGATATGACATAATTTCAAATGCCTACAGTAAACTAAAGGTTTAAAAGAAAGGTTACGAAGAAGAAACGTATAAAGATGATCTAATTTTATTTGGAAGTACAGATGCAGAGATTCTGAAAATAAAATAAAATAAACAATCTTTATATATGCACACATAAAAATGGATGCATATGTGAGTGTGTGTGCTGTATGTGTGTGGTAGTATAACTCTGGAACACCAGAAGTAGGGATGCGCAAGAGTCGAGACAAACGTATTTCTCGACTCGAATTTTCGAGTCGAGGCACGAGTCGAGTCGAGACTGCTCGTAAAAATCTCGACTTGACTCGAGTGTCTCGAAAATCTTCCTATAATTTTAAATATTATTTTGAAGAAAGTATTCACTCAGAAACAGCCTTGAAACCAATTCCTTTACTTTAGAAAGGTACAGAACGCATAAACTTAATAGTTAGACTTTCGAGATCAAGATTTAATTTTCAGCTCAATGTCGTGATATTTGATTGTACTTGAAATATAATAATAATAATAATAATAATAATAATAATAATAATAATAATAATAATAATAATAATAATAATAATAATAATAATAATAATAATAATTGATTATCCAATCTAGTTTGTATAAAACTATTATCCGAAGCCTATATCTAGTTTGTACACAACTATTGCGATAAAGTGAACTTCATAAGTTCTCTGAATGAGCAATTGGCAGTCTATAGTAATTTAGCATAGTTATAATTATTATGTGTGTGTACATGTGGTGCCAACTCTCTCCAGCGACCTACCAAGGATTATTGCGTCCATGCCAAGACGCGTCGCCGTTGTTATCCGTGCCAAAGGTGGACATACTGACAATTAGGTAGGTAGTCATAATGTTCTGGCTAATGTATGCGTATATTTTAACTCGTATATTTTGTCTCGACTCGAATTTCGAGACGTCTCGTCTAGAATTCGAGTCGAGTCGACACAGAAGCTGTCGAGTCGAGACATTTTCTCGAGACGTGTCGAGACAGGCATAAATCTCGACTCGACTCGACTCGTGCTCATTCCTAACCAGAAGCAATTTTAACCAAACTTGGTAGACATATTACTTACAGTCTGGAAAAGAGTACTGTAGTGGTAAGACCTCTAGCACACTTAGGGGGAGTAAGGGCGGGAGGCAAAAATAATCGATAACGACCGCTATAATTAGTGTCGAATCCATAGTTTTCGGGGTCCATGAGCATATCGGTGACAGTTCCGATGCCCTTTAAATCCAAGTTTAGCCTCCCGTGAGGGTAAGACCCCCTAGTACACCTTATGTAGATACCTATAAGGTATAGATATAGAAGGTATAGATACGTAATAGATAAAAAGCTGAAAACATACAGACATTCTACAGGGTGGCGCATGAATAGTTGATACACTTGAAATTTAGATTTAAGAAAAAATAAGCTATGGTATGTGTTTAGCAGTGCACAAGCGCATTCTATACTATAAAAAGTTCCCGAAAACACTGTCTTAGATCACTCAATATCCATTAAATCAAGTAAGCACATTGGTTACTAAACCTTGAAGCTAATTTGTTACCTTATGATTATATAAACAAGGAAAAGTAAAAAATAGAAGAAGAAAAAGAAGAGGAATAGAAAGAAGAAGAAGAAGAAGAAGAAGAAGAAGAAAATAAAAGAAAGAAGAAGATTGGTATTTTGGGAGCTGTAATCACAATCATTTTAGTACATTTTTAGATATAGAAAAACCACAACATATTTTTAATATTCCTATATCCAATTTATTTTTAATTCAAACTCTTTTACATCTTTTAAGTTTCTAAATTTAAAAAAAAAAAAAAACTTGCTTAAGTTACTTTTTCTTTCTTTTTGTATTCTTTTGAACGACGAGTAAAGAACTTGTAGTATCTGTGAAAAAATCTAACTCGAAGTTAAAAAAAAAACATTTATGTGTATATGTCCTTATAAAAAAATGTCCTAATCAGAAAAATCAGAGGATGTTCTCCTTGAGGGAGGATGTTCTTATTTTCCTGTTACATTTCAATTTAAGGGTAATTTCCTGAAGAACCACAACTGAAATTTGTGATTTTCTTGAAAGTAACATCCGTATATAATTATTAATGATCCTGTAACATGGGATTATACTGTATTATTTCTCTGGGAAAAGCTGGTGAGTTCTGTTTGCGATTTACCCGAAAGCGACTCTAATGATAGGTTTTATTCGTACTTCTTCATTATGTTATAATACGAAGTAATTAAGTTCTTTCTGAAAAAGAAGTCCACGAAGGGCAAATAAGTGTTGAAGATAAGTTCATTTGCATTATTTTCTCTAAAATGACTTTCATATTTGTTGGAAACTGAAAGTGACTGGAAAAATAATAGTTGATGATCTTATCAATGTGGAAAGTAAATAGGAGAAATTATTGCATATACCCAAATAGACTGTCGTCATTGTCAATTTAAGTAAAGTACAGTAGTTGTTAACTCAAGAAGGATAGATAATTTAGCCAAAGATGGAATGATATAACTGTTACAAGTTTGTTTGAAAGGTTTAACATTAAGATGCATGATTATTCAAAAACAATGGAGCAAAACTAAAGCATATTCAATCTATACTGGAATGATATACAAAAGTAAAATTAGTTGGAGAGAAAAGGGAAAGTATGAGTTTTATTTTCTGTGTTTATAGTTTACATCAAAGCCAATTACAGGCGCTAGTTGTTATAAAATTGCAAATAGCGATCTCGAATGTAGAGGGTGTGTATTTTGTAATGGATTTTGCATGAACAGGGTCTGTCGTAACAACGCACAGACATTTTCGTACAAAATTCAAAAACCAAGCGCCGCACAGGAAATGTATTTCACGTTGGGAGCAGAAGTTTGAATCCACTGGATGTTTGTGCTTCATGAAGAGTCCTGGTCGACCAGAAACATTAAGGGAAACAGTGGATAGGGTCCCTGCTGTATTTGAAAGCGTTCTGCGACTTTTTTCTGTGAGAGGAATAGGCCTGAAACATTTTCAAATATCTCTAGTGTACTGGAGCAGATAACCAACGAGATATTGGGACTCATCTGGCAAGAACTGGATTATTAGTTAGACGTCTGCCACAGGCTGCTCATATCCAACCCTCTAATGTCCACAAAAATTTACAACCTTCCTTTCTTCTTTCGGACCAATTTTAATTTTGTATATCATTTCAGTTCAAAATACGTGCACTTTAGTTTCGAAACATTCTTTTTGAATAACGCTATACAGACTGCAGATTAGAGGATGTTTTGAGTTTCTGGAATAATCGAGAAAGATGTATTCGGAAATGTTTCCAATATCTCTGATTCTTGGAACGATTCTTAGTTATTATGAATTAAACTCATACTCACATTGTTCTTTTTATATTTTCAAGACAGCCAGAGTCCTGACCATTCTGGAATAATTATTCTACTTGGTTGAAATATTGTAAATAGCTACAGATGAAAAGTCTTATCAAGCTGTACAAAAATTTTGTTCATATTTACCTTATGCATCAGTGTGTCATTGATAACTCTACAATAATTATTATTAGTAGTAGTAACTGTAGCGATTCTGGTTTTCTTGTTTCTGTTATGTTAGTGCAGGTTAGTGCAGGTTAAACCTTGAGCTAGGAGTTAATCCTTGTGTTAGAACATGTTAGTTGGTGCAAAGAACACATCTGAAATTCTTCCTTAAGATTTTGAAGATTTTTATTTAAAAATGTAGATCCTCTGCTGAATCGTGTACTATTATTATAGAGCACTACAGTTTTAATATGACATCGATTCAAACCTGACTCTCGTCCCCTATAACTTACTGTATATACCTTGTACGTCGCTACATCTTTCCCTTACCATACAGTCTCCTGGCTGAGTGATTACTTTCGGAGCGAACGGAAAATGCAGTTCGTTTCCAAGATAGATGAAGTTGTCAATAAGCTGTATCCTACACGGAAGTTACTCCCGTAGTGACCAGCAGAGGTAAGGAAAGAAGAAGGAAAAAAGAGTATATAAGATTTATATGAAGTTGAGGAAGTGTGTAGTACAAGAGTCATTTCCAGCAGAAAAAGTACAAGGGTCGTTTCAAAAGTTTCGGTGCCTGTATGTTTTAGTTTCAAATACGAATTTATTAATATTATTATTATTATTATTACAAAATTTATTCACAAGGCTTCAAAATAATCTTATATTATTTTTTACTGTGGCGGCACATTTGTGTAAGTTTTGTATGTTTTGTGTGTTTATCGTTAGTGTAGTGGCAAGGTGGGTTCCGAGTTTATGCAAGGGCAGATGCAAAGTTTAAACCTCCCCTCTTGATCAAGATATTATGGAGGAACAAACACTTACTATACGAAAATATACAAATAAAAATCACGCTTGTCCTGAAAGAATGTGAAATTCAGTGATCAAATCTCCTTGATAAAATTCTGCATATGCCATTGCGATAGGAAGGCATACGCCACTGTGTTCATAATGCATCTGATTTCTAATGTCTCAGGTCTTTTCATAATCTTAATCCCTGCTCGGAGGATGAATTGATAATCCCCCACAAAACTTGTTTTTCTCCCACCGATCGCCTCCCAGGTAGTGGATGGAGGAAGGCTGACTAGGTATGGTAGTACCCGAAATTTGGGTACTGGGGTGGACCGAAACCAGTACTGATGCCTTACATTAAGTAGAGAGATTTCCAAAGGTAAAGGCTTCAAAGGAAGAATCCCAGACAGAAAATTCCTGGTTCTCCAGGTTGGGGTTTTGTGTAGAGGTAACAACCCAACCAAGGAAAAAAAAAAAAAAAACTTTGTTACGAAACTTCAAGTAATAGACAGACAAGGCAAGGGATGAAAGCAATGAAAGTGGCCTGACAGTTGCCACATGGAATCTTAGAACTAGGCTTCTTCCAGGAAAAATGAACAAAATACCTAACAAGATTACAAAAAAACTAGACATATTCTAGCGTTACAAGAGATACGTTGGCAAAGAAAAGGTCAGATAAACAAAGATAAATACAGGGTGTATTATAGTGGACTAGACAAGAGAAGAAGACAGGATGTTTAGTAATAGGAGAAACAAAACAAAAAGTATTGAAGTTGGGAGATTTAGTGTCGGCATTAGTAGAATAAGAATGAGGGAAGATTTCGAAACATGATGCTAATAACAATATAAGCTTCAACGGAATACATAGTGAAGTATATAAAACAAGTAAGAATAAGGTGGTTGAGACATGTCGAAATAATGGAACGAGATAGGATACCAAAAAGGGTACTACATGAGAGAATATATGGATGGAGAAGAATAGGAAGACCGAGAAGAAGATGGATAAAAGATATAACAACATATATGGCAGCATTGAGATTGAAAGGATGGAGAAGGAAAATTAATGATAGAAAGGATTGGAAGCGTATCAGTGAGGAAGCCAAGACCCACCGAGAACTGTAAAGCTACTTGGTAAAGTAAATAAGAATTGATATCCAAAAATATTAAGAATTGGAAAATTGTGAAAAACTAGAAAAATATTTTGCTATATAGGTATAGAGCTTTAAGTTAATTCCTAATTTCGAATTGGTTTCGAAGAAATTTATAATTTGCACACATCATCTATAAGATTGCGTTAAAAAATATGAAATATTTCAGTTTTATATTCCACAATTGTACCCTGAAGACTAGAGATGAATGATCAATGAAAGCGAGTGATTATGAAAGAATTGGAGGACGGACACGACGTCCATCACAAAACTCACAGGCGTAGGATCAAACCAGAGACCCCTCGTCCCAGAGATGAGCACTCTACCACCGAGGCACCGTGCCTTCCTGTAGAAAATGTAAAAGAATGGAATGTTCCTTCACTAGATTTAACATAAAAATAATATTGTAATGCCCAACCATGTAACGCCTGCCAACCACGTGCTATATCAACAAAATCGAACTACACTTTATTTGGTGTGACATTCACCGAGAAAAGGAAGATGTTATCTACACTAGTGTCAGTGTCGAAGATTCAACGAGGGACCCCAAAATCACTTTTGAAAGGAGGAGCAGCAAGCACCTCAATGTGAAATGAAATGCTGATTTGCTTACTGCTCCTCCTATTAAGAATGATATTCGGGTCCCTCGTTCAATCTTCGGCAGTGGCGCTAGTTTCCCGCTGCGTAAAGCAACAGTATTGCTGAACGCCCTTCCAGCTCTTGCAGGGAGGGACAACCGACGCCTGACGACGACGGGCTTCAGCGTCAGTCTGCTCCTGAATTGTCCTTATCCAAATTTTTCCACTTTGGCCGGTTTCATTGAACAGTAGAGTAGGCCCTACTCCTTATTTAAATACTACTCTGGTCGGCTGCACTGGGCAGTGGGGTATCCGAATACAAAACTCTTACTCTGGTTTGTTGCACTGGGCTGTAGAGAATCCTAATTCAAAACCCCTTACTCTAGTCGGCTGCACTGGGTCATAGAGTATTCTCATACAAAACTCTCGCTCTGGTCAACTGCACTGGGCCGTGGAGCATCCTAATAAACCTAATATATATATATATATATATATATATATATATATATATATATATATATATATATATATATATATATATATATAATACAAACTTTCGCGTCTACGGACGCTCTTTTTATTAACTTTGTTAAACATAAAAATTCTAATGTTTTATACTGTTGCAGAGTTGTAGATAAAACTACAAAAATTCGTATATTCACTCCTCTACCATCCCAGTATCACAGATGAAATGTTCATTTAAAATTCCCTTCTTCAGAATATTTATCAGGAAAATTAAGTCTTGGATATATTATTCACTATTGTTGAACAATTCAAGTGTCATTGCAAAAGAGGAAACACAAAACCACATTATTCCTGCTTCCATTCATCAGTTCCGAGTTCATCACTTCCGTCTCTTTTCTTTTCAAAATATTGCAAGAATTTGTTAAATAATTATTTCTTGGTACTCCTATATATGTTGTTCAAATACGCGGTCAAGTTGCTCATTATTTAGCAATTGAATTTCTAAGTTTATGACATCAGAGGAACGATATTCACTACTTCATTATTTTTTTTAACTACTAAAATTAAGCAGAGAATTCTTTAACATAACTCATATATTTTTGTGATTTAGTATTCCATAGTTCCAGTGAAGCCACTCCGGCCAAACCAAGCCCTTTCTTTAATATTTTTTTAGTGTATTGATCCACTATAAAGTTGTAGATCACGAAGAATCTTAGTTTCACACTAACCCGAGTAGGACTGGGGTAACTTATTAATGCAAATGGATGAACTCGGTAATATTTTAGCAATTCACTCAAAAAGATTTACTTGTCATGTAATTCGCATGCCTACTTTTATCTACCAGATCCAATGCATTGAACTGACAGGGAACTGGAGTTTCCTATATAAATCCAGGAGCGAAAGTAGTATTGCAGAAAACCAAATTAGGAATACGTGAATCAAAATCATTTTGCTATACGAGAACACTTATTTAAAAAGAAAAAAAAGTACCTCTTCGAACATTGCTAAAAAACAATCAACAAAAATTCCGTTAGAAAAATAGAAAATGCAGAGAAATTTCAAACCTCATGCTTTGGATATCTTTACTTTTTCATGGTTCACTTCCAAATCATACATTCAAAACTTTTAATGAAGAAAAAAAATGTTTTGTCTCTATTTAATCTCATACAAGGATGTTTTTTTTTTTATATGTTTGAGTCTTTCTTATTTGAATTTTCTCCCCTTCCTTTTTTTTCGTTTCCTTATCCCCCTAGAATCTTCGGAAATTTTTGCTGGAAATAAATCTCATTCAGTGACAAACTAAAATCGTGAGAATCCGCTAGTGGATTTACCACGAACGAAGAGCGGAGAAGAATTTTAAAGCAGAGGGCGTTCTCCGCATGCTAAAAGGATGTAACTGCAGATACGTATAAACTGCTGTAATATTTGTATTATTACAAACTCTCTTCCTTTCTTTTCCTCTCTGTTTACAATCATTCCCCCTTCTTCTTCCTTGTCTCTTTCCTATTCTTTTATGCGTCTTCATCTGCATATCCTCTAACATCGTTCTTCTTCTTTCCCCTTTTTTTTCTTAATTTTTCTTGTAGGCAAAGCGAAGTGCTGTCTGCCGCCTGACACTTCCCACACTGTTTGATAGATGGCAGTCCAGTAGCTTTTTGCTCCTTTGGCGATTTTCGCATGCGCAGAACTTCTGAAGAGTTTCCATATTGTTTTTTTTAATATGGCTATTTCTTATTTATATACAATCCACACGAAAGTATTCTTCTATTATCACAACAGAAGCCTACAAATTTTGACGAAGAGAGCGAGATAATTGGTTAACACTGATAATTGGTTCAAATCACGATACCAGTCACACCAGATGAATTCTGGGTTAGTACTTTAATACAAAAGCCCTTCTTACACTTGTCATTAATATTTCAGTATAAAATGACGTTGCGTATCTATCTGATTTTTTTTAACAAATATATTGGGATCATATCATTTAAGGACATTATTGTTGCAGTGCAATTTATAAAAATAATAAATAAATAAAAAATATTAGATTCTTGAACAATGTTTCGATTGAACTATAGTCGCATAGTAACCAAATTGTCAGTGCTAGATGTAACTCGAGTTACTGAGTTAGAGACAACATGGCGTCGATATAGGACAACCCATCTCGAACTCCAGTTTAATACATCTTTATTTTTATACAAATGTTATTTTTTTTTTTTTTAGTTCTTATCAGTGTGATACAAATTTTTAATGAGTACAGACATTTCTGATGCTACTAATATTACTATTTACAATGTTTATAGTTGACTGACACTTAGTTTAACACGGGCGATTTCGGACAAGATTCTGCAACATTGTGATTTACAACTTTGGTTGTAATTTTGATACTATATAGTGTTTAACAATTTTGCTTAATACAATTCCTACTTTCTAACAATTAATAATGTAATAGTGGACATAGCAAATGACTGCGGTATCTAATTATTTTCAACCAAAAATGTGGTTCTAGAACAAGAACTCTAGTAACTGCATTGTCCGTAGCGTCTGTACGTTAGAGTAGATACTAGAACTAATGTAATTATTTATTAATTAACACAATTTTCACGTGCAACGAAGTCAGTGAAACAGCCGACTAGATGTTAGTGCTATGACTTCGAAATTTTAAAACCCGGAAGTGTTGGGAAAGGAAAAGAAAAAATGTAATTCTTTCGAAGTGAGTAGTGATCACCACATAAGAAATTATTCACACTCGTTGTGAGTAGATTCTAAATAACTGGAAGAAATATAGATTGTATGTTTTATATTTTTTTTTTAAATAAAATACTACGGTTAACTACCGTTTACCCGTGGAATTGGGTAACACGCAACTACAGATAAGCAAATTCCGCAGTTAATCCGTAGAATGACCGAAATAGGAAATAAATGAACACTAAAGCGCTTTTGAACATTTTTATTAACCATCGAAAAAGATCTACATATCCAATAATGATTTAATAAACACTTTTCTACATTTAACAAGTTTGGTGTTTTACTCTTCCACAAAATTTCTCTTAAAGTCTATTAGGCGTAATTTTGAGATGCTAAACTGAAAGATTTCATTTCATTTCTCTTTCCCTTTTTTTAATTTTTTACAAGAGAAAATCGATCAACTCTATTTGGTTTTTCGTGTTAAAACTCCTCTTCTTAATTTATAATTGAAGTTTTCACACCGTAACCTATTTTATACCGAAAGGAATACCGCGGATAACCCACAAAACTGATAATCTGCCCGCGGATAACCTATAGTTTACTGTATGAATATTGGTAAAATCTTATCCTCAGTACTTAGAAAAAATATTTAAATTCGAACTTATCAAATATTCCTTCCCACAAAGAAGGCGTAACCATGTAATTATGGTTTGGTTGCTTGAATTGGTGCTTGATCTTGCCGAGGTCATTTCATCATCTAATAGAACACGAGGGGGTGTCTAAGGTGTCCAATAATTTTTTAGTATCTTTTTTTTTCTCTTGAATTGCATGGGGATACAATGGCTTACCAACAGATGTAGGTACACACCGCGTATACGCAGGATGCCGACCGCAGCACTGTAGCGGTCGAATTTTGAAACTAGAATTGTCGAAAATAGATCACAAGTTTATTATTGATTTGATCAGTTGTATGATATACGAATGACTATTTGTTTCTTCCGAGCCTCTGTCTGTCTGCAAATTGCCTGCACACTAGCGACATCTCTTGGTGCCAGGTAGAGGGCAACACAGCTGGAGACAACTATTAGTTTGATAGTGAACTATTAGGAATTAGAATGCCTGACAAAGTGGGACGTCTTGCGTTTATAATAAGGAGTAAGGATATATAAATATTTTTGCCTAAAGTTTATGCAACCCGTAACTTTACATGTTTTGAAATTTACCTATCAGCGTTGTTCACAGGCTGAAATGTTTGAGTTTTATAAGCAGGATACTAAATTCTCAGTATGTGTCATATAATACTATACAAAGCACACGCTTTAATTATTGAGTCAAGCAACAGAGCACATGCTTTAATTATTGAGTCAAGGTACAGAGCACACGCTTTAATTATTGAGTCAAAGCAGAGCTCACGCTTTAATTATTAAGTCAAGATAGAGCACACGCTTTGATTATTGAGTCAAGCTACGGAGCACACGCTTTAACTATTGAGTCAAGCTACAGAGCATAAGATTTAATTATTGAATCAAGCTACAGAGCACACGCTTTAACTATTGAGTCAAGCTACAAAGCACACGCTTTAACTATTGAATCAAGATACAAAGCGCACGTTTTAGTGACTGAATCAAGCTACAAAGCACACGCTTTAATTATTGAGTCAAACTAACCACACGCTTTAGCTATTGAGTCAAGCTATTTTATTTTGTGCTCGTCTAGCCAAGGGAAGGTAACATTCCTCTTTTTAAAAAATCTGAATGTTCATTGTATTTCTATTCATTTGTTTGTCCATATCTCTTCCTGTGTGCGTAGGTGTTTTCATAAAAATGAGAAAGAAGAATTTCTAGAACATTCAATGGAGTTCTCGTCTTACTAGCTTCTATAAGCTTTCTGTATATATATATAAAAAAATGACAAAAGTATCTGATCTCTGATGTCTTTCCTTTTTCATATCATTTCTTTTCTTCTCTGCGTTATCTTTCCTAGAATCTTCTCTTTTTCTATCATTGCCCCCCCCCCCCTCATTCTTCCATTTCTTTGTCTTGTTTCTACTACTTAAGAATTCAGTGGCTGCACAACACTGCCGGAGAGAAAATCATTCCTTGGACACGCGTCTGAAAAATCACACTCGACTGTCCCAGCACCGTTTCCATGGCAACAAAGTACCATAGATATTCACCAAAACTACTATTTGCATCAACCCGTCGTTCGCCGAGCTCTATTTTCTTCTGTGTACGAGGACATGAATCTTCGAATAATGCTCTGGTGTTTTGCACAAACAGTGATATCCGTGTAAAGTTTATATATAAACGCCTACATGGATAGAAAAGCTTTTAAAAAAAATAGAAAAATACACATTTTTGTGCAAAGGAAGGATCAACTTATAACCAAACGAATTCATCCTTCATCGAAATTAAATTTTACATTGATATAAGAAATGAAACTTTGTGTTATAAATTAACACATAACCTAATTATTATGTGAGGTTATTCTTGATTGAGATCGACACGTTAGCTTCATACTATATCTGCATTTTTTAAAGCGTATTTCATGTGTTTCTCCTGTTGTGTTAGGCTAGTTAGATAAAATTAGTTATTTAGTTAGATTGAGTAACTGGTATTTCTTTAAGAACAAGATCCTGAGGCGAGTATTCGGACTCAAGAGGAACGGAAATGGGGAATGCTTGAAACTTCATAACGAGGTACTACATAATTTATACCATTTGCCAAACATTGTTGGTTCCATTAAGTCTAGGAGGCTTAGGTGGGCAGGCCATGTAACTAGGATGAAAGAAAGTAGAAACGCTTTCAAAGTCTTGATTAGGAGACCAATCGGAAAACGACCATTAGGAAGACCTAGGCGCAGATGGGAGGACTATATTAAGATGGATCTCGTTCTCCTGCAATAGTACTTTCGATTTCACACATGCCCCAAATATTCTCTTAAAAATTTTTTGAATACAAGTTTTGCATTGTCTATGAATTTTATGTTTGTTTTTGTGTTCTATGTCCTTGTGTCCTAAGCTTTGAAACATAGAATCAAATCATGATCGAATCTTGAAAACAGTGTACGCGTAGTTAGAGACTATGTAATTCAACATGCAAGATGAACCCTGCCATTCTCCATCACATTGACTTGCCTCTAATAGAGCATGATTACAGGAATATGGCACCAGCAGAGACTAAACTTTACATTCGTTTGGCAATAAACACTGATTAAAGAACGTGCTTGATGTTATATTCGTTTGGAAATAAACACTAATTAATGAACCTGCTTGATGTTATATTCGTTTAGGAATAAACACTGTTTAAAGAACCTGCTTGATATTATATTCGTTTAGGAATAAACTCTAATTAAGGAACCTGCTTGATGCCATACTCGTTTGGTAATAAACACTGATTAAGGAAACTACTTGATGTTATATTCGTTTAGGAATAAACATTAATTAAGGAACCCGCTTGATATTATATTCATATAGGAATAAACACTAATTAAGGAACCTGCTTGATATTATATTCGTTTAGGAATAAACATTGTTTAGAGAACCTATCTGATGTTATATTCGCTTAGGAATAAACTGTGATTAAGGAACCTACTTGACGTTATATTTCTTTAGGAATAAATTTTAATTAAGGAACCTGTTTGATGTCATATTCGTTTAGGAATAAACACTGTTTAAAGAACCTGCTTGATGTTATATTCATTTATTAATAAACGCTAATTGAGGAACCTGCTTCATATTATATTCGCTTAGGAATAAACATTGTTTAAATAACCTACCTGATGTTATATTCGCTCAGGAATAAACTGTGATTAAGGAACCTGCTTGAAGTTATATTCATTTTGAAATAAACACTGATTAAGGAACCTGTTTGATGTCATATTTGTTTAGGAATAAACGCTAATTAAGGAATCTGCTTAATATGGTATTTATTTAGGAATAAACACTAATTAAGGAACCTGCTTAGTGTTATATTCGTTTAGGAATAAACACTGTTTAAAGAACCTACCTGATATTATAATCGCTTAGGAATAAACTGTGAATAAGGAACCAACTTGACGTTATATTCCTTTAGGAATGAATTCTAATTAAGGAACCTGCTTGATATTATATTCATTTAGGAATAAACACTAATTAAGGAACCTGCTTGGTGCTCTATCCGTTTAAGAATAAACAGTGTTTAAAGAACCTACCTGATATTATATTCGTTTTGAATAAACACTGATTAATCAACCTGCTTGATGCTATATTCGTTTAGGAATAAACACTGATTACGAAACCTGCTTGATATTATATTCGCTTTTGAATAAACAGTAATTAAGGAACCTGCTTGATGTTATATTCCTTTAGAAATAAATTTTAATTAAGGAACCTCCTTGATGTTATATTCGTTTGGAATAAACACTGATTAAGGAACCTGTTTGATGTATATTCGATTAGGAATAAACACTAATTAAGGAACCTGCTTGATATTATATTCATTTAGGAATCAACACTAATTAAGGAACCTGCTTGGTGTTATTAACGTTTAAGAATAAACACTGTTTAAGGAACCCACCTGATGTTATATTCGTTTGGAATAAGCATTGATTAAGCAACTTGCTTGATGTTATATTCGTTTAGGAATAAACACTGATTACGAAACCTGCTTGATATTATATTCGCTTTTGAATAAACAGTAATTAAGGAACCTGCTTGATGTTATATTCCTTTAGAAATAAATTTTAATTAAGGAACCTCCTTGATGTTATATTCGTTTGGAATAAACACTGATTAAGGAACCTGTTTGATGTATATTCGATTAGGAATAAACACTAATTAAGGAACCTGCTTGATATTATATTCATTTAGGAATCAACACTAATTAAGGAACCTGCTTGGTGTTATTAACGTTTAAGAATAAACACTGTTTAAGGAACCCACCTGATGTTATATTCGTTTGGAATAAGCATTGATTAAGCAACTTGCTTGATGTTATATTCGTTTAGGAATAAACACTGATTACGAAACCTGCTTGATATTATATTCGTTTGAGTATAAACAGTAATTAAGGAACCTGCTTGGTGTTATATCCGTTTAAGAATAAACACTGATTACGAAACCTGCTTGATATTATATTCGTTTGGGAATAAAAAGTAATTAAGGAACCTGCTTGGTGTTATATCCGTTTTGGAATAAACTGTGATTAAGCAACCTGCTTGATGATATATTCGTTTGGGAATAAACACTGATTAAGGAACCTGTTTGATATGTATGTTTTTTTTTCTTTCTTAACTAAAGTTAATGTTTCCACAGTTATATTTATATACTTTATAATAATATTTATATACCAAGATAAGACGAGAAGAAATCCTTCAACGATCAAGATAAGATGAAACTTCTACAAAATTAAGAGATTATGATCTTAATTTTTGTTTCGTCTCGTCTCATGGAAGAAACAAAGTGAAAGAACACTTCATTCGAAGTATATAGCTTCAGGAAGTCCAATCTGGGAATCATTATTGTAACACTATCGTAATTATTTTTTTTCACATGATTATTAAATTTTACAATATTTCAAAATATTTGTCTTTCAACATTGCTTCAAAATTTTCTACTTCAGCTGCTTTCTTTGAAGTGTGGGATGGTGCCTTATCTCTTGAGTTTACTCAGAGAACGAAATACATTTGTCTGTGTTTATACTTGCCTTTTCCATGGTGTGTGAATGTATGTGTAATTCATGATAATTTTTATTTTTTTGAAAAAGATGGAAAAGTTTGATTTTAATGGTAATATGACATTTATGTTCAAAATCATCTACATTTCTACGGCTTGAACTTTGAAATCTGTTAAGAGTCTTCATCCCGGTGAAATTAAAATACCGCTAATTTTACAGTAATTATGTGATATCTTCAAATAGATAAAAAAAATAATCGAAATGTGGAACAAGAGCGCCCTAGACAATGTTATTTTACATGAGAAACCGTTATCACGACTCACTTATCTGCTTTCGATTTCGAGCCATTTTGAAAATCGGCATTTATTTTCGCGTTTCTAAACAGCTGAAAACGGAAAGCCGCTAGGTGACTTGTGATAATGGTACCTCACGCAAAATAATATTGTCTAGGGCGCTCTTGTTTCATATTTCAATTATCTTTTATCTCTTTGAAGATATCACTTAATTACTGTAAAATTAGCGGTATTTTAATTTCGCCGGGATGAAGACTCTTAAGAATAAAAAAGATGAATCTAAAGTTACTTCCACCTTAAAAACAATAATACATTTGTTCCCAATATGAACTGGACCACTAGTTGAATTATCCGCCTTTGGGAATGAACTGGAGAAGGTAGACGGTACAAAGCAGAGACCAGAAGCTGTAATAAATTCCAACTTCACAGCCTTGGAAGAACTTCTCGGAATTTTCTGAAGCGTAGTGAGTAGGAATCTGGTCGATGTCTCTATCAGGGAAACCTCACATCAGCTGTTACATATGAGTTAACTGAAGGGTAAGGAAAAACCTCTCACGCTTCAAGCGAAGCATCTAGAGTAGAAAATTGGAAACAATCAGCAACTGTGTGTGTGAATGTTTGTTATTAGTCTTTAACCGTTGCCATCGAGCTGAGAAAGAGAGGATAACACAGTTGATAAAAAAAAAAGAGGAGGAACTATGGAATTTCCTCTGGACTTTTTATCTTTTTTTCTTCTTTCTTTACACATCGATGACTTAAAACAAAATACAGATTTCTTTTCTCAAATTCAAGGTGGAGAAAAAAATGTTATCAGACATGAGATGTTATCGGATATAGCGGCTTCTTTTTCTCAGAGTATCTCATGTATCTATTTTCTAAGAAAGGAAAAATAGATTATATCACACCACTGTTGTTTTCTATTTCCAAAAATTTGCGACTTATTTCTGAAAACAATTAGTAGTAGATTAAGCTGAGTTCCAGCAATGCAAACACAGATTAAAAAAAAAAATAACTAGTGCTGAGATAATTTGAACAATGACAAATTCGATTTATAATTGAGTTCAGGAGTGGGCTCCGAACCACATCAGCAGTGTTGCCTACGAGACGAAAAGTACTTTTTTTTAATTTGAGACGAGACGAGAAACACCTTTTTAAATTTGAGACGAGACGAGAAACATCTTCTTTAAAATTTGAGACGAGATGAGAAACACCTTTTTAAATTTGAGACGAGACGAGAAACACCTTTTTAAATTTGAGACGAGACGAGAAACATCTTTAAATTTTGAGACGAGATGAGAAATTTGCCGAGGCTGGCAACACTAGTTTACCCACATCTTAAATCTCAAACATTGTTATAGTGTTACATAATTCATAGCATAAATATAATAAATGGATAAATTGATTGTACGAACACAATGAGAACATTTATCAACATTTAAAGATACGAAAATCATTAAACAAAATACTCTCTTAATATATATAGTTTAAATATTGTTATTTCACGAGGAAGAATTCTGATACATTCTATATGAAACAGGTCATAAATTTTATATATAAATTTATAAAATGGGACGAGAAAAAACTTCGAACTCTGACGAGAAAAGTTTTTTTTCGAGAGATGAGACGAAACCTACAAAATTCACAAGATGAGACCAGTGTTCGTAGCTTGAAGGATATTTTCTTAATCTAGGGAAATTTCGTAGGTAAAGTTATCAAAAAGAGGGGGAAAGAATTTCGATAAAACGTGAAAATCTAACAGGGAAGTTCTTGCGCTAACTGATTGTACAATATAAATACTTAAATTTTTCAATGTTCTTCAGAAATAAACAAATACAATAGCAATAGCGTATGTATGTATGTGTGTGTGTGTTTGTGTGTGTGTGTGTCTGCTCAAAGTAGCACAATTGGCGCCCATTGTTGATTGGGTGTATTTCTGTATTGTTTTTCTGTAAAAAGAAGTTATAAAATAGAAGCAAAAAGCAGACGAACAAAACTTCCTTTAATATGCTAAATTAATCTTAGCAATTACATAACTTCTGCCATAAGAATTGGGCATTCAACAAACTACGAAAATTTTGAAAGGAAAGGGAAAATTTTGTCAGTTAAGGGAAATTTTCATAAGGAAACCTACGAACACTAGGTGAGCCAAGGAAACTTTATTTCACGTCTCGTAAGCAACACTACACACCAGCATTTGAATCTGATGCAGTTAGCCGGTGATCATGCAAAATTACTGTACTTGGCAAAAGTCTTTCCTTACCACCCTGTTGCATCTTTAAGAGTCTTCATCCCGGCGAAATTAAAATACCGCTAATTTTACAGTAATTATGTGATATTACAACGATATATTCTTGTTATAATGGTATTGTTAATCTGTACCTATTTTGTCAATACATGATCAGAGGCGCAATAATCAAACATATAGCCTATATATAGTTAAAAGAAAAAACATTATTATTGACATGACATGTTGTCATGGTAAACACTATTATCTACATGATACACGAAATGGACGGATATAGATGGAATATGTTTGTATAAGCAAAAGAATAAATCAACGATAGCTGGATACGAGTGAGGTGATTTCGTAGAACTAAAAAAAAAAATGGTTAGTAGCTATTAGTTGATATGTTTATTATAATAACCTGGTGATTTAAATATATACAAACGAATTAGGGCTAAAGTGAGTTTTATTCGCTTTATCTGGTGCCGTAGACCCGGGACTATACCGAAAACCTTTAGTTCCGAAGTATAGTAAGAACGGAGTTTATGTACATACATTTTATGAATTTCACCGTTTTAAGAAGCGGAAAGAAAATACAAAGGATTAGAGATATGCAGAATCCTGACGTAATGGATGTACCGAGTACTTTAGTAGAAAACACACCTGAATATGGCCAGGCTAATCTTGTTAGTACGATTAGCCAACTGCTAACTGATAAGCTGGAACAAATACAAAAATCGAACGATGGAAAGATGGAACAGATGCAAAAATCGATAGAACAAATACACAAATCGAGTGATGAAAAGATGGAACAGATGCAAAAATCGATAGAACAAATACAAAAATCGAGTGATGAAAAGATGGAACAGATGCAAAAATCGATAGAACAATCTCTTGCAGATAGAGTTCAGGGTATCCATGATAATTTCTATCGGCTACAGCATAATTTGGAAGAGAACTTGCAAGTATTGATTGAAAAAGTGAATGGTACTGGTGTGAATATGAATGTAGAACCGGAAGAAGGTCAGAAGAAGGTCGATGGACGAAATGAAAATATTGAAGAACAGAATGTAAACGAAACAACTGAACCTGTGGTGAATTGGGATGCGGAAGATGCTACAATTAAAGAAGAACCGTCATCTCCGGCCAAGGAGACCACCACCACTACTAATACAGGCGTATTCAAAATTGAAGTGAAAGGTCTGCCGAGATTATACAGGTTAGGAGAATTGAAGAAATTGTTGACAGACGATTTGAAGTTGGGAAGCCATACTATTAGGTCACCGAAAAGAACGAGTCCTTGGATTTATTTGATATTCAAAACTGAAGAAGATCAACAGAAGGCAGTAAAGACTTTGAATGGATACAGTTGGAAGAAGCGAGTTCTTTCAGCCGAAGTTGTCAAAACTGATCAACGTAAGCGAAAATTGGAAAAGTCTGATGATAAGGATTCTAAAAAGGCGAAAGTTGAGTTACCTGTAGAAGATAGAGTAAACCAGGCTACAATACCTTTGTGGGATGTTACTTATGGAGAACAGTTGAAGAAGACTGAAGAAATAAAATCCTCACTCACACGACTGACGGATTTGCTGCTGAGAAGAAATCTGGATTTAGCAGGTTGGGCAGAAGAAAGAAAAGAGAAGAATGAAGGACTTGCAGACTTTCTGAAGCATTCGCCTATAGGGAAAATTAAGGATGATTTGAAAGATTATTATTTCCAAAACAGAGAAGGAAACAGCTTGAATGTAACATCGCTCTATTTCCAGATCTTCACTGGAAAGGAAGAAGGTGAGGAACCTCCACCACTGCAGCTGTTGTTCGGAAAAGAATATGTGAAAGAAACTATCTGTGACATGAGTTTCCGAATATCTCCAGATTCTTATTTTCAAGTGAATACATCGGGAGCCGAGCAGCTTTATACTTCCATCGCGGAAATGGTTGAAGTTGACGAAGAAACTTCTTTGATAGATGTGTGTTGTGTCACTGGAGGAATTGGATTTACTCTTGCTAAGAAATGTACTCCAATTCTTGGCATAGAAATGTCGAGCCAGGCAATTGAAGATACAAGAGCCAATGTTGTAAAGAATGTCATCACAAACAGCGAGTATTTTGTTGGACGAGCTGAAGATATTTTGCCCACCGTAGTGGAGAAAGTAGCTGGAAAGAAGATATTTATTATTGTAGATCCATCTAGAGTTGGACTTCATCAGAAGTTAGTTTTTTGGCAATAGATGGCCTATGCCTACCGCTCGCCCACTCCCTTTCTTGGGGGTTGTTTTTAGCGTCCTCCAGCAATAGTGAGAGAGAGACGCGACAAGAGTTTTGTGTGTGTGTGAGAGAGTTCTTACCTCCTTCAAGTGAAAAATTATCCATCTAAAACCATTAAGAAACTTGAGAACATTTCAAAATTGAGGATAGTAGACAACTGAGTATATCATTTTACGTGTTTATCTGAATTTTCTGTAGTCGTATAGTTTTTCATATATTTTAAAATAAAAGCTTTAAAATGACAAACCGTCGTTTGGTAAGAAGCTTAAACATGGTCCTCCGGGCCGGATGAAGCAAAAAGTGCAGCTTTGGTGAACTTTTGTGAGTGTGTTTTCTGTAGTGTGTGTGACATTCTAAAACAATGGAGAACTTAAATATTAAAAAACGTACTTTGAAAGCCAAAATTACTCGACAGGAAAAGGCAGTGAGCCTGCTGTCTCAGAACGACGCGAACGCCATATTGGTTCATAGCGGGAAGGTCAACGAGTTACAACAAGACTGTTCTCAACTTTTGGACGAAATAGCTGCAGTTTCCAACGATGAAGAATTTATTAAAGAAGAAGAAGAGCTCGCAGAAATGGAAAGTAGACTTGTAAAACTAAGTGTGTCCCTAATGGATCTGCAAGCTACAACACAATCCCCTCCGAATAGTGAAACTCAAGCGTGTAGTGAAATGAAACTGCCGAAATTACAGTTGCCAACATTTAGTGGGAACTTATTCGAGTGGTTATCATTTAAGGACTTGTTTACTGCATCGGTGCATAACAACGAGAAGCTCTCGGGAGCTCAGAAGCTGCAGTACTTGAAAACAAGTCTAAAAGGTGAACCCGTGCAACTAATCCAGGCTATGCAAATTACTGATACTAATTATCAGGAAGCGTGGAACATTCTCAACTCTCGCTATCAAAACAAGCGTGAAATCGTGAATTCGATTTTAAAGCGGTTAATCACGCAACCGGTCATTCAGCAGGAATCGGCTACTGCATTGCGTAAATTAATCAATACAACGGTCGAGTGTACGCGTTCGTTAAAAGTGATGGAGCAACCCGTAGAGCATTGGGACGCTATTCTCGTGTACCACACTACCGAAAAACTCGATAGCGAATCGCGTCGGTAGTGGGAACTAGCGCAAAAATCAAATGAGCAACCCTCATTTAAAGAATTAACGAACTTCTTGGATCATCGCGCGTGCGCGCTCGCAGTCTCTAGCGGCAGCAGAGGGAAGACTACGACGTCGAGTGATACAATGAGGCAACGAGAAAAGAGGCAAGCAGTGACACATCATACAGTGACCCAGAGTGAACTAAACCCCTGTGAGTTATGCAATGCGAAACACTCTCTCCATAAGTGCCCTGATTTTCAAAAACGCTCTGTAGCAGATCGTGTGTCGTTTGTGAAGAGTAAAGAGCTATGCTTCAATTGTTTACGCGGTTCTCACAAAAGTACCCAGTGTTCCTCATCTAGTTGTCGTGTGTGCCATAAGCGACACCACACATTACTTCATTATGAGCGTAGTGAGCCCCGAAGTACGTCGGTGTCACCTGACGGAGAACAAGCTGTTTCTTCACATGTTGCAGCCGAGAGAAACACTCCGCATGTGTTGTTATCAACAGCAATTATAAAGGTGAAAGACAGAAACGATGTTTGGCGCCCATTCCGTGCAATGCTCGATTCCGCCTCTGAGACGTCATTTGTCACAGAAAATTGTGTTCAAAAGCTGGGACTAACAAAACATAAGACGAAAATAGTGATTTCTGGAATAACGGGTGCAGGTGTGGGCACTTCTCGTGCAGTGACGGATTTAGAATTTCAAGCGGTAAGTGATGACAGCGAAACTTTCAGCACCAGAGCAGTAGTTGTGCCCAAGGTTACATCTAATCTCCCAAAGGCACCAGTTTCGGACCCAAGCTTGTGGAATCACTTAAGCGGTATCAAGCTCGCGGACCCAACGTTCAATGTGGTGGGCCCTGTGGATATATTGCTAGGTGGAGACGTGTTTCCTTTATTATTGTGTAGTGGAAAACGAGTGGGACCCATTGGATCGCCCGTAGCGATAGAAACTGCTCTCGGTTGGATCGTCGCAGGGAGCATCGCTTCTACTGGACGTAGTGTTACAGTTACATCTCACCATGTCGCTTGTGAGGTTGAAATCAGTTTGCAGAGGTTTTGGGAAATAGAAGAGCTTCCGCCCCAGAAACACCTCACACTAGAGGAAAAAAGTGCGAGCAACATTTCAAAGACACATACTACCGGGACGAACACGGAAGATTCACGGTAAGCCTACCCTTCAAGGATAGTGTAAAAACTCTCGGTGCATCTAGAGACATTGCTGTTAGAAGACTTTTGCACAGTGAACGCAAGCTTGCAAAGTCACCTGCCCTACAAGAGCAATATCGGGATTTTATGCGGGAATATCTTGATCTAGGTCACATGGAGATCGTGCCAATAGGAGAGAGAAACGTTTCCCCAGAGAAGAGTTGCTACTTGCCCCACCATGCAGTGATGAAGCCAAGTAGTTCAACTACAAAATTAAGAGTTGTGTTTGACGCTAGTGCCAAAACGTCATCTGGTGTGTCATTAAATGATAAGCTTATGATCGGGCCCAAACTCCAAGATGACATATTGCCACTATTACTGCGATTTCGAGGCCACAAGATTCCCCTGTGTGCTGATATAGCGAAAATGTATCGTGCTGTGCTAGTAAACAAGGTGGACAGAGATTACACGAGAATTGTGTGGCGTGAGTCGCCGGATTTGCCCATTCAGGACTTTCGTTTACGGACGGTAACATATGGTACTGCGAGTGCGTCTTTCCTGGCGATACGCTGTCTACAACAGCTTGCAGAAGATGAGGGTGAGCACTTTCCCCTGGCGGCTCCAGTGGTCAAGCGGGACTTTTTTATGGATGACCTCCTTTCAGGGGCGGCTTCGGTGCCAGAAGCCATCGAGCTTCAACGACAACTGATCGAGCTACTGAGAAGAGGAGGTTTTGAATTGCGGAAGTGGTCCTCAAATGAGATTGAAGTGTTAGAGGCTATCCCAGCTCATATGCGTGAAACGAATGTGCCCTTTCGTTTTGACACTGACGACACACTTAAAACGCTTGGTGTCGAGTGGTCTCCCTCCGCGGACGAATTCGGTTTTAGAGTGTGCCCTTCAAAACCCCACTCAGTGCTGACGAAGCGAATTATACTGTCCGAAGTAGCAAAATTATTTGATCCACTTGGTTTGTTGTCTCCTGTAACCATTAAAGCCAAAATATTATTGCAGACCTTGTGGAAAAACAAGTTGGACTGGGATGACGCACTTCCGGTAAGCTTTGTGAAGTATGGTGCAAATACTGTTGCGAGTTACCGCTATTACGCGAACTTACCGTGGAGCGCTGTATCGTACCAGTAAATACAGTCAAGTGTCAATTAATTGGTTTCTGTAATGCTTCTGAAAAGGCCTACGCTAGTGTCGCCTATTTGCGGGCAGAATGCGCAGATGGTCACGTGGAAAGCAGATTAATTGCAGCAAAAACGAAGGTTGCCCCAATAAAAACAATGACCCTACCGAGACTCGAGCTGTGTGCGGCTGTGCTTTTGGCAAGGCTACTTAGCGCTGTGTTAAAGGCTATCCTACTCAAGATAGAAGATATAATTGCCTTCAGTGACTCCACCATAGTGCTTTCGTGGTTAGCAGCTGAGTCTAACAAGTGGAAAACTTTTGTGGCAAATCGAGTCTCCGAGATACAGAGCTTAATTCCCTCGGCTCGCTGGCGTCACGTAAATAGTGCAGAAAACCCCGCGGACAGTGCTTCGAGGGGAATCAATCCGAGTGAATTGTTGTGTCATGACTTATGGTGGAATGGTCCTTCGTGGCTATCACAGCCAGTGCTATCCGACGATCCGGGTCCGGACTTCGACCCCCACGCTACGATGGAAGAAAGGCAAAAGTGTGTGACAGCTATGTGTACTACTATAACGGATGACATCACAAACCGTTATTCGTCATTCACGAGGTCAAGGCGTGTTTTAGCATGGTGTCTAAGATTCATCAACAATCTTAAGGCTAATTCCCCAAGACAAAGTGGGCCATTAACGGCTAATGAGCTAAAAGCTTCATTGTTATGCTTAGTGAAACAAACGCAAAGTGAAGCATTTGCTAGAGAACTAGAACATTTAAAGAGCGGTAAACCCTTACCCCCCAAGAGCCCTATTTTGTGCTTAAGTCCATTTATTGACAATGACGGCATAATGAGAGTGGGAGGTCGATTACAACACGCAGAGATCGCCACAGATCACAAACATCCCATTTTAATGCCAAAGAATCATAAGTTAAGTGAACTGTTGATTCAACACGAACATGAGACTACATTGCATGGCGGCCCTCAATTGGTAACAGCTAGCCTGAGGCAAAAGTATTGGATACTTGGAGCTAGGAATCTAGTGAGAGCGATTGCGCGAAGATGTGTAAAGTGTCATCGTTTTGCTTCCAAAGGAGAAAAACAAATGATGGGCTCCCTACCAGCAGCCAGAGTGAATTTTAGTCGATGTTTTCTTCAAGTAGGTGTCGATTACGCGGGCCCCATTCTTCTTAAGAACGCTTTTGGAAGAAGGAGAGTGCCATATAAGGCGTATATAGTTATATTTGTATGCCTCTCTACAAAGGCCATTCACTTGGAGCTTGTGTCGGATGCAACTTCTAATTGTTTCCTAGCTGCTTTTAGGCGCTTTGTTTCCCGTCGAGGGATCCCCACTGATGTCTATAGTGATTGCGGGACAAATTTCGTCGGTGCTAGCAAAGAGTTAAAACAGCTTTTAGGTTCCAGTGCGCACAGAGAGGGAAACGAAACAACTTCAGCGTATTTAAGTGAACAGGGGATATCTTGGCATTTCATTCCCCCCCTTTCCCCGCACTGCGGTGGCTTGTGGGAAGCAGGTGTGAAGAGGATCGAACATCATTTGAAACGAGTTGTGGGCAATGTTACGTTGAGTTACGAAGAGATGTATACTGTTCTATCTCAAATCGAAGCAGTACTAAACTCTCGCCCCCTTACACCAGCATCTAGCGATCCCAATGATCTTTCCGTGTTAACACCAGCTCATTTTCTCATTGGAGATTGTTTGGTTGCCATTCCTGACAGGAATCCTTTTGAAGGCAAAATATCCAACCCTCGAAGATGGCAATTAGTTCAACAGCTGATTCGCCATTTCTGGAAACGGTGGGTGCAAGAATACTTGTCACGCCTTCAACAAAGACCTAAGTGGTTGGCTCCGCAGAAAAACGTCCAGAAGGGTGACATGGTATTGTTAAAGGAATCCTCCCTTCCCCCTCAGCAGTGGAAAATGGGAAGAATCACGGAAGTCCATGCTGGGACCGATGGACTAGTGCGAGCAGTAACAGTAAAAACAGCCTCCGGCGAACTTAAACGTCCGATTGTAAAGTTGTGTGTGCTTCCCTTTGAAGTGAATAGAGAAGCTGAGTGAAAAAAAAAAAAAGAAACTTGTTCGCAATAGCGACGAATGTTTGTTTACGTTGTATAAATAGTGAAAATATAAAATTCTTTGTTTGTGTTTTTTGAAATGTAGCATTTCAAGGCGGGCGGTATGTTCGAGCCCGTGCATGGGCAATTTGTTCATTTTTCTTTTCGTTTTTGTGTATGTTTAGTGTGAGAAAGTTTTCTTTTTTGGCAATAGATGGCCTATGCCTACCGCTCGCCCACTCCCTTTCTTGGGGGTTGTTTTTAGCGTCCTCCAGCAATAGTGAGAGAGAGACGCGACAAGAGTTTTGTGTGTGTGTGAGAGAGTTCTTACCTCCTTCAAGTGAAAAATTATCCATCTAAAAACATTAAGAAACTTGAGAACATTTCAAAATTGAGGATAGTAGACAACTGAGTATATCATTTTACATGTTTATCTGAATTTTCTGTAGTCGTATAGTTTTTCATATATTTTAAAATAAAAGCTTTAAAATGACAAACCGTCGTTTGGTAAGAAGCTTAAACACCCCTATTCTTAGAACGCTAAATCGATTCTAAACAACCGCTTCTCGCTTTCTGTTATCGTTTTTGCTCTATGCAAATCAATATTAAAACCGGAAGTTGTAGTGGATTTGAACCAATTCCGGTTTTTGTAGGGAGTCATGGAAGTAGATGTAATGTATTTTTGGGACGCTTAACCGCTTGCAAGAAACCGTTCTCTCTTTATTGCCGTTTTTGTTCTAGCGATCAACGTTAAAAAACCGGAAATGTTTAGTTTCTATTACTTCCGGTTTGAGTATGGGCTCCTGAAAGGAACTCGATTCCTAAGTTTTAACCCTCTACACTTTCTCTAAATCTGGTAATAATTGCTCAAGTACAGAATATAATTGACTTCAATAATGAATGCATTAGTGGTGTTGATGTGTAGCGTAATGGTTAGTACTGCTATTACCGAGCATGGCACGATATTTCAGATCAGAATCCAGTATCCAGATAGAGAATTTGGTCGCCATTTTTCTTCGTAATTCGGAGGTAAATAAAGTAAAGACCAAATTCCTATGTGAAATTAGAATTTTTTTTCGCCACTGACGACCTCGCCACCGAAAATGAAATTAAACTTTTATTTCTAAAAGTTTAACATCCCTCAATTATGCTCCAAGACTGAGGGTAACTGTGATGATAACGAACAAAATGGTGGAATGAAGAAAGTGGAAGAAAAGAGAGAACCACCACCCCTTCCGAGAACACCCTACGCATAGTGAGTGGCAAAGAGATGGGATTGAACCAGGGACACCAGGCGCCTAAAATGAATACTCTGCAACTGAGACACTGCAGCCCCCTGGCGTCCAGAAATTTCGTAGTACCTTGCTGCCAGGTTCGGTTGTTGGGTGGGTCACAGATTTTACATCATGAAGCAATTGGGGAACTAAAGTAGCGAACTTTAGTCTAGAAAACCAGAAATAGTTGCTAAGGAAGTCGAAGTACTAGCCACATAACACCCAACAAAAAACCGTCTGGAGAGCAAGATCATTCCATAGGCTGTACCATTAGGGAATTTAGATTAGTTTTAATATATTAGCCTACAAATTGAATCTGTGCAAGTAACCAGTTAGCAATTAGTATAATTCTTAGTGCATTTGAGCTGTTCTCGGCGCTAAACTGGTATCTACAACACATCCCAGTTGCGGATTCAGGTCTAGAATAGAATAAACACAATTCATCATCTTCAGTTAGCCTAGGGGACAATCATAGAATGTAAAATTCAAGCAAACAATCTTCGAGTACATTATACAAATTTATTTCTTAAATTCTATCTTTAAAATTGTTTTCTTTGATTAAAACATAATTTTTTAACTTCCTTATAATTACCACATACTGCTTCCTTTAGTTTTACCGGTAAATTTCCAACTTTTGTTGCTTCTAGAAAGATTTTTCAAATAAATACTAACTCTTCTGCTTCTATTTTTCTTATTAATTAACGAACAGATTATTTTCTTTTTCCTTTTTTTTTTTTCACGTGTAATTCACATGTTCTCATGAAATTACATAAGACAGCAAAATGTCTGTTGGAGATTACATTAATAACAAAATAGCTCTTACACGCACGCCACGCAACGCACTGAGATAGAGACATGAATTCAAGGAAGAAGTCTTTAAACAAAAGAAAGGAAAAAGAAGGAGAGAAGAAAGTATTTTGAAATGAAGTCATAGCGGATGTCTGCAAGTAGCTCCATTTATTTTTACTGCTCTGGAAACTTCCTTTGCTCATTTGCGCTTCTTTTTCTCGTTTCCAGTTCTTGCTTTTCAAGAAGACACAATGGTATAATTCTCGTTCATTCTATTAGAATCTCTCGATCTGATATTCTAGGTATTCAGAATGAAACAGGTTAAAGTTCGACTTTCTTCATAACTGAAAGACTCAATTCTATGTTAACAATAGTAAGAGGCCTCATCATGGCAAAATTAAAATACCATTAATTTTATAGTAATTATGTGACATCTTCAAGTAAATAGAAGATAATCGAAAAGTAGAACAAGTGCTCTCTAAACAATTATATTTTTACATGTGATACCGTTATCATAACTCACTTATCTGCTTTCGATTTTCAGCCATTTAGAAAATCGGCATTTATTTTCGCGTTTTTAAATGGCTGCAAACGGAAAGCTACTAGGCGACTTGTGATAACGGTGCCTCATGCAAAATAATATTATCTGGCGCGCTCTTGTTCCACATTTCGATTATTTTTTTTATCTATTTGAAGATATCACATAATTACTGAAAAATACCGGTATTTTAATTTCGCACTGATTGGGCCTTTTAAAGTGATATTTTGTCAGTTCGAAACTTCACAAGAACACTAAACAACTCTGACACACACACACACACACACACACACACACATAACATTCAACATTCAAAATATGGTTATAGATAAGACTATATATGATAAACTGAGTGTGGCAAAAAAATCAATGAAGAAGTTTTGCAAATGTATGGGGAAAAAGTTGAGAAAATATGAAGAAAAGGATAAATTAATTAGTTGAGGGGAGAGAGAATGTTTGGAAAGAAATTTGAACTTGTTGTATATATCAAAAACATATTACTACGTAGTTCTCGATACCTGGATAATATTAAAGAGGAACCTCCTGACTAGGACATGAAGTGTGAACGTGAAATGAAAACAAGGTTAGGTATGGCGAAAGAGGTGTTTAGGAAGAACAAAAGGTTAATTTTGTGCGGCCTTGAATAAAAAGTTAAGGAAAAGGTTGTCCATAAAATGTTTCTATGAAATATTGTACTGGATGAGGCAGGAACACAGACAATACACAAGAGCGATGAGAAAGAAAAAGATTGAAGGATTTCAAAATATGGATGAGGAGAAGAATCGAGAGAATTGACTGGTTTGAACGGAAAACGAAAAAGAATTGTTAAAAAATAGTTGGGAAGAAAAGAATAATTTTAGATGTGATTAAAAAGAAGGAAGAGAAACTATTTGGGACATTAGCTGAGAAGGAAATTGTGTCACGAAGGATATTCTAGAAGATATGGTGACAAGAAAACGAAAAAGGGAGAAACGGGCTACAGCTGATGGGCAGTATTAAAGTAAATATAGGACGTTTCCGCTATCTATCCTATGTATTTTATAAGGAGTGACAATACTCAGAAAACTAAATCAAACTTAAGAGACCCATCACGGCGAAATTAAAATACCGCTAATTTTACAGTAATTATGTGATATCTTTAAATAGATAAAAGATTTTGGAAAGGGAACAAGAGCTAGGTAGACAATATTATTTTACATGTGATACCGTTATCACGACTCACTTATCTGCTTTCGATTTCCAGCCATTAGAATATCGGCATTTATTTTCGCGTTTTTAAATGGCTGCGAACGGAAAGCAACTAGGTGACTCGTAATAAGGTAAACGTATGCAAAATAATATTGTCTAGCGCGCTTTTGTTCAATATTTCGATTATCTTTTATCTATTTAAAGATATCACATAATTACTGTAAAATTAGCGGTATTTCAATTTCGCAGTAATTAGACCTCTCCAAAGACAACTTACTTGAACAGTATTCACAAGATAGTTCGTGAAAATTTTAATTATTTTATTCGTTATTGTCAGCATTTAGTAATTTTACTCATCCGAAACATACTTCCAATAATAAAACCCTGTCAACAATGAAAGAAATGAAATATCAAAAGAGTTCACGGAATATTCCCTAATTATTGATTCATGTTGATTTTGAGCAAAATTTTTAAATATTCATCTCTTGAATTTTGATTGAATTATTTTGAATATTTTTATTACTTTGGAGTTGCCAACCACAGAGAACAAAATTGTAGATTTTCTACTTTAAAATTATCGTATATCACACAAATATCGTATATTCTTAATGCACGTGATAATTGTAAAAACAATTATACTACTACTACTACCAATAGCAATAATATATTACAAATTTATCTAGTAATCTTCAGTTTTGAACTCCAAATCGGAGTCACTATTCTCACAATTTTTTAAATTCATTGTTAACACTACTCTGAAAAACAACAATATTTCACCCACTGTTGCCACAGTCCTAGCTCTGGAGCGGGCTGAAAGATAGTACCGAATTGAAACAAAAAAGGCTGAATTCATTATTTTATACTAGTGCAATACATGGCTCTATAGCACGAAACTAACAGAAGTAAAGTTCTAGAACACTCTCCTTCCTCTCTTCCAAGAGTCCAAATCAAGAAAATGTTCTTTTTAAAAATGACTTTTTAAAATCATTCAAATAGGTGGAGCCCGAAGAAGCGTGGAAGTAGATGAAACATTTCTCGCACGTAGGAAGTATAACAAAGACTACACATTGAAAGGGGAAAAAGTTATCATCTTCGGTATGTATTCTAAGGAAACCAAACGTGCCTCTATTTCAAAGTGACCAATAAATCAAAACGGTATTATGGTCATATATGAAAAAATATATAAAACGATGAACAAATCAATCAACTCCGAGTTCGTGTATAAACAGTACGATGTAATAAAAAGTTAAACCATAAATTATTGCACCTTATTCTCGCTTATTTCAAGACCGAAGGGGGAAAATAGACTGTAGGAAAAATATAAGGTAAGTAAACTGACATTTGTAAATAATGTAACCGGTCCAGTTCTTATTGACACTTTTGAAAATGTGACAAGTATTTGTTGAGTGGTGCTGAATTGGGTAGAATTGTACCAACCTTTTCACAAAAGGGGCTGAAAATGCCAGCGTGGTACCAACGGGCCGATGAATGACAAAAAGGGCTGAATTTGGTACGATTGTACCAACTGTGCCAACACTGATTTCACCCCAACCGTAAACGTAATTTGATTTAAAGAATGGATGCAGGGTTGCCATTTTTGGCTAATTCTCAAATCGTTATTGATTTATTTTAGCTGGAATGACTGTTAAAAACCTCTGTGTATGTGTTTTATAATTATTTAATGTGCATCTAAAATTTTAATTGCACACTCAAAAACTGAAAAAAAAAGTGTGCGTTCGAAAATTATCGTATATTCAATTATCACAAGGGCAGTAAGGCTTTAATTATCGTATATCATGATAAATTATCGTATGGTTGGCAAGCCTGCACTGCTTACAAAATACGTTGGAAAGATAGGAGAATGTGCTGTCATTTATTGGTAATTAGCACTTCTTTAAGGTTGGTTTAAAGGGACAAGTTTTGTCGAAAGATGTCGCTATATTCCACATATTTCTCTCATGTATTTTTTTACCTTTTACGAAAATTCACGATTTCTCTTACAAATTTCACACTACAGACTTCAAACTTTTAGAGAAGGAACTTCATAACCTGTCAAAGGCAACAATCCGTGCCGATTTTTTTTATTTAGGATTTTCTTCATTGTTGAAATGGTTTAATTGTTGAAATTGGATATCCAAATCTTTAACAATATACTGTTTCAACAATGAAGAAAGTTCTAAATAAAAATCGGCACGGATTGTTGCTTTCGATATGTTATGGAGTTCCTTCTCTAAAAATTTGAAGGCTGTAGTTTGAAATTTGTAAGAAAAATTGTGAATTTTCGTGAAAGGTAAGAAATACATGAGAGAGATACGAAGACTGTTGTGACATCTATCGGCAAAACTTGTCCCTTAAAACCAACCTTAAACTCACCTTAATGCAGAAACGCCCGCATGGAAAATTTTTACTGCAATTAATTACAATTAATTTATTCTGTAATATATAAAGAAGACAAGAAGCAATCACTTATAACAACCCTAAACTGCATATCGCCCTGGCTATAGTCTACTCAGCTTAAGCGTGGACAAAGGTAAAAAGCATTGAAACATCCCACTCAAAATAACCAGTCTTTGTGGTCAAAGCCTGGACTTTCCGATTAAGTTGCGCAAACGCTTGTAACTTGCTTCATTCACTAAAATTGATATTAAAGAAAGCAATAGGCCTATGTAAATGGAAATTACATTTGTGAGAAACCTCATAAGTTGCAATATTATTTTGAATGGCAATGTTAAAGTAGGTCAAAGAAAGATAAAAGGAAACGCTACAACAGAAGCACAAACTTTCAATATGTACATCATTGAATGGATGTTTCCAAGCCTTGTCATGTCAAATTATTTGTAGATAACTGACTACCTTCTTTTCAAGGTTCTTATATATTCATCTAGTATGAAACAGAGTTTGTACGGATGCTCCAACCATGGGCGCCGATTTCTCTGTAACTTTGGGGGAGCCCATTCATAAAAAAATACATATAACAATACATAAAATAAGAAAAATTCATATAAAAATACATATTCATAAAAATACAGGGGGGCCCACGTGAGCTTTGGGGGTCCCGGGCCCCCGCCCCCGCAGGATCGGCGCCCTTTGCTCCAACATATATACATCGAGATGTTGTCGATTTGCTGTATTAAAATATACATTATTCTCAGTTTTCCCGTGTTAAGCATGCTCTGGTCAATATACATATAGTAGTCAAAATAATGGAAATAACAAAACGCAACTTAGCTTGGACCATCTTTAGCTTGTGTTCGTAAAGTGGAATTGAGGCGTTCATCTGGACCTACCTCCTGTGTACGTCCCTAGGGGGGACATTATTGAAGAAAATGAACCAGAAAATAACACATCCCTCTTCAACACCTTGGCTATATGAAATCACAATTTGTGAGCTTTAGCGCGAGCACAATATGTAGATAGCGAACCAGATCCTATGGTGTGAGTCTCGTTGAAGATAACTTGTCCCTTAGCAAGTGGGAGTGCAAGGAGCAAATGAGCGCATGATCGAGCTAACACGAACCTTTTTAAATATAGCGAGCCAGGACTCGATTACGAGTACGAATCTGAGCTAACGCGAGCCTAATTGAAATTAACGACTGCAAATTAATCTGAGAAAACATAGATCAATTAAGATTAACATGTGCCAATCTAAGCTAGCGTGAGGATAATTGAGATCAGCTAGTGCAAATCTAATGTAAGATAGCGTAAGCCTAATTGAGATTAGCTAGTGCAAATCTAATGTAAGTAAGCGTGAGGTTAATTGAGATTAGCTAGTGCAAATCTAAGCTAGCGTGAGTTACGAGCTCCTTTAAGAATAGTGAGATGAGCCCTCACGAGCCCCTCTGTGGGAACCTTAGCCCTCACATGCCCCTTTGAGATTAGTCAACCTGAATCCTCACAAGTCCCTTTGAGAATAGTGAACCTGAGTTCTCACGAGCCAATTTGAAGATACTAAGTCTGAGCCGTCACGAGCCCCTTTGAACATACTAACCCTGAGCCCTCAGGAGTCCCTTTGAGGAGAATTAGGAAATAGGAATTAGATTTCTGGGCTGTCGCATCTAAGGCTACTTAGCTCGTCACGTATTTGAGGGATGAAGTCCCTCGGCGAGCACATTATCAGGGGAAAGGGAAGGAAGGAAGCGGCCTGGGCATTGTGTTCAGTACCATCCCGGCATTTGCCTGGTGTGAGTGAGGGAAAGCCAGGAAAAATCTCACTCAAGATGGCTAGCCTGAAAAAGCTGTTACACTTTTTCGATCGATCGAGTGACTCCACCGGGAATCGAACCCGGAACCAAGGGCGAGAGCGTTAGCGGCTACGCCACTTGGGGCCAACCCCTTTAAGGAGAATGAACTTGACCCGTCAAGAGTTCGTTTGAGTATAGTGAGCCTGAATCCTATCACAGAGTGGCACGAGATCTACTGTTTAAAGTGCAACTACTATGCAGGTTCTTACCCGACGCAAGTACCCACCGCGAGAATCGAACCAGTAAGAATGCGCACAGAAAGCACATATATTAGCCACTCAGTCACTTAGGGACATAGAAGAATTTCACAATCGAAAGTACCTCGATAGATAATTCTTTCACATCCGAGGTACCTTCAGTTTTTTCCTGGAATCGAATCTGTGACCTCCAAATTGGTTTGAAAAAAAAGTATTCAAGCTCTTAATCAATCTCTAATGATTTATTAGAATTATGTATTAGACTTATAAGATTGTATTGTTAGTACATCCGTCCGTCCGTTACACCACACGATAACTCTTGAATGAAAGCGAAGTTTTGAATTTTGTATTTGCAGTACACAACTTGAACAATTATGTCGACTGAGTTCATTACTAGAGTAAACCCGTTAACATATTCACTCATAGCGGTAACTTTAACGTGGTGACTAATACGCGTCTAAGTCTACAACACTCCCTAGCTTCTGAGCTCTCCAGTGGCTGTATAGTTAGCGTACGTATCTTCGGCGTGGGAGACATGGGTTCGACTCCCGGTGAGAAAGCTCATGTGGTTCGGATCACATATTAAGTTGCAGGTCCATATCTCACATACAGTGCCTTCGCTGCTGAAAGGGATGCTAAACAAGTCAAATCAAACACCAAATGTTGGTTGCCTATAATAAAATATGTAGAAAAGCGGCTGTCTACAAGGTGTTTCAAAACAACATCGACAACGTTTGGGAGGTGATTCCTGACACCAAGATAAGACAAAATAGACCAACTTGAGTGTAGAAATCTATCATTTTGGAGTTATAGGCTATCGAAAACATGAAAAAATGAACTTTAAAGGTCCATAGCTCCAATACTATGGGACATACCATAGTCCTGTCAAGATTTCACTTAGGAACTAATATATGCGCTACCCAAAAATACATGTTTCAGAATCCTAAGGTACTCACGCAACAATTTTATAGAGGGAGTTTGGTTATGGTCATACTCACCACCTACCTCTATAAAAACTGTTGCAGAAATACCGCAGGATTCTGAAACATAGATATTTGGGTAGAGCACATACTAGTTCCTCAGTGAAGTCTTGACACGCCTACGGTAGGTCCCATAGTATTGAAGCTATGGATCTTTAGAGTTCATTTTTTCATGTTTTCGGCAGCTTATAATCTAAAATAACGGATTTCAGCACCCAAGTTGATCTATAGTTTTTGTCTTATCTAGTGTCAAGAATCATCTTCCAAACGATGTCGGTGTTGCTTTGAAACACTCTGTATATCACATATCCCATACATGGAATCACATGATTTTCTTTACTGTCTTTAGTATAGTTTATTTATTATACGACATTTTTCACGGTATATTTTATGAATCTTTGCAAAGAAAGAGATCAATTGCAGCAAGGCATGCAATGGGGCTTCAGCCCCCTAGTCCTCTACTTATACGCCGCGAATAGCGGAAGAAAGAAAATAGAAAGTATTACATAAGAACTCTTCGAACTTGAAAAAGGAAGGGGGGAAACGTACAACCAATACTAAACGCGAGACAAAAATGTCAAACAAAAACGTGTCAGGTAAACAATCATTCAGTCGAGAGAAGGAGAGATTCACCACTAATTTTCAGGTCAATGAACTCCTTGCTTTTTTAAAAAAAGAACGTATAAGAACATTCCACGTATAAACATTTGACACCGTATTGCGTAAGTACGTACACAGTAGATTTTCCTTTTGGCAGTTTTCTTTCAAGGGCTTGGCTAATTCCATTTTAAAACAAAAAAAGAAGAAGAAGAAAGGAAGAAAGGAGCAAGAAAGAAAGCAAAAACAGTTCCTCACTCTCATTCTCTTGGAGTTCTTTAGTACTGAAAGGGACACACCCACTTCAGTAGATCCTTTCTGATCATGTAGTTCAAGAAGTGCTCAATAGATGTCACAAGCGTTCATCATATTGCAGAGTTTAGCTATTGTGTATAATGCAGGATATCTTCTGCTTTTCCCCGCTGGCTGCTGCTACTGTTGCAGAAAATCCCTTTTTTCTAACCAAGCACGTGTCGCCATCTATAGCGCATTTGGGAAAACATGACGTCACGCTAAACAACAGTGCAGTTTTACGTGATGTATTTTGTGCAGCACTGATTTTTCTTTTCCCTCCTCCCCCGCTTCTCTCCTTGTCTTTTGCTCATCACCACGTGTGTGTGTGTGTAAGAGAGAGAGAGAGAGAGAGAGAGAGAGAGGTGGTATATAACGCGAAACTGGGGTGTGCGGTGTGATGTGGAGTGTTAGAGGCCGGAGGGGGAAGGGGGTGCGTTCGAGTGGTTGTGTGGTGAGTGCATACCACAAGCGTTATAACGCGTCGCCCAAATTTATGTTTGCTTCACCAGTGAGAACCACATTTCAAAAATGAAAAAAAAAAGAAAGAAAATCGCGTAAAAAGACATTCTTCTCTTATTTTTGTACGTGTATATTTATGGCTGGAGCTTGTTAACTTAAGAAAATATACGCATATAATTTTTTTAATAATGATCATAAAATTCTGTAGACACAATATTTTTATTTAGAATATTCTTTAGCTTAAAATCTTTGTAATTCCTTATCAGGGTTTTAAATTTTCCGGTAAAGTTTATGGGGAGGTAGAATTTATGTGAGTAAGCACATACTATGTGTTTGAGAGGCTAGAAGGAAAAATAATAATACGGTGAACATGGGGTGAGAACTGTTTTCCTTCATCCTGAAGCTCAAATATTGCAGTTCTATCATCAGGGGTGCCCACAGAGGGGGGCTATGGTGCAAAGTGCGTCATTGAAATATTTGGAGGGGGTAAAAATCCATATAAATATGTTTGAGGGGGTGTAAAAATTAATCGAAAAGATTTTTTTCATGGAAGAACACCTTTGGATAGACAATTGGGGGGGTGCGTCATGGACATAAGGGGGGGCACCACTGCTATCATTATTATTACTATTACAGTGAAACTTCTGAATAATGGACGCAGATGGGACATGAATACTTGTTTGTAAATGAAATATGTCCCTTACGGAAAGGTTACTGTATCCATATTTATAACTAATTTATTTATAGTATCTGCATACAATTAGCCTATCACATGAGCTGCAAGCACTAGCGTACGAAGAATTTCGTCAAGGATGGGGTTTCGTCAAGTTCATATACTTTCATAATATTTTGTTCAAAGTGTCCTTCGCACTACACTGGATGTGAGTAATTCAGATTTGTGGGTTAATATTGAAATACTGTTCTCAATGTTCAAATTACTGGTGGTATATTCGAAATATACCAGCTGAGGGAGGAAGTACTTCTTGTTTTAAAATTTTATCGTAATACAAACTATGTTTCATTCTTTATCATCGGAACTTCAGGGAAGGATGCAAGACCAAGAGAAAGAATAAATTTGTCGGGAAAGAGAAGGAAAAAATGAAAATGAAATCTTTGAGTTTTACGTCCCACGGTTGTGCCGGTTAGGCTAAAGGAGACGGTGATGATGAGTAATGAATGAAATGGTGGAATGAAGAAAGTAGGAGGAAACGGGAGAACTCCGAGGAAACCCATGCACACGGTGTTTGTCCACCACAAAGTTCACTTGGCGGGGGCTAGGATCGAACCCGGGACCCCAAGCACTGGAGGTGAACGCTCTACCACTGAGCCACCGCGGGGAAAGAGAAGGAGTTGCTGCATAGAGTTCTTAGCCATACTGTATGACTGAATCTCCGCAATTGTTTTCAGTCTACGGAGTTTTTCGATAACGCCGACTAGAAAGTAATTTATGTATTGTGGACAGAGAATAAATTGTCAACTGAGCATCTCCTCTGTATGTTGGTTCACTAAAACAAAAACATTTTGTGAAAGATGGGATTTTCTGACTATCGTACTATAATGCAAATTTTATTTTCAAATTGCATATATATATATATATATATATATATATATATATATATATATATATATATATATTTAAAACGATAACTACGTACGTATCGATGGAGGGGAAAATACGACTGTCCGTGGCTCGTCACGAAAATTCGGTCTCGTCTCGAAACATCATTGTGCAAGTCGAAAACGAGACGAGAAATTTCTCGAATCTCGTGGGCTAAACTAGTTCATTCAAATTTTAGATCTCAAACATTGTGTTAGTGTTACATGATTCATAATATAAAAATTATAGATTGGTAAAATGGTTGTTTTGATATAATGAAGAGTATTTTATCAACGTAAAAACATACGCAAATTATTACATAAGATCTTCCAATAAATATGGTTAAAATACTACATGCTATCTGAATCTCTCGTGATGCGAAAGGATTCTGACAACTTCTAAATGGAATTAAAACCAAAAAAATCAAGACATAAATTTTGTACTGTAATATGTGCTTTTTCCTTTGATGTGAAGAATCCGTGATCCTCAAATCAAGTGAATTTGTGATGTAGGCCTACGTGTAAACTGATTCTTTTGTCATATATTGTACGAATTCTGTATAACTCCTTATACTATTGTTAATGCTTTAAATCGAACGAAGTAATATATTCACCTCTAAATCTTCAATTATTCTGAAGATGCTTGTCAATCCTGTCGTTTTAAAAGAAGATGGTTCCCTACGCTGGCAACATTGTCAATTCCAGCGAATCATGCCGAAAAAATTGTCGTTACAAGCTTTCTGTTTCCGCTGTCTTACATGGGAGCTGCCAAATTTCACATCAGTTTCTCGATTCTCAAGTGTTGTTTGATTTTTTTTCCTTCTTACTCTCTCATTTTGTCTTTCCAGCACATTCTGAGTCCTTCACCGGACAAATCGGCTGGAAAAATGGCCGGTTTCCCCTTCCCCTCGTTGCGTGTCTAAATAGCAAATGGTGTCCTGGCAGAGAGGGAGAAAAGTGATGCTATCAATTCCCAATCCACTCTGATCCCACTTCACACTACACTCAATTAGGTAAGAAGAGGAATTTGTGGTATTTTCGGAACTTGGAAAAATACCCTATTGGAGTTACTTTTTCCTCCGTCTGTAATAATCGCATACACACGATTAGCTACAAGATTTATTGTTTGATCGTCTAACCCAATCATTATTGATTAGAATTATAATAATTGTGGTGCAAACGAATATAACAGTTTTGTTCTGTATAGTTGAAATTGGTCATTTTACCAGGACTCGAAAGAATTTTGGGGCCGCGCTACAGGGGCGTCATTTCAGACTTTGCTTGATTGGGGGGCAAGATCACCACCGACGTAAGACTTTCACGTTTTCTACTAGAATATTAGTAGACAATCGATTCAAGTCTATGTATTCCTCAAACTCTTGGGGGGGAGGCAATTGCCTGCCCCCTAAATCACTCCCCTGCCGCAGTAGCTTAGAGGTAGAGCGTTCACCTCTAATGCTTGGGGCCCCTGGTTCTATCCCAGCCCGCGCCAAGTGGACTTTGTGGTGGACAAACACCGTGTCTGTTGGTTTTCTCGGGGTTCTTCCGTTTCCTCCCACTTTATTCATTCCACCATTCCGTTCATTTCTTATCCATTAGCCTAGCCGGCATAACCGTGGGACGTAAAACTGAAAGATTTCACTTCATTTCATTTCAAAAGAACTTTGTATTGAGGTTAATACACGAATGAGTGAATAATTATATATATATATATATATATATATATATATATATATATATATATATATATATATATATATATATATATTCGTAATCCTTAGGCAAATAACACTTTTATGATTACGTAGTTGGTTACCAGGTGATACTGATTCTGTAAAGTGGAAGAAAACATGAATGTATTTAGTTTCCTCCAGGCTAGTAGTAGGTAATAGAACATTGAAATCAATTGTACGAACATGTGCATATTGAATTGAAGACTATATGAAGCTCTTAGTTCAAGAAAATAAAGTGCGTATCATATAAATATGAAACACATGTCCACTTAGCTTTTCAGATTAGTACATATGGCACTTAATATATGTGAACATGTTGTTTTAGCATTTAATAATAACCGTTAAAATATTTTCAAAAATGTTGTTTTCAAAATATACTAGGGCACAGGTTGCTCCAACGAGAATATTTTTCGGGGACAATTTTTCATTGAAAACTGTTGAATGAAACTGGAGAATGGTAAATTTGGAGGAGACAAAGGTACATATAGGGGTCACAATGGTAAATTTGGTGGAGAAAAGGAAAATTTGGGGGAAATATGTTAACTTTGGGGAGTTGCGCCCAATCCCTTGCAGCGGATGGATACTTACAGAAGTGGGTAAACTCCTAAGCAGAAAAATTTCCCGTCCCCAACATGGATCCAACCCTGTGCGCCCAGTTGATAGGTAAGACTCCTTACCAATTACTCTATCGCGTCTCTCTTAGTCTCTAGTATACAACATACGAGGTGTGTTCAAAAAGAAACCGAACTTCCGAAATAGTGCGCCAACCGACGGAAGGAGCGCGCTAGAGAATACTTAGCGGCAGGTTTAGACAGCAAACTGCTATTTGCGTTGTTTCGCTATGACTGTTAGTCGTCGAGCTACAACCACTGAAGTTAGCACGTTGACAAGCTGTTCTTCGGATTGATGGTACATAATAATAATGAAAGGGCTTGAAGAACATTGAGTGTGCGTGTGTGAATTTTGCTATAAACTTGCCAAAACATTTACAGAGGCATTTCAATTGCTTTTCAGTTGTTTTCGGTCAAAGATAAGGCGATGGTTGTGTTTTATGGTTTTAGGAAAGGCTTTGCCATCATGAATTTGTATCAGAAAAATAAACACACTGCTGAACAAGACTGCACTTATTTAATATAAAAACACTTATTTAATATGTGTTTTTATATTAAATAAGTGCAGTCTTGTTCAGTAGTGTGTTTATTTTTTGATTTAATCGCAAGACGTATGAATATGATTGTGTGAATTTGTATCACATGGTCAGATGGTAAACTAACAGTTGTACCAGGACATTTAGCGCGGTTGAGGGATGTTGTGCGCAGGAAGAGGGTTGAATTGTGAGACAACCAGACTTGGATGCTGCACCTTGTCAACGCGCCTTCTCACGCTTCACTCCACATCCGCAGTCATCTACAAACCATCAGAATCCCGTTGTGCTATATTCACTCAATTCTCCGGATCTAGCCCCAGCTGACGTCTTCCTGTTTTTCAAACGTAAAATAATTTTGAAAAAACGTCGTTTCCAAACCATAGAGAAAATTCAAGACAATGCGACAAAAGACCTGCGCACAGCCCCAAAAATTGAGCTCCAGGAAGTTTTCCAAAAATGAAAGAAACGTTGGAAATGGTGTATTGCCAGTGAAGGAGGCTACTTTGAGGGGGACAGGGCTTAAAATGTTGTACAAGAGCAATAAAGATGTTATAGCAAAAGTCCGGTTTTCTTTTGAACACATTTCGTATAGCGCAGTTGTTCTTGCATTTATATATCTGCGAGAAAAAGACAAACAAAAAAAAAAAAAAAGAACTAAAAATTTCAGCAGCAGAAAATCTGTTCTTGAACAAATAGATTTGATATGCAGCCTCTTGTCATAGTAGCTGACCTCATCAATAAATATTTGATCTAACAGGCAACGTTTTCTCCCGTAAGAGCAGTATGCTACGTAGAATCTATATTAGATAGAAAGCGGTAAACAGCAACAAAACTCTACCAGGAGCTGTTGCCAATGTTAAGGTGTATTTATTTTAACAGCCTTATTATTTAGTCATTAATCCCTTTACTGTCAGATGTGCAATAGTGTCTTTGTTATCAAGTTCATTGTAAATGCATGAAGTTTTGCAGACGCAGAAGAGCATGAACTCAATGAGAGAGTACATAATTTAAACACTAAGAGCAAACCAGAAAGGTAGAGTGTGAGAGAGAGAGAGAGATGGTGATTCCAGGCTCCAGTTGGAACGTCCTTGCTATAACACGTTCCTGATCGCTGCATTTCAAATATACAATTCAACTACAAAGAAAAGAAAAATGATGCGGATTTTTTCTTTTATACAGCATGCTATAACTCGAATATTTTCCAAAAAAAAATTGTGATGAATCCAAAACAATGCGAGAAACACAGTATAGTCAAGTCTAATACATGAAATATGGTATTAAAAATAATAGATTATCAATCGTTATTTATTGAAAGCTGAGCATGCAAAAATTTTAAACTTATCTTCAAGGAAAAAATGAAATGAAATCTTTCAGTTTTACGTCCCACGATTATGCCGGTTAGGCTAAAGGAGACGATGATGATAAGAAATGAATGAAATGGTGTAATAAAGAAAGTGGGAGGAAACGGGAGAACCCCGAGAAAACCCACGGGCACGGTGTTTGTCCACCATAAAGTCCACACGGTGCGAGCTGGGATCGAAGAACCAGGGATCCCAGGCAGCGGAGGTGAACGCTCTACCACCGAGCCACCGCGTCCCCTTATCTTCAAGACAATGTTTTATTAAACGATTAGAAAGAGTTATACTGGCCAGATCTTGAACATCGATAATGGTTATCGTTTACATCATTTTGAAATCAGATAATTATGATCGATTATTTTTCTTGAGGAATAATGGCCAAAAGTGTCACACGTTAACAATGATTATACCAATTTTTTTTTTTTTTTTTTGAGGTAGAACGACCAAACAACTGATGCTTTTAATGTAAATAATTTTAGCTTGTGATCAGTCATGTCCTCGAAAGAATGGTAGTCGGAAAATTGTCGTAAGTAACCGTTTCTTCCTTATTGAACTAGTTCAAGAGCTAAAACTAACCGGTGTTTTATCCAATTTTTTTCGATTTCCAGAGGAGGAAGAAAATCTAAAGCTCTAGAAGAACCATATTCGTAATCTACATGCTACTGGATCAATATGATCTCCCCAGTAAAGACCATATCTACAAAATTTGGAAGATTTTGAACTTTCGGAGAAAAATTTCTTCCTTAATATGTCTGAATAAAACATTGAATGAACCAAATTTTGTGGTTGATGTTAGTCATAATGCAGATTGTTGATTGTATTCGATCATGTTCTTGAACAATAGTAGCTGAAAACTATCCCATACATTAGTATTGATTTCTCTTCGACTATTGGAACTATGGTCGATACGGTTATGGTGTAAATGGTTTCCAAGAAAGAAATGATAGTTATAATTAGCCATACCTCTGAGGAATGGTGTCCGAATAGCTGTCCAATTCAATTAGTATTAACAGACTGGGCATGTCCTTTCTTATCAAATTAGTCTGACTGCTAATCAGAAAAGATGTGATGATATAATTCAGATTTAACATTTTTTTTTTTTTAGCCTGGATTTGTGATACATTATAAATAAATTACTGTCAGTGAATCAGGCAATTTTTAATAAAACTGATTATTTAGACTTAAATAGTTTTATAAATAAAATAAAATTTAAACACTAAAACCAATTTAAAAATTTTGTGATTTTATATGGAATATTAACCGCTGCATGTTCATGCACACAATATTCTCATGACATCATCATACAGTACTTCCAATGACGTAAGCGCCAACCTTCTAATATACGACCTAAAACAAAACACTTGAAATTATTACAACACTATGAAACTTACTGATCTCCTTCATGGGTAAGCGGTTAGCATACGCGCCTTTGGCGTGGAAGACCCGGGTTCGATTCCCGGCGGGAGTTCACGTGGTTCAGATTCTATGTTATTCAGTACGTCCACGTCTCATATAGCCTCGCTGCTGAATGGGACGTTAAACTCAAAAACAACTAAACTCAACTATAAAACTCAAACTAGAACTTATGCAATGGAACGTCAATAAATAGATCCAGTACAAATTAATGTAAAAATAGTTGGGTATAAACAGGATAATCTGGTGTATAACGAAATACTTTAGTTTGTATAATATTTACCTGTACCGTGGGCAAAAAGTGCTCATAAATATGTAATATACTTAGTAGAATGTTCATTTTAAATTAACAAAAAAGAAGAATGTTTTTAATATCTGTAAGAGATTATTATGGGATAGTTGTGACTATGTACATGTTATGTGTTGACCTAGTCAAGTGAATTTATGTATTTTACGGTCTAAAAAAAGAATATTAAGACATATCAAGCAATAAAGGTGAGACTAATAATCTTTGAATATCTGAGTTGATTTTTGCATAAAGAAAAGTAATTATCGCTTCGTAACTTATATTTTACAAGACGAACCAGGTTGACGACGCTTTTCTATAGAGTCGTTATAAAAATTTGGTTTACCAAACCCGGGACTTTTGAAAATTCAGTTCCCGAAGAAGGAAAGTAGGGCTGAATTTACTTGGATATTACCATTTATGAATACGAACTTAACCGTATTACGAAGCGGTAAGGTCATCAAAAGAAAAATGGATAGTGAAATAGTGCAACAGGAATCTAATACCAGTAATCCAGGTGAAATTAGTGCAACACCAAGTTTGTCATTTGAGGATCGACTTTTGTTACCTGTGCAGCGACAAATTAAGCAAATGACGACTGAGATAAAACAAACCATGGAACAGAAGTTCAACGAATATAACCAGATCATGGAACAGAAGTTCTATGAAGCTAACCAGGCCATGGAACAGAAGATAGAATTGAAATTCAACGAAGCTAACAAGACCATGGAACAGAAGTTAAACGAATCTAACCAGACCATGGAACCGAAGTTAAACGAATCTAACCAGACCATGGAAAAGAAGATAGAACTGAAATTTAACGAAGTTAGCCAGACTATGGAACAGAAGATAGAACTGAAATTCAACGAAGCTAGCAAGCAGTATGAAGGATTTAAAGCGGCATTGATCGCGAATTACGAAAATGACTTTTTGCTGGCAAACAGAGATGCCACTCTTAGAAATCAACATTTCAATCCTCGATTGCACAAATCTATTGTAGAGTTTGTTGTAAATGTCTATAATGAATTAAAGGTTGTTAATCCCTTGCAATCGGAATCAAGAATAATTGCATCGATTCGCAATTTGCTTCCATTTAAATTAGAGCAGATCTTATTTTCCACACAGTGTATGAGTTTCAGTCATTTATTAATGCTTGTACAATGCTACGAAACTCAATACCATGCTATGAATCTAACACAATCAGGAATGGGTAAGAATAAGAATAATTCAGATCATTTGGTCCCTGTTCGGAATTTGGATATCCGAAGTGTGAATAATACTGAACCGAACCTAAGACGAATATACTCTAGCAATCAAAATGAACAAAATAGACAAGGTTATGTAGGGAATCCGCCTAACCTAATCAACCGAAGTAGACACAAAAACAATAGAAATACATGTCGAAATCCTAGAGATGCTACCAATCCTATGTATATACATAATCAGTGTTCACGAGATGGTACTTCATATCAAAATTCAAATCACGATGAAAGACATGTACAACCTAATGTAGAACATAATCACGATTGTGCAGTACAGTGCACTTTATTAGATTCATATGCCAGTGCGAATGTAACATGATTACCGTTAACGAAATTAGGTTAAACCCATGTTGGTTATAGATTCTTGTGAATTTTCGTTTTAAAGTTTGTGTTAATATTAATAATGAAAACGATTGTTATAAGTATTTGAAATGCTCAAATAAATAAGAATGAAAAATAATAATAATAATGAAAAATGTGTTTATTTAATAACAAAAGGGTGTCTTTTGTTTCTGTAAAATAAATTTATTTACTTCTATTTGATTATTCAAACGTAGGTTATGTTTAATTTTTATTCTTTCTTATTAATGTGAAGAATCATAATTCAATTTATAATTAGTTAAAGGCAAAAATTCTAACTTATTTGTTATACAATGCGCCCGAAAAGAACAAATATTATTTGTCACATCATCGTTTGTGATAATGATCGAAACTAATAATCTTGATAATTTGTGTTTCACCCTCGTTAATTATATTTCTAAGCGACGATGTTTTTAATGATAAAGAATAAATAATAATGTAATAAAAGAGAAATATTAATGAAATCAAAGATTTATTGTGAATGTATTTATGTGAATGATAATAACTAATATTTTATATATATATGAGGGTTAACCAAAAAGTAATGAAGATATATACGAGGTGTGATCAAAATATAAAAAACATATGTAATGTACAAACATTAATCAGACCAGTGGTTCTTGAATATAAAAGCCAAGCCTACTCATGACTTTTATATTCAGTCCCTTTATCGGGCGACATTTTCTATAACGAAATACTTTAGTTTGTATAATATTTACCTGTACCGTGGGCAAAAAGTGCTCATAAATATGTAATATACTTAGTAGAATGTTCATTTTAAATTAACAAAAAAGAAGAATGTTTTTAATATCTGTAAGAGATTATTATGGGATAGTTGTGACTATGTACATGTTATGTGTTGACCTAGTCAAGTGAATTTATGTATTTTACGGTCTAAAAAAAGAATATTAAGACATATCAAGCAATAAAGGTGAGACTAATAATCTTTGAATATCTGAGTTGATTTTTGCATAAAGAAAAGTAATTATCGCTTCGTAACTTATATTTTACAAGACGAACCAGGTTGACGACGCTTTTCTATAGAGTCGTTATAGGTGAAAGCCTACAAGACAGTGTTAGACGGTGTTATTCGTGACTGGAACCAAACCAGGAACCTTTCATACCAGTGGTAACTGCTCTACAAGGTATATATCGGTGACGGAACAATATCAAGTTTAAAACTTCTACCCCGGAATAAAAATCCCTGGGAAGAAGATCCTTCCAAGAAAACAAAGCTCTTTGATAAAGCAGGTAATGCCTGCATAGCTAATTTATACCTCCTCCTCATATTCCAACAAATAAGGTTGGCGGTATATCAAAGATGACTTAAAGTTAACAATACAAAAACAGGAGGATATTTCCTGCTTAAGCAATCCGGTACTGTTTGACTTCTCTGATCTCACAAGAAACGGCATTCCAGTGCGGGTACGGTATTGGTTATATCAAATTTATGTATTTCTAATATGTTCTTTAAAACAACATTGTAAATGAAAATTACAGATAGCTAAATCAGGGAATGTAGTCACTTAATTGTGTGGGGACTAAATGAAATAAAGTTTCTGACACTACAATCCAAGAAAACTGTTTTGAAACTCCAGCTGCACAAACAACTTTTAATTGAATAAGGACTGGTTATCATATTGGCCCTTCTCGCATAAATTTAAGTTTCTAGATCGGAATCCACTACTTCTTGGTTTAAAAAGCTACTAAATCCCTTCACTAAAATGGGTCAATTAATACGGTTTAGCTATCGAAAATCAAAGTCTAGACATCATGCATTATCTTTTATTACATGGAAGCACCACATATGGTTCAGGCGCGAGATCTCAGTATTAAAGCGCTGAACTCTGATGCAAATGGTGCCTGATTCGATCCCAGACAAAGTTTGTGGTGGGCAATATTCCCATCGAGAGTTTTCTCTGTGTTTTCTCCTTTCCTTCCCCATCATCATTCCACAAAATATTTCATAACCATCCATTTTCTTCTATCATTCATCTCCCTTAGCCTACAGGAATTATCATAATAACGTAAAACGAAAAAAGGAAAGCAACTTTTAATTATAGAGTAGGTTCAATAGTTCTGGTTTAATTACAAAGATGAATTAAACACCAAATGAAGAGCATAAAAGAGGAATAGAATAGTGTGTTCAGAATGGAAGCAGGAAGAAAGATCTCAAGTCAACTTTTTAATGATCTATAATCATCCTTCAAACGTTTTGATTACTAAGGAATATATAACAAAACTATAAAAATCTTCAGGCTATACGCTTCTATAGCGTTATAACTTGAAAAGGAAAAATGTTCCCTGATTTAATATTTCTGTGTACCTGCTTCTTTTTTATAGCATTTTTTGCTATTATTTATGAACAGATCACGATAAAATTTCTTATATTCATAGGAAAAACCTACGGCACTTTATAACGTACATTTACCTTGCTCCTAGCTTATACAATAAAACACAGCTGGTGACGTCCTTTTTCCCCTTAGATATGTACTTCTCACGTTATATGAACGGGAACTATTTTTTTCTATATTTAAAAAACGGGGAAAACAAATAAGTCAAATCATATTCAAGTTAGCGATGTGTTATGTATATATTGCGATCACTGTAATTTAACAGAGGTGCTATGAAGCAAATTTGTCGCTATTTCGTCATTATATATTACGAAATTAATTATCATAAATATTCAGAGCTGATTACCTTCAAACTTCGATTCTGGTGCAGATGTATGATCAGTGGCCCACAAAAGATTGTGATTTGATACTATTTGAATTTAATATAAGTACTGAAATGTGAATTATATAGAATACAAATGGTACGTAGTGATATTTATGTATGGGTCAATGTTAGAGTAAGTTAGTAATACATGTTATGAAATGTTTGAAGAGCATGCTAAGTTATTATCATAATTTGGATTTGATATGTATCTTGATATTGCATGTATGAATAAATAACGATTTAATATTTCATAAACTATGCATCTTAACATCGAAACACAAACTTGTAAGAAAAATGTGAAATGTATTTTATTTAAAATTCGAGGATTTCATAACTATCGAAAATTGATTGTAGAGACGACTATTAAGAAAACTATGAATAAATTCAGATCAGCTGTTGTGAGATGTTCATTACAGATTTTTTTATTATTTTTATTTTTATTTTATTTTATTTTTATTTTTATTTTATTTTATTTTTTTATTTTTTTTTTTTTGAAAATATTCACATACAATTTGCTGTAAATAAAGATTAACTGAATCAAAATATAAGCTTATTTTAGTAATTAGCTAGATAATTTCATGGCATTTTGAAAGTTACTTCGTAAGAATTTGTCAGTGTACTTTCAATTGTGAGTTTTTTTTTTTTTTTTAATTACACAGCCACACACAAAAATAAACGTTCTGTTCAGCGGACCCCAGGATATGGATTCGAATTTACACAAAATCCAAATTTCCAAACGCCAGGATGATCGACCATGTCAATTTTTGTGGGCAAAAAATGTTGAGCGATTTTGGATAGGAAGAGCCCATAAAACAAAAAAGCCCATAAAACAAAATTGGCACGGTCAGTCGCCTTAGGGTTTCTAAATTTGGAGTCTGTGTAACAAAATGCGTCAAATTCATACCCTGGGGCCCGCTGCAGGTTTATTTTATTTTATTTTATTTATTTATTTATTTATTTTATTACTTGTATAGCTGTATTACGTGTATTCTCCCTATCTAAAATCACTCAAGTTTTTCGCCCATAACAAAAAAACTGACACGATCGATTTTCCTGTAGGGTTGCCAACTGGCTGATTTTTCACCGGCCTGGCCGGAATTATTGTTGTTATTTTAATTAAAGTCGGTGACCGGTACAAACTTCTTACCAGCACGTTTATGACCGTTTTTTTTTTTCAAATTTGTATCTAGTTCGAAGCAATTTCATCTAATTCGAAAAGTAGATTTAAAAAGTAACTTTCATTGTGTAGATCCAAAACTGTCACCTTTCACCATCTATTAACGATTAATATATTTTGTTCACCTGTTTATATAATTTTAAAGATATGATAGAGACTGTATTAGGGAAAATTTGAAATACTCGTAAGGAATTTTATACATTTATTGAGGGTGAAAAGGGACTTCTTAAAGCAATTTCCTGTACTTGAAGTATAAGTTTAAAGAATAAATTTCATTTTCCTCGTCCAAAATAGTCACGTAAAGATTAATATACTTTTCTTCATCTGTTTCGATAATTTTAAAGAAGTGGCAGTTACTGGCAAATACCACCAAAAAAAAAAAAATCTATACCGATTTCAGTTTGTCATTTATATCACAATGTAAAGCTTATTAGTGAATGTACTAAGGATATGCAGAATAACACGTGCTAATGCACTTTTGTTCATGATAGTACATTTCCTTCCCATGGATGGGTCCGAGAACTTCACACTTAGACCTATATCATAGGGAATTTTTTGGGGGTGCCGATTTTTTATTTTCCAGAGTTGGCAACCTTATCCTGGGGTTTCGAAAATTGGATTCTGTGTAACAAAATACATCAAATCCATATCCTGGGGTTTGTCGCACAGAACTTTTGTTTTTGTATAGCTGTGTTACGTGTCCTCCCTATCCAAAATCGCTCAAGTTTTTCGCCCATAGCAAAAAATTGACACACTGAGAAAAATCCATTATCCGGACAGCGGTATATTGTACAAATACAAGGATTCGTTATGTTTACTAAGGAAATCTGTACGGAGCGTACTTTATCCATATGCTACACAGGTACTGCCTTTTACCCGCTTAGATATTACATCATGTCGCTGCAGGATGTCTGACTTCTAACAATCTTCTGTATTTTACATACATATACGTATGTTAAATACTTCAGCTATATGTTATATACGTCCATCTGTGTGTGAGATCCAGGCCGCCTATAGACACCTCTTTCTTTCGCCATGGCTGACGTCATTGAACTACCGTCTTTTGCTTGCGAAACGAGGTTGTTTACAAACGGAAAAGAAGAGAGGAAGGAAAAATGCTTGGGTAAGTACACTAGTTAACTATTACTTTAGTTAAATATTCCATTAATTATATATTCTTTTAGTGTAACTTGCTTTAATATAGTACTAAGTAAGTAATGTAGTTTACGAATACAATTCTTACTATTGTAAAACTCGTTAATGATTGAGGACAATGGAATGGGTGAATCTGAATTTTGAGAAATCTTTGAATATTAATGTTTTGAAACATTTTACATTTCAAGGTAGCAAAATGAATGTTATGTGTTTATTCATTCCGTTTTATATGTGACGATTTATTACTTGGTGCAGATTTACTACAGGGCTGCTTAACATAATTGCTAATAAACCGTTTTCAGCGCGAAAATTCCCTTGTGTAGTGAAGATTTAGGATTTAGATTTCTGGGCTTTCGGCATCAATGGCCTTGTTAGCCCGTCGCATATGAGGGATGACTTCCCTCGGTGATCACACTATCCGGGGAAAGGAAGGGAAGAATGGATTGGGGAAAAATGGGGCCGCGGTGGCTCAGTGGTAGAGCGTTCACCTCTGGTGCTTGGGGTCCCGGGTTCGATCCCAGCTCCCGCCAAGTGAACTTTGTGGTGGACAAACACCGTGTGCGTGGGTTTTCTCGGGGTTCTCCCGTTTCCTCCCACTTTCTTCATTCCACCATTTCATACATTACTCATCATCACCGTCTCCTTTAGCCTAACCGGCATAACCGTGGGACGTAAAACTCAAAGATTTCATTTTCATTTTTGGATTTCGGAAGGGAGAAAACGGCTTGGGACCTATATGTTAGGTACCACTCCGGCATTTGCCTGCTGTGAATGAGGAAAAGCCAAGGAAACCTCATTCAGGATGGCTGGACTTAAAATCTTTTGATACTTTTTCGACCGAGTTCCCCCACCGGGATCGAACCCGGGACCGTTCGCACCGAAGGCGAGAGCGTTAGCGAATACGCTACGCGGGGCCACTAGTGTAGTTTAGAAAACTCATTTTTACTAGGATATTTGCAAGATTTTTTTTTTCTTTTAGTTTAACGCCCCATGATTGTACATCAATGTAAGAGAGAAGGTGACGATGAGATACATGATAATGGTGGAATCAAGAAAATGTAAGGAAACTGGAAAGTCTTAAGAATAACCACAACTACAGTGTTCACCAAAAGCCTATTTGTCGGGAGCAGGAATCGAACCAGGGACCTACCGCGTCAGAGGTAAGCGCTCTCAGAGCTTTCTTTTGTTTAAAGAACTTGTTTACAATGATATATATATATATATAACGAAGATATTGACATATTTTACAGCCTCACTGAAATTTTAAAAAAAAGTAGTCAGGGAGAGCTTACTTGTCAGGTTTTTATTTTTTAATTTAATTTATTTTTATTTATTTATTTTTGCTTTGTTATGTTCCCTAGTTAATTAATGTTTGGGTTACTGAAAATTAAAACCTTTTTAGTATTATTGTTATGTCATCACTTTGGAACCAAAACGTTAGATTTTTTTCTTGTGTTTTCATATAGGAAGTTGGTGAGTTTGTGCCTTAGCACTGGTTTGGTTTCTAGAACGTAATTGAAGGTCATGTTGAGTTGAGTCTTGGTGGGTTTGAGTTCGTGAAGTGTCAGGCACTGCTTGTGCCCCTGTCTTCTGTTTGTGATGTTTCCTGGCTTTGGGCTGTGACGTATTTATGTTGAGGAGTACCAACGAAGGCCGCGTGATATACAGGTAGCTACAACACAGCTTCAACAGTTAACGAGTGCCATGTCTTTGAATTTCAGCTTTCGTTACGGCGTGATAATGCAGTATAGTGCTAGATTGAAATTCTATGGGTGGTAAAAACGGTATGGTAAGAAATACAACGTAATTGTTATTAGTTTAATTAGTGTTTCTTCATAGTATTGTTTCACTATTTCTAGAAGGAATTAAGTATTAACGAAGTAATGAATAAGCAAAAGCACACATTGATTGACGTTTACTATTTCTCATACTCCATTGAGAATGTTTTGATCCTCAGTTGCGCAAACATCCAGTGTGCGTTTATTTTCTTTCTTTTTTGGGGGGTTTACACTGCCTCACAGATGAGCTCTTTCGTGGCTAAGTGGTTAATGAACACGCCTTTGGCGTGGGACACCCGGGTTCGATTCCCGGCCGGGGGCCGCGGTGGCTCAGTGGTAGAGCGTTCACCTCTGGTGCTTGGGGTCCCGGATTCGATCCTAGCCCCGCCAAGTGAACCTTGTGGTGGACAAACACCGTGTGCGTGGGTTTTCTCGGGGTACTCCCATTTCCTCCCACTTACTTCATTCCACCATTTAATTCATTGCTCATCATCAGCGTCTCCCTTAGCCTAACTGGCATAACTGTGGGACGTAAAACTCAAAGGTTTCATTTCATTTTTTCTTAATCTCTTGCACCGACCGACCGATCTCGATCAAATTTCCAACGTAGATGCGCTTCTGGCCTGGGAGTGTTTTTAGCTATTTACTTTGACAGTAGAACTTAGGGGAGGGGGAGGAGGGGGACAGAAAAAATAAATGACTTAATTTACTTTGAAGTGTAAAAGTGCGAGCGTTTTCTTCTCTCTCTCTCTCTCTGTCTCTCTCTCTCTCTCTTCACTCCTCCAGTCTCCTCTCACTTTTAGGGCCGCGGTGGCTCAGTGGTAGAGCGTTCACCTCTGGTGCTTGGGGTCCCGGATTCGATCCTAGCCCCGCCAAGTGAACCTTGTGGTGGACAAACACCGTGTGCGTGGGTTTTCTCGGGGTTCTCCCATTTCCTCCCACTTACTTCATTCCACCATTTCATTCATTTCTCATAATCACCGTCTCCTTTAGCCTAACCGGCATAACCGTGGGACGTAAAACTCAAAGATTTCATTTCATTTTTTCCTCTCACTTTGATTTCATGATTTCGCACTCTGATGAAAAGTATTAAATACCGCCAGGAAAAGTACTAATATATAACCTCTCTTTTAGGCGCCCCTCCAACCACGCGCCCGGGACACGTGCTTTGCTTGCTTGCCCATAGCTGCGGCTCTGTGAGCTACATAAGTAACATACAATGCTTACGTAATACTTTGGGTCATAAGTACTATTAAGAAAGGAAGAATTGCATTTTTTTAACTTTGGGAAAGGAGCTACTATGGGATTAAAGATAAGGTAGGAAAGGCAACACATTCCAGTCTATGCTTTCACCCAGCAGACATATTGTTTGGAACCAAAAAAATGTGACTTTTGGAATCTTGTACTTAGGTTCACAGCGGAAGCGACGAAATAACTTGAATCATCCATTGTAGCTCTCCCCGCAACCAGTTTCTAAAATGTTGGCAATAAGTTTGCGAAACGAGAGGTGACGACTCCAATTTTGGGTGAAAAGTCGCTATAAGAAATAATCGAGAAATTCATTGTCTATAAGCATTGTAAAAGTTGTAGATGTAAACTAAACAATATGTTCTACTCACTGGCGCAAATCCCGGGGGGGGGGGATGACGGATACATGTCCCCTCCAATCTTGGAACTGAGGGGGACTTCTCCCAAATAATCCGATTTGAAATGTGTTTTTTGGGAGAAATTTGATGATTTTTGTCCGATTGCTACAAAGGAACGTGAGATGTCCCCCAGAATAAGCCTCAAATCTGCAGCCTCCTAACGCTAAAGACAACTCTGATCCTCCACAACATTGTTTTTCAACTTCATAAGTATTTTGGACATCGCCAAAAAAAGTATGGTAACGGTCTTACCCTCCCCCCCCCCCCAATGTTGAAGACAGATTTGCGCCGCTGGTTCTATTCACATCTTTGTAAACAGGGCGCAACCAATCCTTTAATTCAGGGATCATTTCAGGTTGTTTCGGGTACTTTTGTTCATGTTGTGGTCAAAATAGTTCCGAAATAATTAACACTACAGTACTTACGTTAAGCAATTTTTTGTAAAAGAAAAAGTGCAGAATAATTAAAAGACCCCAGAGGACAAATATAACAAACACCTTCTTCGCCTTTTTTCACGCATCTATAGCTAATCTTGTTGCTATCGGTAATGATGTATTACGTGTGTCTCTCAACGGAAACTCTGCGAACTAAAGGACATCAAGTTTGTAGTTATTCTTCGTTAGAGGGCAAGGGTAACATAACAATGCAGGATTGTGGAGTAGTGAGTACGCTGTATTTCCAAACTCTTCATCACTTGCGCTGATTAAAACAAACAAACAGAAAAAAAGAACGTAAAAACTGTTTTGAACTAATAATGCTTCTCTACAGATGAACATTTTGTTTGCAGCAAAAAGTCGCTAAATGTGTAAGTAGGTAAATCGTTATTTAAAAATCACCCAAAAAAGTCTCCAATCGGAATTTTTTTTTTAATGTCGTTATCGTAGGGCGACCATACGTCCCGTTTTGACTGGGACAGTCCCGTTTTAGGGGCGTGTCGCGGCCGTCCCGTCAGTAGATGGAAAAAAGTAGTATTCGTCCCGTTTTATGTAAATGAAAGAAGTAAATAACAAACCCAGTACCTTTACTCCTTTTAAAAGTATTAATAATAACAAAGCGGCAAAAATTGAACTGAAAATCCCTATATTAAAAATACTCTATAGTTCGCAGTACTGCTCGAAAGGCAGCAGAGGTTTTAGCAGTTGGTTGTGTGTTAAACAAACTTCAACGTGTCTTTCCTTTTTCATAAGTACCCGCTCTGTAACGAAGAGAGAGAGGGGGAACTCTGATATCAAGGCACTGATAAGAACAAAGGTAGATCTAAAAGTCTAGTGTTGCAAGAACCTGTCCCGTTTTTAACTGAAAATTTTATGGTCACCCTGCGCTATCGTTGAGGTCGAATTCCCCTTATTTAGCGACTTTACCCAAAATTGGCAACATTGACCCCCACCGAACAACACCCCGTCATCTTGAGCCTAGCCAGCATAATAGTGGGACGTAAAACTTAAAGATTTCATTTCGAACAACACTCCCAGAAACCTACTGTTATACTATTCTCAAACCACCCTTTCGTACAGTTCTCCCTATTCGAAAAAAAAAAATTGTAAATAGCAGTGTTCATACATAAATATGGAACTCAATTTCCCTGAATTTTGCAGGTTTTCCAGGTATTAATTTTGCAATTTCCAGGTCTAGTGGAAGAAACTAATAGTACGAGAACACATAAATTTTAAGAATACTATATTTATATATTTGAGAATGGCCACCCTTCTCCCCAATGAACGATTGCAATTAAATATTGAGTCACAAGAAAATAAATAATTAAAATAAATAAAATTTAAGTTGAAAAATATTAAGTTGAGAAGCCTACTAAGGGAATTATATAATACTTTTGTTCCATACTTGAATACATTCAAAATATACAAAAAAAAAAAAAATATTGGCTTGGGGAAGAAAAAAGGGCCCGCGAGATTTTAACTGATTCTTGTAGTACTCGACGACAGAAATAGATTACTGAAAGAATTTTCAAAATCGGCACAGGCAAACATGAAGAAAATCGCATTTTCAGGTACCGGTTCAAAATGAGAAGAAAAAAGGACCGCGAGATTTTAACTGATTCTTGTAGTACTCGACGAGAGAAATCGATTAGTGAAGGAATGTTCAAAATCGGCGCAGGCAAGCATGAAAAAAAATCCCACTTTCATGTACCGGTTCAAAATGGGGAAGAAAAAAGGGCCCGCGAGATTTTAACTGATTCTTGTAGTACTCGACGACAGAAATAGATTACTGAAAGAATTTTCAAAATCGGCACAGGCAAACATGAAGAAAATCGCATTTTCAGGTACCGGTTCAAAATGGGAAGAAAAAAGGGCCCGCGAGATTTTAACTGATTCTTGTAGTACTCGTCGAGAGAAATCGACTAGTGAAGGAATTTTCAAAATCGGCGCAGGCAAGCATGAAGAAAATTGCATTTTCATGTACCGGTTCAAAATGGGAAGAAAAAAGGACCGCGAGATTTTAACTGATTCTTGTAGTACTCGACGAGAGAAATCGATTAGTGAAGGAATGTTCAAAATCGGCGCAGGCAAGCATGAAGAAAATCGCATTTTCATGTACCGGTTCAAAATGGGGAAGAAAAAAGGGCCCGCGAGATTTTAACTGATTCTTGTAGTACTCGAAGACAGAAATAGATTACTGAAAGAATTTTCAAAATCGGCACAGGCAAACATGAAGAAAATCGCATTTTCAGGTACCGGTTCAAAATGGGAAGAAAAAAGGACCGCGAGATTTTAACTGATTCTTGTAGTACTCGTCGAGAGAAATCGACTAGTGAAGGAATTTTCAAAATCGGCGCAGGCAAGCATGAAAAAAAATCGCACTTTCATGTACCGGTTCAAAATGGGGAAGAATAAAGGGCCCGCGAGATTTTAACTGGTTCTTGTAGTACTCAACGGGAGAAATCGATTAGTGAAGGAATTTTCAAAATCGGCGCAGGCAAACATGGAGTAAATGGCATTTTCATGTACCGGTTCAAAATGGGGAAGGAACAAGGTCCCGCGAGTTTGAACCGCTACGATGTATGTTTACGAATGTGCCCGTCTTCTCAAATTTAGTTAATTACTGTGACACTGAAACATGTGACACAGAGTCACATTGTGGATGACTCTGCAATCGGCAACCACTGCACATATACTCCTCCCGCCCCACAGTTTGATTATTTCGATCCATTCCTCACGTGCTAACGGCATGGTTCAACATCTGCAAGAAAGAGGTAAATGTAACGTTCAATTGGCAATAGCTTTTCACCAAATTAAGCTGCATGAAATCTGATTGCATATTTGACATACTGAGAAAATTCTAGCCCGTGGCCATATGTATCACATATCCCACCAGTTCATAAAAATTTTGAACACAAAATTACGGTCGTCCGTGTGACGTACTCCCAAAAGGCCTAATGTGTATCACCCACCTCACATTCAATGAAACCACATCCGTGTAGAATTAAGAAAGGAACCTCTTATGATGTATACAGGATGTCTCAAACGTTCCCTGACATAGGGTAACTCTGTTATTATCAGAGTTACGACAAAATGTAAGAGGAAAAACATCTCGAAATATGACGTTTTCAATCTAAAGTGAACACTTTTTTAAAAAATCGGACAAGATGAATGTGCTGTATACTCTTTATGCACCCAATTTTAAATGAAAATGCAACGTTGTCATTTACCTGGACCCACGACATAAGTGAATGAAGTTACTGTTTGAAACGGGGGCTGGCCATCGACATGTTAGCGTAAAAGACAGTAACTTCACTCACTTCTGTTGTGGGTCCAGGTAAATGGCAACGTTGCATTTTCATTTCACATTGGGCGCATAGAGAGTGTACAGCGCAAACGGGTCATCCGATTTTAAAAATTCCTTCACTTTAGATTGAAAACATCATAATTGGATATGCTTTTCCCTCCTACATTCTGTTGTAACTCTGATAATAACAGAGTTACCCTATGTCAGGGGACTTTTGAGACACCCTGTATACCTTATTTAATGTATGTTTGATGTCACTATAACTGTAGTATAATTTAGTTTGTTTAAATTTACAATTTAATACAAGTAGATTCGGATTTACATGCGTAGGATTTTGTATGCATCTAACTAATGAATTCTTTTATTTTTATGCTTAACTTAGTGACTTGGCTTTGGACTGCAACTGATTATTGTAACCCATTATTGCTTGAGAAGAAACAAGATATCCGAATCTTCATTTGGAGAAATCAAAGGTCTATTGGAAAGCTGGGGATTACAATCATTAATTTCTACATTTCAAGGTGCGTAGTAAATTATATATTGTGTTTATTGTTAAATTACTATTATTGGGTTTAGAATCAATGAAGCACTTCATGATATTTTATGGGGATCAAGATGGGTGCCGGATAGATAAGTATTTGAGCGTCAGGCTCTTATTTCTTTTCAATTTAATATTTAATCAATGATTATTTTTCTCCCTCATTATTCCACCAAATCGTATTCCAAGATCATATATCCATTTTTGTTCGATATATCCATATTTTTGATCTCTTTCATATTTCTATATTTTCGATTTTTGATATTGTTTATATTTCGATATTGCTGTATTTTTCGATATTTCGAACAAGTTTCGATAGTTTGTCGACATCGATTATCTATATCTAAATTCGGATATCCCAAAGCCCTATCGAGCACCCTCCGAAATGAAGTTTTTGGCTATGGACCTGATTAGGGATGCGCACGAGACAAGACGAGACAATTTTTGTTACGAAATTCGAGACAAGATAGAGCTTTTCCAATAGAAACGGATCCAGTTTTCGAGACGAGACAACTTTCGCGGCACCTTTTCGAGAGGAGACAACCTCAAATCTTTTCTCTTGCGCATCCCTAGACTTGATCATGAGTTATCAAAAAAAAAATGTTAATGAGAAATAACATGTAAATACAATATAGGTAGCTAAAACATTTTTGTTTTCATTCTTCAGTAATGCATTGTTATTAATCTCAGGGGGGGCGGTGGCTCAGTGGTAGAGCGTTCACCTCCGGTGCTTGGGGTCCCTGGTTCGATCCCAACTCGCGCCGTGTGGACTTTGTGGTGGACAAACACCTTGCTCGTGGGTTTTCTCGGGGTTCTCCCGTTTCCTCCCACTTTGTTCATTCCACCATTTCACTCATTTCTCATTATCACCGTCTCCTTATCCTAACCGGCATAACCGTGGGACGTTAAACTTAAAGATTTCATTTTTTATTAATCTCAGCATTTTATAGTGTATTCTTAAGCTTAAGGTGATGTATAATTAAATTTTGAATTCAGTTAACTTATTTTGTTTCTCAGATTGTTTTTAAAATGTATGTACAATTGTTTATGTTCATTCTCGAGAGTTTAAAGTGACGTATAGTTATTAAACATAGTATTTAATATTGTACTCTTAACGTGGAAGTGATATACAGTTAACTTTTGAATTCAGTTAACATTTTTCTTTCTGAAATTGCTTTAAAAAGTATGTAAAAACGTTTTTATTTTCTTTCTTGAGTGCTAAAAGTGATGCAAAGTTATTAAGCTTACTACTTTATATTGTATTCTCAACCCTAAACTGATACACAGTGCGTTTTTGAATAAATTGTCAAGTTATTTGAGTGATGAACACTGGTAGAAAATCCTGACTACTACTGGAACATTTTGATTTTAAGGTGACGACTACTGGTGCAAGGATTTTAAAATATTGTTTTTCCTTCAAGGGCTACTCCTTTTTGAATTCTGACTACATGGTCACTATAGGAAGGATCAGTGAGTCTTTCCAACTATGGTACAGCTCCGACAGATTCACGATGCTCAGAGAAGAGACAAAATAGTATGTTTTCAAACTTAAAGTGAGAACCACTGGCGTTTTTACCTTGCTATGCAAAAGTAAGTGAGTACTCCAATGGGGTTCCAATGCGGTACCTAATTTCTGCATTTTAGATATATGGAAATACATGTCTCTAAAATGTAAAGAACTGATTTTTTTAGGGGGGGGAATAAACTATAGGTATGTGGGGCTTGCATACTTGACGCTACAATTCGGAAATTGAATTAAAATATGACTAACGGCTATCAAGATGTTGTCAAATAAAGGGAGGACCAACACAGTTAAGGGGTTTTCGTGTTAGATGCTAAAATTTCCGAAATCGGTCATGGAAAGTTAATAAACACCAGTAGCAATTTCATCTTAAAGTAATTAGATATCTTCATGGGGTGTTAGAACATCATGGAGTCTACCAAAATTAAATTTTAAAAGCTTTTGAAAATATAATCTGACATTTGTAAACAGTATTTGAAATATGTATTTACCCAAAACTTCCAGCTAGTACATCTAACATCTGGAGAAACACTGTGAAATAAAAGCTTGAAATTTCGGAAACAATTATTGGTCGCAACAAAATTAAATAAGATGGTACTTCTATGGGTTAAATCAGTACCTCAGTACAATTTCGATCGAAAGATTAGTTCAGTCCTAGGTTTTCTTCAGGCAATTCCAATGGTTCATCGAGCTGTACAAAAGAATGAAAATTCGCTGTCAATATCTAAGATAGTAACCAAGATAAAAGGAATTATATATTTTATGGCGTAAAAATAGAGATCTTTATATATTTGTACTTTTGGGTCTTTCCTATAAGAAAAAAAATCAGAAAACTACTGTATATACCTTAATAGACAATTCAATGGGCGGGGACACAGTAGCTTAGTGGTAGGGTGTTTAACTAATCTTTTTTTTTTTGCAGAAACTATTGGAGTATTCACTTAACCCGTAGAGATACGATCATACTTAACTCCCTATTTAATTTTAAAATTAAATAAAAGGAAATATTTCAGTGTAGCGACCCACGATTATGCATTTTAGTCTCAGGGAGATTATGATTAAAGCAAGTGAATGTTGTTGACAGAATTGATGGAATGCAAAGGTGGGAGGAGAGTACCCCGAGAAAACCCACGAATACGATGTCCACTACAAACTGACTTGGCCGTGGATCGAACCAAGAACCCAATACACCAGAGGTAAGCACTCTACCACTAAGCCACTGTGCCCCCGCCCATTTAATTGTCTATTAAGGTATATACGGTTGTTTTCTGAAATTTCTTCTTCTTACAGCAAATACTCAAAAGTACAAATCCATGTGGGTCTCTATTTTTACGACGTCATAAAATACATAATTCCTTATATCTCGCTTGCTATATTAGATATTGACAAAAAATGTTCACTTTATTTCAGAGCCCGATGAACGCTTGGAATTGTCCAAAGAAAATTTAGAGCTGAATTAATCTTTCGATCGAAATTGTACTGACGAGTCTAAGGTTCTCACTTAACCCATATAAGTACCATCTTATTTAACTTTTGTTAGGATCAATAATTGTTTTCTGAAATTTCAAGATCTAATACGCTTTTATTGTATGGTGTCTCTCTAGCTGCTAGATGTACTAGCTGGAACTTTTAGGTAAATACATATTTCTAATACTCTTTACAAATGTCAAAATATATTTTACAAAACTTTTAAAATTTAATCTTGGTAGACCCCATGATGTTCTTAAACTCCATGGAAATACCTAATTATTTTAAGATGAAATTGCTACTGATGCTTATTAACTTTACATGACCGGTTTCGGAAATTTTACCACCTAACACGAAAACCCCATAACTATATGGATCCTCCCTTTATTTGACAATATCTTGATAGTCATATTTTAATTAATTTTCTAAATTGTACTGTCTAATATGCAAGCTCCACGTACCTATGGTGTCGCTTTTTATTTCACCATATTTCGGTAACTGTTAGGCGTACCGACTTGCGGTTTCGGTAAACACACACCTCTAACGTTCTTTAAAACGTTATTAAGACATATTTTAGAATATTTAGAAATGAGAGTTCTGGGAATATCATGGTACCCGAAAACCCCCATCAGGGCGTGTGTGTAGTGTATTTAATTGAAACTACTTTTGAGGTTGTTGTAAGCCCTCGTAATTACGTTTCCGAAACTGCACCATCTAGTACGCAAACTCCACAGTTCTGTAGTGTCGCTCTTTATTTTCCCATATCTCGATATCCATAAGGCTTACCGAGTTGAGGTTTTCGGTAAACAGATGTCAGTTCCTTACATTTTAGAGACATATATTTTCATATATCTAAAAAATACAGACATTAGGTACCCCATGGTAGCCCGAACACCATTGAGGTACCCACTTACTTTTGAATGGTAATACATTTTGAGTTGTTGTTCAGCATCAATAAACACTTCATAGTTTTTCTACGTGCAACCCAAAAGTCCATACCTGACCGAACATATTTTGTCCATTTAATCTCAAAAATGTTAAGATACTTTGTATTGTTAAGTACAACCAAATTAAGCACACTGAATATAACATTTTAAATATTTTCTGATTTTTGTTGCAGGTATTTCGTGCATCAAACCAGAATTCTGCTTGAAAGACAGTCAAAAGAAGCAGTGTAGGTTGTGGCTAAAAGTACGCCCTTTCTGAAGACAGACTCAGTTGTACTTACATTATTTTGTACGAATATATAACCCTAATAAAGATACCGTACTACAAATTATTTCTTTCTTCCATAAATTATAATAAAATATTATCTCTGTTTAAAGAAAATGATTGTTAATGTTAAGTCATTTTAATTCTTTTTCTCTGTAATAAGAACATTATCCCTCGCAATATTTTTTATCTTTGTGCTATTGCGATTGGATGAAGTAAAATTCTATACGAAGCACTATTATTTCAGACATGCATTAATAACTAATGTATTGTTCTGTATGTAAGACAATGTGTATACTGAACATGTCTAGCGAAGGTGTTGTTTTAATACAGAATCTATAACTCAGCTTTTCAGTAGTCAACTTTATTGGGAATCCGAAGAACGAAGTTAAAAAAAAAAAATGTTGGACTTACCAGCGTGTGTGTGTTCGAATTCTGGACTAATCCAAATTATCCAGAGAAATCATTATATATTTCTTTGTTGCTATTTCAGATGTATCCTTTATCCAAGTCGTATGAAACGGAGACTTCATACATCGCTATACTTTGTATGAACTATGTTCCGTATTTACTTAATCACTTTGTAACTTTCTCTAGTGTTGACAAGGCCGCAGGTGTCAATCGAATAGTTTAGTGTTTCACTCATGTCACCTTGTGACTAAGGTACGTCCTGTTGGTATATATATGGTACTGGGTTCAATTAGCGATAAAATACATTTTTAGCGTTAAACAAATGCAAAAATCTACACGAAATGAGATACCGTGATCTCTGACTTACGGATAACACCAAGCAACTAATGGTACTGAGTGTGATTGAGTTTACTAATTACTATTTGGCTAAAATCAGTGTTCCTTTATCTATAGTTCTTTTCGTGCTTTGAATTGCAAAGTTTGAAATAACCGTTTTAAATTATTGTGTATATATATCTTCCGAGTAATTCTGAGAATCATTGCTCTTTCTTTAAGCAATGTATGAGACTGTTAAATTGCTCTTTCCTTAAAATGTTGCACTAAGAAGGATGCATCCAGGAAAGTCCAAATTTGCAGAATGTCTATAGCAGGGAAGAATAAATATGTTTAGTCGATGGCTGCACAACGCCTCCGCTGTCACCACGTTGTCACACAGCGAATACAGCGAACGTTTAAGAGTATTCTGCACTTACTATTAGGTATCGGCCTGGGAACTTTGGCGCATCTACCCAGTCTCCTTCTTGGTGTTTCATTTTTAATGGCGAGTACTGAGTAGGAATAATATTGTAAGCGAATGCGTTTCCGGCTGACACCACACTTTTAATTATTGCGACATTTAAAAAAAAATACCTGTTAATTAAAATGTACAGAGAAGTTATTTCTGGAAAATTCTATTCAGGCCTCTTGTGGTAACAACTGCACTTTAGTAGAAGATACTATTAAGGAAAAGAATGAGGTAAAATAATCTTTATATCGTACAAGCAATGGATGATAACAGCTTAATAAATGATTGTACGTAAATCTTGTTTGAGTTTGAATATAGGATTGTATAAGGCTGTGCATTTTGCATTATTATTGAGGTGCTGCAACTAACTAACTGCAAACCATATGATAAATTCTTACAGTAATATATCACATATTGATTTACTCTGTATGGAAACGAAAATAGTTTAATATATGGTTAACCTCCTTTGTGCCAGGGGCGGATCCAGAGGGGGGCGATCGGGGCGATCGCCCCCCCCCCCACCACAAGAGGAAACTTTCTTATTTTATATATAAATAAACCCATCCATAACAAGTTTGGAGCTCTTAAAAGTAGCAGTATTACCGCCGACCGCCCCCCCCCCAGAAGTCCGTCCTGGATCCGCCCCTGCTTTGTGCCCATAATTTTAAAATTAACGTTTGTCACTTTTCAACACTTGACTTTGCAGTAGCTTTCCAACGAATTAGCAGGAAGCCCAAACTTATAGGACACCCTGCAGGTAAATACATTTCTTTGGACAGTTTCACTGCTCCAAACTAAGATTTGAAAAGTGTAGTATTGTTAATTTTATTATTATTGGCACAAAGGAGATCAACCATATTTTAAGCTATTTTTGTTTTCATACAGAGTAAAACAATATTTGACAACATTACAGTAAGAATGTATCATGCACTTTGCAGTATGTTGCAGCACTTTAATAATGGTGCACTATACGTACACTCTAGATCCTGCATATGTCCGATCCATACATTACAAGAAGACAATACGTATTCGATACAGGTAAAATCTGTATATTTCATATGGACAACCTATTAGCTATATACATCCAATCTATACATTACATATGGCCAACCTGTACGCGACATACGTATAATCTATATGCTGCATGCAGACAGTCTGTAAGCTACATATATGCACTCTGTATGGTGCATACGGATATTCTGTATGCTGTATCTGGACAAGCTGTGTGCGACATAAGGAAAATTTGTATAATACATACGTACAATACGTATACTGTATCTAGTCGTACGTATGGGGCACAAGTACAATATAGATGCTGTCTCGGGGTTGAACGCAAGAAACATACGTACAGAACGTATATTGCATACTTCTTGAAATCATGCTCCGTCCTGATAGTCAGTGTATGTCGTCATTATTAACCCACATGCTACATACGACCCTGACGTCACAATGCTAGATATCACCTCCGTATATACTTGTTACTGCAGATGACGTCACACGAATGACGTCATTGCACTTATGCAGACAGTACGTATAATACATACTTTTTCAGCTATACGTTTGCTGCAGGATGTTATATACGGTTGTACGTTAAGTCCAGAAACTACAGGAATTACGAATGTAACCTACGTTTTTAAGTATGCCACCTACAATTTTTTTTCTCAGTGCACGATCGATCTTCCTGCGATTTCGAAACTTGGATTCTATGTAACAAAATACGGTCCGGTCCGGTCCAATTTACATAAATTATTACACTTTATTACTATTATCAACAATATAAATACATTTTAAACAGTAAATAGGAAATACCAGTGAGATTACATATTAATGAGATGAATATAAATAATTTTATGTTTATAACTTATTAATTCAACTACATTTATTATTAGTATCTTTACGAAGTTAAGTGATTAATGCGTGATCTTAAGTTCAATTCCTGACTGAGATGCTAAACCTTTATTAAAAAGACGATTAGTGATTACAGTGCAGCTCACACCTCGATACCTATAGCTTCGCTATTGAAATGAGACGTTTATCACTTCAATCAAGCAAGTCAGTCTACAGGTAAATATAGAACTACACAGTCTGCATGATTTACCTATTGTGTAATACTAATTGACAATAATTAAAGTCGGTTCAGATCAAAGAATCATTACTTAGGACGAAAAAAATGTCGAATCATTCCATTTCCATATCGAAAATTGAATTTAGAGAGCGCAGTGATTTTTCTAGATTAAATTCATCTCAGCATGAGATTGTTTAAGCTTGAAAACAGGTTGTAAGTGCATTCATCTGTATAAAGACACACCTGCACAAAACAAGTCTATCATTATACCTGAAATATGCTTCACGCTACATACTTATTGCGTTCCAATGACCGATCATTATCCTTTCTTAAACCTACAGTAATAACTTAACTCGTAGCATAAGTTGTAACTTGTAATAAAATCTTATTCTTAGGGTTTATAAAATACTTGTATTTTATGTATTATATTATGTTCAATCGCATAGCTGATTCGTCCCTCAGCTGGATACCAATAAATGCCCCATATCTGCTTGTTGAACTGTATTCCGTCTGAAAAATAAGTTCTGGTCCATTTACCTGGCGCAGCGACACAAAAAGATTACTAACTAATAGAACAGGAATAGAATGCCTAGTTTATTTTCTCTGTAGTTCTGAAAGATACATTATCAGATTGCAAAAGGAATCAGCAAAAGCTGGCAATTTTTCTTTTATGTGTGGAATTTGTGTAGCTGAGTGATAAGCGGTCTCTCTTGTACATAAATTCTTGAAGAATGATTCAATGATTAGCCCTACTCGCCAGGCTAGTGGGTGGCAAGTGGCTTTGGCACATGAGTTACTGGGTTCGATTTTCGGTAAAGAGTTCTTTCGAACTCACTACAGTGATTCAGATCCAATTTTAAACTGTAGATCTCTACTGTATATGGCCTCATTGCTGAGAACAGACATTAAAATAAATAAATCAATCTAGTCAGTGTTTAGATACAATAGAAAAGTTTAAAGGAATCGAAAAAATACTAGAAGAAGAGTGTGTGTTACTAGCTATGTTTAATATAAAGTGGCCAATGCGTCTACCGCAGTCTACTTGTGACCGGCAAATAATGATAGATAGCCCACGGTGGTCCGTGTTATACAATCTGTATCGACCACTGTTATGTTTTATGATTCCTTCTAGCGAGGTAGTGAACAGATAAATAGATTGCTACAGATTTCTGAAATGAAAAGTAGTCCTCAAACATAGAAAATTTGGCTTCTTCTGTGCTGTCGCAACACATTCGTGTGTCACACAGTTCCATATGATGAGTCGTGAAATAGTAGGATTTAAAGACCATGAAGCATTTTTAATAATTAGTTAAAACCGATTTTGGGACAGACTGTAATAGTTAACGTTTCTAGCTGCACATCAATACTCAACACTACATAGAATCAAAATTTAGATTGATTGATTGATTAAGGTTGAATAGCCGTCAGCATCGCGGCTATTTATCCCCGTCCCGACACTATTTTATAGAAACTTATAAGATTACACTGCTATAATTTTTATTATTATTATCATTATTATTATAAAAATAAATCAAATGTGTCCCGATATTGTATGCCTTCAGTAAACGTGTCGTCAGTCACGAAAAGGTTGGAAACAACTGCTATAGAATCTCAGTCTATACGTGGTTCATTAACCAAGATTATCAGTTGAAGGCGCTCTTGGTCAAGGCAGGTTGACAGCAACTAGAGCTGCCTACGAGACTGGAGTTCAAGCTGTCTCGTCTCGTAAATATGTCATGAAAGTGATGTCTCGTAAATATGTCATGAAAACGATATCTCGTCTTGCAAAGGTGTCATGAAAGTGATATCGCGTCTTGCGTCAAGAGACAAAATCAGGGCCGGATTAACCCAAAAGTACAGTTGGAAAGTTAAGGAAATACACGTAGTTCTACGATATTAACTATGCCATGCATTAGATAATATTAGTCTATACCTAATGGAACTTGCAAAATGCATTTAAAAAAACACACAAAGTTACCTTATTATATAAATGTAATAAATAAAAAATGAGTAGCTAAAAAATTTGTTTTCCTAGCTTTCGTCCTAGCTAAATCCTCCATTACATCCTGGAAGTCAAGAGAACTGGTCCATAAAGAAATTAGTTTCATATTTTTGGTCATATTTTATCTTACGATGATGATTGTATGATTCTTTTTAGACAGCCAGTTGAGATTTTGATCACAATGGAGGCCCCCGTCCACCTGAAGACCTGGGTCTACAGCGACAGCCTCCCCAAGCTAATCCCCCCCCTTAAGCCGGCCCTGAACAACCCAAACAGTACCAAACGTAATCATTATTAACATGTATTTTAACAAATACAAATTCATTTCCGTTTTCAAGAACGTAATTAAATGCTTTTAACAGTGCAATGTTCCCTTAACTCTTAACTGTTAACTATTCTTTACAATTACATATATATCCTCTAAGTTATTCCATGTGTTGATCTACTGATATTTTATATAGTACCCAATTCCCTAATTTGTAGGTTGTGCCATGTGACCTTCCTAATTACTATATATAATAAAACACCAGCAAATCCGCCTCCCTTTCCCTCCTTAACATATGCAATAATGTAATCAGACAGTGTGACATTTTAATTAGCCATATATATATATATATATATATATATATATATATATATATATATATATATATATATATATATATATATCAGAATTTGTACTCTTATATAAAACTTGCGTGTGTTTTTTTGATAAAACACATTACCTCCTTCCCCCCATTTTAACATTTTATTTATTCTCTGTCATAAAAAAAAAGTCACACGCAAAACAGTGATAAGAGATTTAGAATAAAGCTTTTGTAGTTTTTATTTAATTTTAGTAATTACGCTCATCGCTTAACTTGAGCATATGATTATTCTTTTGTCCATCACACTTTCGGTTCGTTACTTTGATCATCAGAACTAGCCAGATATCCAGTGTGTGTGTGTGCTTTTTTTTTTTTCAAAATGATTTTGAAACCTTTCTCTGCTACATTGAGCAAAATATATTGTTATGCAGTTCTTAAATGAGTAGGAAACTTATTAAAATAGTGAAAAATGATTATATATATATATATATATATATATATATATATATATATATATATATATATATATATATATATATATATATATATATATACCGGGTGTAACAAAAGTCCGGAGCCAATTCCATTATGAGTGATAATACGAAAAAAGAAAGAAAGAAAGGAAAGTTGCTTGAAATAAATGTTTTTAAATCTAAAATGGTGGAATTTTTCTAATCGTGTTATCCGATTGGGTTCCACACTGGTAAGGCGCCTTATGTTAAATTATAAAGCAACGTTTGCCAATTCAGCAAACTGTTCGAACGGAACATAAAGGTGTGAACATGCACAGAGAAAAAAAAACATATGTGGCGTACGTAAAAACGTAGGTTACATGCGTAAATCCTGTAGTTTTTGGACTTAACTAATGGCTATATGTAACATCTTGCAGCAAACATATAACTGAGAACGTATGTTTTATAATACCGTACTTTCAGTATAAGTGTTCCATCCGTATGAAACAAAGAAATGTAAATAGGATCTCACATATAGATAACATATAGCATATATGTATATAGCATATAGCTGACATATGTAACATACGTATACGTATGTAATATATAGAAGACTTTTAGATGCCAGACAGTACATGCAGCGGCATGATGTAACATCTAAGCAGGAAAAAAGGTACTAAAAAAGCGTGTAGTCTATGGATGACGTATGCTCCGTAGAGATTTCGGTAGTAAATTTATGGATTCAGTATATTTGTACAACATACTGGTGTCCAGATAACGGATTGTTCTCAGTGCAAAACTTTGGAAGTGAATATTATTGTGTGAGGGAATCTAGACTACCTCACATCTGTTTCATAAAAATGCAGTATTGTTGGTATGATGATGGCTCAAGACAACAGCCTACTGAACTGGCAACATTGCTTTTTCACTTAACGTAGGGTGCCTTACCAGTGTGGAACCCAATCGGATAACGCGATTAGAAAAATTTCACCATTTTAGATTGAAAATCTAAACTGCTGGTGTAACTGGAAATATTCTATGATTTTAGATAGAAAACCCTCTATTTCCAGCCACTTCCCTCTCTTTTCAATTTGTCTCATCTTTAACAAAGTTGACCTATGCCCCCGACCTTTTGATACACCCTATGTATATCGCTTAAGGTGAAGTTGGTTTGCTAGACCGGAATTCGCTACTTCTTTGTTTCAAGTAGCTCCGCAATTGTCCAAATGCCGCAATACCAACTCCATCTGGTGGGTGCGAAGATCACTAATTTCTCTTTCCCGGCACTGCTTGACTTCGCTGATCTCACGAGAAACGATATTCCAGTGCAACTAGAGCATTGGCAATGGAAAATGATGCTGGCTGAGTTATTAACATAAACAATCATATTACATTAATAATATTTCGTATATTCAAATTAAGTTTTAATTTATGTTTGTCCGAGTTTTATTGCCCAAAGCCAAGCTTTAGTCCATAGATAGAGCTCCTTCGTGGCTAAGCGGTTCGCCTACGCGCGTTTGGCGTGGAAGACCCGGGTTCGATTTCCGGCGGGAGTTCATGTGATTCGGATTCCTAGGTCCCGTCTCATATAGCTTCCCTGCTGAAAAGGACGTTAAACTCAAATCCAATCTACGATAGATAGATGGGGATCCTAAACGAATGGAAGCTATTAACACTCTTGTTTACTTTAGTTTCAATTAAACGAAATTATACAGAGTGTTTCAAAACAACAACGACAACGTTTGAGAGATGATTCCTGACACCAAGATAACACAAAAAGCATAGACCAACTTGGGTGCACAAATCTTCCTTTCGGAGTTATAAGATGCCGAAAACATGAAAAAATGGACTTTAAAACCCCCATAGCTCCAAAACTATGGGATCTACTGTAGTCGGGTTAAGACTTCACTTAGGAGTTGGTATGTGTCCTAACCAAATATCCAAGTTTCAGCATTATGTGGTACTTCCACAACAATTTTTGTAGGAATAGTTGGTTAGTACTTCAGATTATATTCCCCTAGTCAAACTGCCTCTACAAAAATTGTTACAGAAGTACCGCAGAATTCTGAAACATGTATTTTTGGATAGCGCACTATTAATTCCTAAGTAAAGTCTTGACCTGATTACGGTAGGTCCCATAGTATTGGAGCTATGGACCTTTAAAGTTCATTTTTCCATGTTTTTGGCAGCCTATAACTCCGAAAGGAAGTATTTGTGCACCCAGGATGGTCTATAACCTTTGTCTTATCTTTGGTGTCAGGAATCACCTCTCAAACGTTGTCGGTGTTGTTTTGAAACACCTTGTATATAAGTTATATTCATTCAGAAAATAACTGTGAGAGACGTTTATTTAGATATCTCTTATAAACAAAGAGAAATTCCAAGATTAAGCCTAGTAGTATAAAATATACTATGAATAGATACAATTATGTTGATTCTTTTTAAGGTTGGTTTTAAGGGACAAGTTTTGCCGATAGATGTCACTACATTCTTCGTATATCTCTCTCATGTATTTTTTACCTTTCACAAAAATGCACGATTTCTCTTATAAATTTCAACTTAGAGACTTCAAATTTTTAGAGAAGGAACTTCATAACCTATCGAAGGCAACAATCCGTGGCGATTTTTTATTTAGAATTTTCTTCATTGTTGAAATGGATATCCAAACCTTTAATAATATAACTATTTCAACAATGAACAAAATTCTAAATAAAAAAATCGGCACAGATTGTTGTCTTCAATAGGTTATGACATTTCTTCTGTAAAAATTGTCTGTCTTGATGTCTCTAGGTCGAAATTTGTAAGAGAAATCGTGAATTTTCATGAAAGGTAAAAAATACATGAGAGAGATATACGAAGAATGTTGTGACATCTATCTAAGAGAGATACGAAGACATCTACCGGCAAAGCTTGTCCCTTTACTACACCTTAAATGTAGTAGAAACCGAAACACCACGGGAAATTCAATACACACGTGCGGACAATCGTGCTTATTTAACATAAAACTCACTAATCTAGCATCGAACCTATGGTCTTCATTGCTGAAGTAATCGATTTACTGTTAAGTTATTGTAACATAAATCAATAAGCATAATATTGGATATAAATTGTAGTAAAAACTAAGTGTATATCAGTGGTCATTATATACCTAAGTCAAGTGTACTTCCAAGAAACGAAATCATGTGCGCAAACTGTACAGTGAAAATTGTATTCTAGCACATTTTAAACTATCTTCAGATTGAGGTAACTGTATTTATCACATTAAAAAAAAAAATGTAGTGTGCAAACTATATAGCAGCAATGAATTGTGTTCTAACACAAATTCCCTTATGTAGCTATAATTAAATTGGTGGTATTTGTATTACAAAGTCTGCATTGATCTATGAGTAGTATCAACATATCATCAAGAACGAACGGGAAATTTTCGTAATGTTCCTTATATTATAGGAAAAATGCCAATTGAGTTCTAGTGTTATAAGATCAATTATGAAGTCTGATTAGGAAGTTGCAGGAAAAGAATGCCGACATATTTTTCTCTGCAATGAACAGTATGTAGTCACTCACACATTATGTACAAAATATACTTTTTCATACAGTTAACAGGAAGCATATGACGCAACACTTCAGCAATTATGTATCCTCCTCCACCCCTCAAAAATGTTAACTATATAAAAAAAAATAGGGTCATGAAAATTTCTTCACCCTTCGTCGTTAAGTTCATAACCGTACTTCATCCTTCAAGCATTCCTTACTTGTATTATCTCGTAATTTTGGCCTCTAGTTCTAGTACAGGACATTGACCTTCTTCTTTCTCTTGCAATGAAATTGAAAGATGTTTAAAGAACAGGGAGGAAGAGGGGAAGAAAAGAGTTACTTACGACGATTTTGACGGGTCAACGAGATATTGATCGCAATGATATGTATAGCATGTGTATAGTGCGCGAGATATGCATGACGTGGTGTGGTGTGTAGTTACGTAGTCAATGAATGAATAATTAAGATTATTTGGGTAGAGGCTATTATATACATATATATACACATTACAACATTGGTATTTCGTTCCTTGCTTGGGTGAGTGCTCTTCGGAGAGGAGAAATTGCGAAACGCACGACTTAGTTCTTTCTGGTGCCTTGTGATGCAAGACCTGAGAAATTGGGATGAGTGAGAAACGAGAGGTGTCGGGGTACAAGTAACAGGCAAACTATTAGGCGAGTAAAAAAAATGTACGCTTGAAGAACACACACACGCATATGTATACTAACTGATGGTGTCGGTTCTTTCTTTAAAAATAGCGCAAAGTTTGACAAGTCTTCCTGCTAAAGCACATACTGATCTGAGTCATAAGGGATGGATGGATGCTGATAGTTTGCGCGCGCGTGTACGTAAGGAGGTGGGGGTAGTTGAATACACTCTCTCTCACACACATGCACGCACACGCATATTTATACCATACATACGCAACACACACATGTAACCAGTCAGTAGAAAGACATTCACATTTTTTATTCCCTCTCTTTACACTCCTTGTTTGTGATTCTAACGGGGTTTTCTTGTCATATCGCCCAGAGTCTCACACGTGTAATAGATTTTTTTTTTAATTTTCTTTTCTTATTCATATTCCATTGTTTTCTTTTGCATTCGTCATTGTGCTTTGGTAAATACTTCATTATAGAGTCCTTTTTGTGTGTTAAAAAGATCTTTTGCTGTTGAAACAGAAGGGAAAGAGATGAAACATGCCTAACAGTTGATGAAAAAGAACAACATATTGTCAACCAGAGATGCTGATACGATCATGTCTGTACACAAAGTAATCTGTTAAATTCTGTAATGATAAGCCAAGAAGGTGTGGATTAAGATGAAATGTTTAAGAGAAAGTCTCTGTGAATCCAGTGATTTATTTTCACTTGCAAAAATAACAAGAAAACTAATGAAATAGCAAAATATTTTTAATAGCACCATTGTAATTACATAAAATGAAAATTGGAAAAGGTAAGCAAAAATATTAAACTCACTGAGAGATCAAGTAAACCTGTACGTACAAGTACTAAAGAGAAACTTACAACTAATATACTGCTGACTTTCAACTGACCGCATGTAGACGCTTTGCCCTAAGCTCCTTCAACATGAGAATAGGAGTTGATATGCCTTACAGTAAAAAGAAAACCATAGTAGCCAAAGCTCTTCTCCTAAAAGATATTTTTTTGGAAAAAAAAGGAATAAAACAATAGCACGCAAAACACTTCTCCTAAAAGAGACCTTTCCAAAGAAAAATAGCACTTAAAGCCCTTATTTTAAATGATACCTTTCGGAAGGGATGTCTTCCTGTTTTCCCTATTACTGTTTCGCCTACTAGCCTCCAAGCAATATATATCAAGATGTCTACGTTATCAAAATTGTAGGCGAAACAGGAATTCTTGTTTCGCTTACTGTTAAGACAAAGGAAAATTTTTGAGTTGAGGATTTTTCTTGAGAATTTTATTTTTAATATGAAATCGGTTATTTAGTAAAATAATTTAATATTAACGAAAATGTGTCAATAGTGGCGATTTTGAAAACAACTACAATACGAACAACAAAAGGGGAAAGTAGATGTATGTATCTTCACTTTTATCAAAAATCATCTTTGCTAGTCGAAATAAATACTGTGTTTTGATTGGCGTTTCATTGAGGAGAAAACAAATCAGAATCTCAGAATATGTCTACCTTTAAATCGAAGCTTTTAATAAGCCACCGGGAACATAAAACGTGTGTGTTAGTCTTGTGTTGTACTTCGTGTTTGTCACATAATTGTTGAAGCTCAGAAATTTCCTAGGCTTATTCCTGGTCCCGTGCCGCACATCTTTTAAAATTATAGATAGAACTGTCTTCTGAGTGTTTTGTGAAAATATTTTTATAACAAGTCTTTTTATCCTCAAAGACATGTCAAACTTTGTTAAGACTAAGTGTGGAGAGAAACTGTTTGAATATGAAGGCTATCTTATTAATAGGCGTAATGGTGAGAAGACTTATATGAAATGTATACTTGGATCCAAAGCCACTGTTGTTCTTCTTAGAGATGAGCCCATAAAATCGTCAGGTAAAACTGAATAGAACATTGTCCCATGATCATCCCAACATATTTACATTGTTGGATTTATTGAAACAAGAACAGCAGGAAAATGAAAGTATAATGTTGTCGCTGTAAGTAGGGACCGCCCGAAAGTGCAGAAATTAAAGTACAAACGCTTAGATCAGCGAATTAATGCTTTGAAGGAGAGATTAAAATCTAGAGCTATGGGTTTAATGGATTACGTTGACACTACGTATATCCTATTGAATACATTTGGAAAAACGAGTATGGGTGTACAACAGAAGAAAAGTACAAAATAAATGCACATATACAATAATATAACTCTTCTCTATTTTTCATTTCTTTTAATCCTGATCACTTAGTTTTATTTCAGGCTAAAACGTTTTTACTTCCTTTCGGTGTCTTGCATTAAATCAATATCCTGGATTCATATAAAGCTAAAATCCTTAAGAAAAATCCTCAACTCAAATATTTCCCTTTGCCCTAGCAGTAGGCGAAAGAGGAATAGCCAAAACAGGAATTCCTGTTTCGCCTACAATATTGATAACGAAGAAATCTTGATAAATAGTGGTTGCGAGGCTAGTAGTCCAAACAGGAATAGGCAAAAGAGGAAGGAATCTTTCGGAAGGAAAGGAAACAATAGTATCCGAAGCTCGTGTCCTAAAAGATACCTTCCGGAAGGAAGTGAAACAATAGCAACGTAAGTTTCTCTCCTAAAAGATACATTTGGAGAGAAAAAGAAACAATAGAAACAGGTTGTTTTCTCTAAAACATACATTTTGGGGAAAAAATAAAACAATAGCTCCAACTTCTCTTCTCCTAAACGATACCTTTTGAATAAGGTAAAACAATAGCACCCATTTCTCTTCTCCTAAAAGATACTTTTTGGAAAGAAAAGAAAACAATAGTATCCATTTCTCTTCTCCTGAAAGATACCTTTTGGAAAAAAGAAAACAATAGGACCCATTTCTCTTCTAAAAGATACCTTTTGGAAAAGAGGAAAACAATAGCACCCATTTCTCTTCTCCTGAATTAGGATACTTTTAGGGAAAAAAAGAAAACAATGGCACCCAAAACTTCCTCTAAAAATATTTTTTGGAAGAAAAAGAAACAATAGCGCCCGAAGCTCATGTCCTAAAAGAAACCTTTCGGAAGAAAAGGAATCAATAGCAGTCCATAGCACTCGAAGTTCATCTCCTGAAAGATACCATTTGGAAGAAAAGGAAACAACCTTGCCGAATCCCGCAACGACAGTTTTTTCCTCCCTTTCAGTGTACTCTTTTGTAAGACAAAAAAGTAGTCTGTCATCCAGAGATTAGTCCCAACTCTATTTTTCCAGATGCAGATCACGAAATTTTGCACTACTGTGATCATTAAAGTGTCATTCTTTAAGAATGATTCCAATGTGGTTTGGCAGCCGTTGTATGACGTGATTGAAGTGCGATCAAAATATGGGACAATAAGCAATATCTTAGATCATTGAATATAGCAATATTTGTTTCATACTAAAGTTTTGAATCTAATATTAGAAAAGTTGGGAAAAGTGTGTGGGAAAAAATGGCATGAAAATGAATGTTAAAATGACAAAAGCAACGGTGACTGAAATGAAATGATCCGTAAAGAAGTTCAAGAAGAAAGAAAGAAAGAAAAATGGAGAGTAGGATATGTTATTTAGCTTCCAATAGTAAGGTAGTACCAAAGTACGTACAAAGAAGGGTAGTACTATTTGTAAAGAACAAAAATTGTGAAAGAATCGTCTAGGAAGTATGTGGGTCTCTGAATCAGAAGTTGATGGAAATATCCATCACATGATTTGTGTGGTTATTGTTCTCTACAGGATACTCGCAAAACTGATTAAAAAGAGCCAACTTCCTGTAAATATGGGTGTTGAGAAGAAGGAGAAAATTAGTCTGGTGGAACAAATATATTAGTTCAGAAGAAATTATATTCTGAAAGAAGTCATTGTAGTAAGAAAAAGAGAGATGAAGGGAAGTGGGTCATAAAAATTAATTGATGAATAGTATGAAAATGGATAGTTGTTTCGTTAAGACGAGGGGATTGGCTGAAGTTTATAGTTCTTGCGAGCCTGTGATTTACGCAGTGATGGCAATATACTTGATATGACAATTCATTTCTTTGTTATTTTGCAAAGCCGCCAAATCCACAGGAGGAATTCTGTACAGTTTACAAATTCGCTTCCTATCATTTTTTTCTCGTTCCACTACACCTTCTATCACACCTCTATGGACAATTTATTCTCAAACTATGTCCCAAAATTTTTTTTTCCTATTTTATATTGTCTCCAGCTTGTTCTTTTTCTTCACTTTTAATTTGTTTATTCAAACATTTCCTCATTTTTTCCTCTCCTCTGTTCCATCGAGCTATTTTTCTCCATATTCATATATTTAATCATCATATTTAAAGTTATTAACCGTTTTTGCATTACTACTCTATTACTATTACTGTATTAAAATTAAATATAAGTTTATTTTTTATTATTTCTTTATTTTACTTTCAGTGGCAGACCAGAAAATGTATATTTTCAGTATGAATATTCTATTTTTTAAAAAAAGGAAAATCTTAATTTTCAAAGGACACCAATAGTAGCAAATATCTTTTAAAAAGTACCAGAGAAACTAATAGGATGCACCAAGGCTTCAGTGACGGACCTGGGGCCGGGAATCTACTCCCCTACAGCTTTTTAAAGACAAAAATATTTTAAGCTATTATTTATATATATTTTTGAAAGTTTATAGTAGACTCATGATATACATATCATAGTCTGGGTTTTGATTGCCCCCTCTCCCGGTTTTACCGCCTCTGTGCATAATGTATTCGTTTCATTACAATGAAACGACATGAATTAAATTTCTAATTTTAGCCCCCCCCCCTTTAGGCTAAAGGAGACGCATAATTAATGAAAGTGGATGATTATACAAGAATTCGTAGGAGTCAAAATGTGCGAGGGAAGGAAGAACTCCGAAAAAAAAATACGACACAATGTTGTTCATCACAAAAATTAACATGGCCTGTGATCGAACTAGAATCTGAGCGCACCAAATCTGAGCACTCTACCACTTAGCTACCACATCTCCTTGTTTTCATTTCTAAATTTTAGTACCCATTGATTTAGATTAAATGTCCCAACTTTAATCCCGAAAGAAATTTAAATCTCTTAGTTTTGAAAATACTTCGGTATTCTGAAGCAAATTTTGAGAAAGGAAAAAATAAAAAAAGGTGCTGGTAGAATGGGAAGATAAACGCTGCTGGAGATGTATGTATGGTGAGTCATATATACTCACCTCCTGCAGTATTTACATTTCCCTCTGAAGCTCTGATACCCTCTAGTGTTTTTTTCTTTCTTTTTTTCACTTTCCTAAAATTTGCTTCAGATGATTAGTGTCATATAAAAACAAGTAGGTTTTTAAATAGAACATCCATGACGAAAATATGTTTTTTTTTTATCATTTTAAAATCTACAGAACAAAAATAAATGACTATAGTTAGTTTGAATATAGTAATAATAGTAAATATACATGTTCAATAAAACTCAGAATGTATAATTACTGGCTCCAGTACTGTTTCTAAACTTCTAGAACAATACTCATTAGCGCACTAATTACTCGTTCAACCATCATCAGAGAACATCTTTGATGAAGACGAATAATGTAGTATATGATAGCATCTTGGCTATTGCATCAAATTTCACTTCCTTGAGTTGTTGGGAAATGCAGGCCTAGTTAATACTTCGTTCTTAAATAAATAAATAAATAAATAACACCTGCCTGAAAATTGCCAATACCTCCAATATTTACAGTGAATTTTAATCAATTTTAAACAAACATTTTCCTTTAAGGGATCGTCCATATATTACGTAACGCAGCAAAGGGGAGGGGGTTCGAATTTGCGTTACGAAGTGTGAGAAGGGGGAGGAGGAGGTTTACGTCCTAGCTACGTAACGTATGTTTTTTGCTGTAATTTTTATTTTTATTCTCATTATTATATGCAATCTTTTAAACAAATAATTTTATTCAATTCTTTTCTTTTTTTATAAATAAATAAATATTTCTATTGTTTCGGGAAATTTATATAGCCTATATAAATTGATTCATGCAGAAGGGATCCAAAGACACTACTAGACACCAGTATGGCTGGTAACAAAATCTGCGTGTACAATAGACTAAAACTCCGTTTTGTGGCTATTGCAGCATTGCATTTACGGAACGCGCTTTTCTGGAGTTAGTTGTTAGTGATCGTAACCACAGCTTGAAAACGCGCTCGCATTCCCACTCGTATCTCTGTTTCTGTGAATATTATTTAGAACTTTAGATTTGAATCATTACTCCACTCTATTCTTCTAAGGTGTTTCGCATGTAAAATAGAAGAAACTCTTTCTCGTAAAATAATATTTTCCGCGGGGGAACGATTTACGATTTGGAGCAAAACAAAGTATTAAAAACCTAATTCTTCGGTTATTTATCTCGTAATGATTTTTTAATTACTTTTGGATTTGAATATTTCTGGTGAAACCAAGTTAATTTGGATTCTATCATTGATTTAGGACAAGAAGAATTTAAAACGGGTAAACTGAAGTCCAAAGTCAAAAGAAGATAGTCGAAACCTTGTTCTCAAAAATGTCCCTTCTCCTTCACTTGTACAGGCACTTTAAATCTGTAGTCGACGAGGAAGAGAATTTCTTTGCATCGTCGACACTGGCGAACTTCAAATATGCAAAACATCCTGGATCCTGGAAAATGAGGTCCATATCAATTATTTAGATTCTGTTTCACCTCTGTATTTTTCGGCAGTATTTTCTCTCCGCCACTCATCTGTGAACTAAAAGAATGGGTGCGATCTCCTCGGAGAAACGGCAGTACTCAACATCGAAGAATTAAAACTGGTTAATTAAACAACGTTATGGGATTAAATATTATTACGGTACTACCATTTCTAATATTTTGATTTGTTGGCGAAAAGCACTACAAATATATTCAAAGTACAAGCGTTTTGTAATATAATAAAAGTTCTATCATGAAAAATGTTTTTTTTTTAATTGTAATAACCAGGAAAATAAGTAAAATTGGCGAAAAAATCAAAATCAAAAAGTGTTACGTAACAAAGGGTTCAGTCTTGCGTTACAAAGTATGACCAGGGGATGGAGGGGGTAAAAATTGGTTTAAAAAAATAGCGTTACTAAATACTAAGTCATGACTTTCATAGTTTTATGCTTTAGAAAGTATAGACGGAGTCACCATGGTTCGCTGGTAGTGAATTCATGTTTGGTGCGATGGGTCTCTTGAGACTACATGAATTGGTGGGTTCTATCGTTTTCTCTGACTTCTTCATCCTGTTTATTCTTAAGTTAGATATTTTTTTTCCAAATGCTTCTGTCTGACGCTGAAATGTCACGTCATGGCATACAGCACCATCTATGAAAGAAATAATGTATCAGTTTTATTTAACTTTCTAGAGCTGCATCAGTCCGTTGGAAGCACTCATTTAAATTAGTTGGTGTGTGGTGAGCTTGCATTCTGCATGACAATGCTTCAACACACATGGCTGTTGTTGGGAAGTCTGCAATGAAAGATTGTGGCTTTGAGGAGATTCAGTATCTATCTTACAGCCAGATGTAGTACTGCACCCGTGGCAACAACACATCAGAGCTCAACGCACAGTGCTCCAACCAACTGACGCAGCTAGACAGTTGAAATGATACATTATTTCCTCCGTAGATGGCAGCATACGGCGGCATATTTCAGTGTTGGGAAGGATGTTTTTGGGAAGACCTTCATAGATATTTCAGTGTCAGGAAGGACATTTTTTTTTAAACATCTTCGTAGCATTTAGTTGCAATTACCATCTGTATCTATCAAGTGAGTATGGTTCCGGTTCTATTCCTGATGGGGAAATACAATTTCGGTGTTGATCTAGCGTTATGAGCTTCAGTTAAGGAGCTACTTCAATTAAGAGATAGCAAACTATGATCTAAAAAGCCAGAACTGCAACAATGAAAGCCAATGTACTAGCCACGTATCGTACAGCTATAAAACTTTTATAGTCTACTGTAGCCTTTGGTAAGTTGTTACACCAGATAATTATACCCTGTAGGCTAGACATAACTACTGGGATTATGAATAAAGATAAACAAGTCACTTTTTTTTTTTTTTTTGAAGCTGAGAATAAAGAGATGTAATAAATGCAGTGACATACAGTCACTCTAAGGAAACAAGCACATAAGAGATAATAGATAACCGTGGGCGCCCGCGGTGGCGAGCACGAGGGGTCAATTGTCCTCCTGTGGGTTTTCAAAAGGGGTTTGCTTCATTGAAATACTAATTCATCGAAATGAGATTTGCTCAGTCACCCACTACAGTATCTAATATAATTACTTCAGCTAATAAAGGTTTGCAATGTGCGTCAATAATAATTCTTTTCATGAAGTATTAAATGCACCAAGATGTGTATATTTGTGATTTGTTTCCCTTCCTCTTGGAAAATGCGGGCGTTTCTGCAGATAACTAATTACAGATAATAAAAAAAGAAAAGAAAAAGAAACTCAGAACATAACAGGCAGATTAATGCACTAAGTGATAACTGATAAGTCTGCAGGATGCCATTAGTGGAAAGGGACATTATATAACAGAATCTTATACCAGATTATAGTGTTTTGAAGAAGTGAAATGGCAATGAAAGTTTTCATCTGTATTTGGCCTCAATTGTCCCAATTGTCAATACTACGATTATTAAGTAACAGTATCTGCTTTCCATACTTCGAGTCAAATTACTTTTGGCTCCCAGAGTCGAATGGTTAGCTTTATGTACTAATATATACGGTTCGGACTCTACAATGAGGTGTAGAGTGTGATTCATACAAAATTCCTAATGTCTAGACCTGTAGCGTTATTTCACATTTTGCAGGGCGGAATGGCAAGATCCTCCACCGAAACTTAAGTGAAGCTATTGTCTCCTGGCTTTCCTCAAAATGTTGTCCTTGGGCTAGACCTGGGTCTGATTCCCAGAGATAGTTAATGTGATTTCGGATTCCATGTTAAGCTAAAGGTCTATGTCTCATATATCCTTAAAAGTGAAAAGTAACCTTAAAATTAGAAACAAACCAATCGTCTCAAATAGCCTCAGCGCTAAAATAAACAAGATAAAAGCTCAATCGAGCATTGCTATGAGCTTAAAATATTAAGTATTTATAGATTAAAATTCTCAGACACATCTACGAAGCCATTTCACATTAAAGACAACTAACAGTGGAAGTAGAAAAAGGCGTTTTGGAAGAAAGGTAACTAGAAGATATATTTTAAAGCACAATTCCAATATTCGATTGGAGAGACTGAGATTAAATCTTGAAAAAGAAAGTCTGTCAGTATAACTTGCAGTAGGATTCGACCCTTAAACTCCCAGGATTTTATCTGTTCATCTCCAATCCTAAGTTAAAAGAGGTTTTTGATTCACTGTTTCTATTTTACAAATATTCTATACAAAGATTACCTGAAGCTATGAAAATCTAGCATAACTTAATTTGTATTCCGTTTCTAACTTAACCCTTAACTCTCCCGCTGGCAACACTGGATGGTAATGATTGCTATTAAGAACTGGATCAGATTAATTGGAGTATTGACAAAAATCAGTGCAGCTATTCAACACAGTAATTCAAAAATTTTAACAGTATAATGTATAAAATATTTGATTAGGAAGGCATATATACATATCTCTTCTTTTGCAATACAAATATATATATATATATATATATATATAAATATATATATATATATGAGCTATTTGAATTAGCATTTAAAAACAAATTTTTAACTAAAAGAAAATAAATAAAATAAATAAACATTGACCTTGTTTTCAAGTTCATGTAGACACTGGAAGAAGATTTCAAATAAGCTAATAAAAGTCAATGCATTAATAAAAGCAACAAAAAGAAGTTGTTTCGATATGGGTGTTCCTTGTCTGAAAAAGAGAAAAACTTACGAAACCGAAGTACTTTGCTTGCATTCGTAATGAGTAAGAAGTTTAAAAAAATAAGAGCAAAAAACTATGTACTCTTATGGGTGAACAAGATCCGGAGGGGAGGAGAGGGAGCAAAAACAAAAGAAAGAATAAAGTTGTTAATATGTATGTGTATGTATGTGAATATGTCTGTGTTACTGTCTTGTTGTAACTTAAAGTATGTATATATATATATGTAAGAAATGTTTGTAAGCGAGTATATGGGAAAAAAAACTATACCATCGTCAACAATCCAGACAGTGGAACAAAAAAACAAATTTGTGTGCGTAATATCCAATTACCGTGTAATGAAAACCACTACTGACGCACGTACGACGACGAATCTCGTTGTCACAGATAAAAGTTTGGAGACAAGTATTTCCGGTTAAGCAAGATTTACCCACTGGTACTTATATAGGTATTACGGGTAAGAAGCAACCAATATGGGCTATACCCATACAATTACTAGTATTACTACTGGTTCATTAAAATTTTACGCACAAAAAACATTACAAATATGAACTACTACGTATGTATGTGATGAGTGGTACACCTTCATAAAAGTATGTGGTATACATTCCGTCTTCTTACTTTGTTATCGCAAAAACAAGCAAGAAGCGATTTATAAAGTGACATTTTGATTTCTTTTAAATTGGATTGGGCCTTGATTTTTTTTTACACACATGTTTATATCATTCTCCTTTTCTCTTTGTTTTAAACTTTATTGTTATTTCTTAGTTGTCTCTTTGCTCATGTACCGCTAAACTAGTTCTAATTCAAGTACACGCACTATACATTCCCTAAGACTAAGGAAGACATTTTTCAAACTTACTGTACCGGTAATAAAAAAAACAATGTTCTCTTTAAGCAAAATAAACTAAAAAAAAAAGTAGGTAATACCTATTTGACAAATCTACCACGTAACACAGTTTGTATATAAGGAAAATACAACATTATTTGTCCTTTTTTCTTCTTTCTTTCTTTTTAACAAGTAAAGTAATTTGTGCAATTCTTTATTAGAAGTTTTACTCCCAGTCTTCTAATTTTATTACGTGCAACTACTTGTTTTACGCAAATTCCTTATCATCATCTAGAAATAAATATGTCTCTTTTTAAAAAATGTTTTTCAACCCTTTTCAAGTAACTGTTAAATTGTGTTACATAATAGATTGCAATGTTGCTATCTGCATATTTATTATTGTTCGAAATGTATTTTTTGCAAAAAAAGAGATTTAAAACAGTTTTTTTATATAATATACAAACTTTTTTCTATAATAACAATAATAATAATGCAAAGTCGCCATAACTGTAAAACTGTTCTGTTGCCATTGGTGGGAAACTTTCCGCAAACGAAACAGAGTTCACGTGGCGAGAAAACATTTTCACAATACTTATTCGAGATGAGACACCTTCAACTATTGTCTTGTAGACAACTCTAGTCATGGGTTCGAATCCTGCAGAGGACATGGGTGTTAAACAGTACCATTTTTACTTGATTTATTTGTGTCCTCAAATCTTGTCACTTTAATAATTTAACTTATGTTCCGACATCATACAACGATGAAAATTTTCACAGCAACAACACAATATTCCAGTGTTACTTTTATATTATTACTTAATAATTATTTAAGTTATTAATATTGCTATCCACAAACTATATATCCTATTCCATTATGCAACTACAGTATAACATCCAGGGAATTTATGTCAATTACCTTATAAATTGTGAAAGTACGATAGACTTCAAGACTGTATGATATAAAAAAGAAAAGCATAGTACAGTGCAGTGAGGGGGGCGAGCAGGACGACGGTCCCGGGCGCCGAAGTAAGGGGGCGTAAAATTCGGGAGGAAAAAAGAAAAGATATATAAAATGGAAGGAAAAAGTATTAAAAAGTGCTCAAAATCAAGGAAAAAAAGGAGTTTATTCTTGAAAATTTTCTTCCGCTGCGCGAAACCATGGCGCTTTGCGGCTAGTGTGTCGACCTCACTCATATGTATTGGAGAAGGGGGGGGCTTCGTATACTCTCGCCCCGGAACATACTACCTGGTTGTGGCAGTTCAGTTACACCTTGAACTTACTTAAGGACAGAGTGAACTTGGGACCTCTACAGAGCGTGATAAAGGCGTGTATTTTGTACGAGTTCAAATTGGGGTCAAACGTCGCTGCAGCGAGGCGGAAGATTTGCCAGGCCTTTGGTGAGGATGTCGTGACTACACGGACAATGCAGTGGTGCTTTAACAAGTTTAAGGACGGTGACGAAACACTCGAAGACGCACTACTTGTCGGAATACCAACACATATACAAAATGCAGATCTTCAGGCAGCAAATGAGGCGAACAGTGCCCAGACATGTGGGGAACTGGGACTACAATTTAGTGTGAGTGGAGAGACCATTCGGCAGCACCTCCATCAACTTGGGAAACATTACAAGTTGGGTCGATGGGTTCAACATAATTTGACTCTGGGCTAGAAGGCAACGCGAGCAGATACCTTTGTTTCTTTGCTGTCTTATCTGAGGACGGAGCCATTTCTGGACAGGATGTTGACATGCGATGAGAAGTGGGTCCTGTATGTAGCTCCATGGCGCTATCGTCATTGATTGGCATCCCATGAACCGGTTCCAAAATAGCCGAAACCAGCAATGCACCAGAAGAAGGTTCTCCTGTGTGTTTGGTGGACTGCTCGTGGCATCGTGCATCGGAAACTGCTACCAACTGGTCAGAGCATCAATGAAACTGTGTACTGTCAGCAATTGAGCAGTGTTCAAGAAAAAAAAAACTCAAAACTCTGGAGCCAGCACTTCTGAATCGCAAAGAGGTCCTCCTGTTACAGGACAACCCTAAGCCCCACGTGGCCCATGACATTATTCTACGCCTTGGATGGAAAACACTATTGCATCCGCCATACTCCCCGGACATTGCACCGTCTGATTATCACCTGTTCCATTTCTTGGAAATCACCTTAGGACGCCAGTTCAAATCCCTAGTAGAAGTGCAGAATACACTTGACACTTTCTTCGCTTCACAGCCCACCAAGTTTTACCGCGATGGAATCCATGGCCTTCCAGAGCGTTGGAAGAAGGTCGTCTATGCAGATGGGGACTATTTTTGATCTTCCAGGTACGTTTTAGGTGACATAGCGATGTTTGAAGGTGGTGGGTGAAAAAGCGACAGAACTTTCTTGGCTACCTTTATAAATTGATTGTAAATCAGAACACTCGTCATGCTTTTCTCTTTAATCATGCATAAGTAGATTTTTCTACTTATAATTCTACTTTTTCTACTTATTGAAAACAGAATTATTATTATTTTCTAGTAAAATTTATTTTATTTTTTTACTTTTTACTACAATTTGTCATATTTTGTTTGTTATATTTTAAAGAAAGAATTCTTTAATTGTTTTGTTTTTTTCTATTGCTATTCATCTTATTATCATCATTCATCTTTCGTCTCTTCTTTAGTCTAAAGGCTGCAACTTTGGAACGTAAATCCCAAAAATAAATACTAGTAATAGTAAAAATGTTTAAAGTATATGGAACTCTTGTACTTAGTCGTACATTAACAATGAAAGTCCTGTTTACGGCGTGTGGAAACGGAGGAATTAAACTTATGGATATTCTGAGAAATTCAACCCTTCTGGACTATCGTTAGATCGATTTCAGAAGCTACCCATTCCTCTCGTATTGTTTTCCTCCTATGCCAATCCCTACTGTAAAAACTGTATATATAAATATTTAATCTAACGATTTGCGAGTCAATATTCAAGTAAAATTGCATGGTTATGAAATGAATATTACTTCTCCTTGCTGTATATTTTAACTATAAATAGCTGCACGAAAATTTCTGATTAACTAAATAAGCTACGTTTGAAAACATGAGTCACACTCTCTGTGTGTAATAAAGTAAGTAAGATTCGAGGAATGCAGGAAGTAATGTTAACGGGTAAAGCATTCGTTTGCCAGCTCTTGCCAGTCGTGCAACTTAACACTACCAGTCATACAGACTGGAACTCCATATGTAAAAATAAGTCCAGACCTAGATGAATGGTACTAACAGCCCTTGATCATTTGCCAGTTTGACGCAGAACATCTTCTTATTTCGATTCTTTGCGCAATGGTTGGTTACAGACGGAGATCGACCGACACAAAACGAAAACAACTAACTCTCCATGATGCTTTTTTGACGATTTGAAAGCTTCTGTTAGTATTTACCTAAATTGTTATTTGTTCTTACATTCAAGATAGAAGGAAAAAAAATACCGTGTGGTTATGGTACCCATGGTTCCTGGTTCAATGCTCGATATACATTGTCCCCATACACTGTAATGTAATTTGTACCTTGTTCATATATGAATTCACCTTTTCCCTCTGGGTTATTTTACTCCCAACAATAGGGATAATTTTTAAGTCTGAGAGAAAACATACCTGTGCTTAAGAAAAACTGGATGTATATATGAAATTTATCGTAGAAAACTTTTTGCTTCTTAAATGCAACCCCCAAGCAATAGAAATAACTGTAAAGCCGGGAAGAAAATACACGTCATACTTCACCAAGATCAAATAAATTTTAATGAAAGTTATCGTGGATTCTGTTATCATGTTAGTATATGCCTTCAACTTTAACTTAGGAGTAGATTTTATTTTATTTACCTTCTTTACTGTGGATTCAGTTATCGTGTTAGTATATGCCTTCAACTTTAACTTAGGAGTAGATTTTATTTTATTTACCTTCTTTACTGTGGATTCAGTTATCGTGTTAGTATATGCCTTCAACTTTAACTTAGGAGTAGATTTTATTTTATTTACCTTCTTTACTGTGGATTCAGTTATCGTGTTAGTATATGCCTTCAACTTTAACTTAGGAGTAGATTTTATTTTATTTACCTTCTTTACTGTGGATTCAGTTATCGTGTTAGTATATGCCTTCAACTTTAACTTAGGAGTAGATTTTATTTTATTTACCTTCTTTACTGTGGATTCAGTTATCGTGTTAGTATATGCCTTCAACTTTAACTTAGGAGTAGATTTTATTTTATTCACTTTTTATTCCCAAATTCTTGACAGATTTCAACTCGAAATAATAAATAAGTTTATTTTATAAATTTCGAAAAAAAACCCATGCGTAAGTTTCATTAAAATGAAATTAAATTTTTGGAAAGTTATCGTGAAGCAGATACTTAAACAGATAGAGAGACAAACACACACAAATGCATAGATTCGATTAGTAGAAACTTGCTTCAATTATTTAGTAATAAGGTGTCTTTTTTTTTTTTAATTCGTCACATTTTCTCTAATTTTCAAAATAACGGAAACCACAAAGGATAATATTGAATGAAACTAGAGCCTAATAGCAGCCTAGTAGTTATACAATATTCCGAAACAAAGTGGTCAGCACTTCGTGGTAATGTTTAACCGCTAGGTAATTTAACCGTTAATCAGTTATTAAATCATAATTTTGCGCGTATTGTAATTATATTTGTCTTTTACCATTCCTAAGTTTCGACTACTACGTGTTCCTACGGGTTGGAAAAAAAGTACTTTGATGGACATGATAAAAGTTATGGTGAAAGGAAAAGAAGGGAAAATGAGAAGATTTCGATTAATGGACGATATTAAAATTGAGATATTCTCAGAGAATAATAGTGCCTTGCGTAACGGATTACAGTTTTGCCCATTGACTTAGATAACGTAGGAAATGTAGACATAGACTTTGGAATTGAATATGGTACAGTACATGGATGCAGTATATTTCTGTTGGACAAGACTAGATTCTCCAGTAAATGTAATTTTCTGCTGCTGAGTTGCCAGATGGTGCATAACTAGCATAGCCGTAACTAAACGGCGTGACAAACATCTTGACATTTGAAGGCGGCGCTCCAAGTTTCCTTTAAATGCTGCTAACAGATGAGAGGCCAGCGGTATTGCCACGTTTATTTTGTACACATTCACGTCTATCCTCTGCCATCTGATTGCGCTGTAGTTCGTCTGCTCAACCATAGCCACACTTCTTAGCACTCGGCAACGTCGCTTCAAAGCTTGCATTTTATTCGTTTAGCTGAAATGCCAAGATGTTTGTCACAAGCTTTAGAGGGAGGCAGGTCACTTTAAATCATTGTTGTTCTCTCCCTTCCCTAGAATACTGTTGGACCACGGGCTGAAATTGTGGTCGTTGAAAGTTTCTTTCAATTCTCAGAAGTAAGGGATCATGATGCCCCCCCCCCTAGCAAAATATCCTAGTAACACCAATCATAACTAAATCCTTCATTTTCGAAATGTATGAAACTTTTTTTTTTTTTTTTTTTTTTTGTAGAATAGAAAAACAGACTTGAATATATAATCTGGCTCAGCAGGGAGAATTCCGGGGTGGATGGAAAGAAACTCTCTATTTTTAAGTTTCTATTTTTCGGTAAGTAATGCACAGACTGCAATGAACTTCATATTATTTTGATATCTAAAGCATGTCATTTGTTGTACTCTTTTCCACTCCTTGAAATCCCATAGACATGGCTGGTCGATTGATCATTCAGGAGAAAGCTAAAATTACTTCAAGATATGAGACTTGGCAATTTGTAACTCAAATGCAACAGTGGTGGAGAGCTTTTATCATAGAAGACATGCTGCTCTAGATTCAGAATTTTTTTTAAAAAAAAGTCACAGAAAATAATGATTACAGGTAGCGTTGTGGACATTGGGAGGAGATCTGGTAGGGATTTTAGTGTAAAATTTGAGGAGCTGGTGAATGCAGTGAAGGATGCATCTATTTAAGAAAATGTGTAGCACCTACTGGACCTGGAGCATGCATTGAGTTATTACTTTGGGGAAGGTAATGGGACTGAGGAAAAAAATGTAAGATAGTACTTTCAACAATTTAGAAGATATAAATATTGTAAAATTGGGAGTTACTTTCTGCATTAGAAGTTTGTTCGCTAGGAAGTAAATTATCGTGTAATTACGTATTAGCCTATATGCAATTCGTGTTTGTCAAAATTCTCTGTGCAGTTTCTCCTCCTGTTTCAGTCCTTTTTTTTATGTTAAAATCCAATATATGATCTTATCCAATATAAAAAAGACCAAAGGAAAAGATATATCTTCAATATGCTTTCCTTTACTTACGCCACTGGATGAGTCAAGACATCAAAACCTCTCATTCTTGAACTCCTATAAGACTAACCACTTTTCAGGGTCAATAACGTTTGTATGTGTATGTGTGACGTAAAGTTCAATATTGTTTGAAAACGTTGAATGATTTATTTGCGGTTTTTGAAAAGAATCTGGAAGGGAAATGAATAAGAAAAGAGCAGTGTACTTAGATTTTCTTTTTTTCTTTTCTTTTTTCTATTATCAGAAAGTACTGTAGTTTATCTTGATTTCTTTTGTTCATGCCAAAGACCCGTAGCATTAAACCACATCGCGTGGTCAGTGATCAGTGGCAAAAATTGATGGTGTTAAGAGGTTTCCTGTCTTTGAACCACGAAATTCTCTTTGCCCTGATAGTCTCAAAATACTAATCTGTTCACAGTGTTTTTACTCGCTTGTTTTTTTACTTCACTTCTTTCTATCCACTATCTATTCATGTTCACGATTTTTTTTACGTGACTTTATTTAACTGATCTCTGTTGCAGATAAATATTGAATTTATTTATTAGAATTACTCAAGAGGGAGTTACATGATTGTAATATTAGGATGATGTTAGTAGGTTTTATAAGATTATAATGTTATTACGATCACGCAAGTAGGCCTTGTAAGATTGTAATGTTATTAGAATCACGCTAGCAAGTCTTATATGATTGTAATGTTATTAGGATTACGCTAGTGGGCCTTATAAGATTGTAATGTTATTAACATACCGGTACGTTAGTAGGCGTTATAAGATTATAATGATATTAGTAGGCGTTACGGTATAAGATTATAATAGTATTAGGATCACGGTAGTGGGTTTTATAAGATCGTAAAGTTATTAGAATGCGTTAATAGGCCATATAAGACTGTAATGTTATTAGGATCACGCTAGTGGGCCTTATAAGATTGTAATGTTATTAGGAGGACGCTAGTAAGCCTTATATGATTGTAATGTTATTAGGAGGACGCTAGTAGTCCTTATATGAGTGTAATGTTATTCGGATGATGTTAGTAGGCCTTATATAATTGAAATATTATTAAGATGACGCTAGTGGGCCTTATAATTGTAATGTTATTAGGATCATACTAGTAGGTCTTACATGATTGTAATGTTATTAGGAGGACGCTGGTAGGCTTTATATGATTGTAATGCTAGCAGGATCACGCTAGTAGACCTTATAAGATTGTAATGTTATTAGGATCACACTAGTGGCCTTACAAGGTTGTAATGTTAGTACATACGTCCGTCTGTTACTCCATACCATAACTCTTGACAAAAACGAATGGTTGAACATTTTTTTTTTAAGATAGGTAGCTAGCGTGATTATTCGGCTGAGTTCGTTAACAACTTCACGGTTAACGGTGGTTATCCATATCCCATTTTTGGAGGTCAGCACAAATACCATCAAATTATTATTATTATTATTATTATTATTATTATTATTATTATTATTATTATTATTATTATTATTATTATTATTATTTGTCCCAAAACTAACGAAAAGATTTTTAAAGTGGCATAAGTTCGTGAAAATACGCTGTAAAAAGTAAACAAGAAATGTTCTATAGTCATAAACACTACTTTTAGCCTATTAATTTAGTTATCCTATGATGCTTAAATTATCATCGTTTCAGTGACTTCGCAGAGCGTTAGGTAACTTGTCTTTCGACATAAACCCCATATATGGATATCTTGTGGCTATATGTGGTTGATGTACGAATCTTGGGTGCGCGAGGACTGGATTCGATTCCTGGTGGAAGCTCGTGCAATTTAGATTTCACGTCAAACTGTAGACCACGTCTCATATAGACGCGGGACTCAAAGGGACATTAAACATGAGGCCAACGAATTAAACAACGTTCATAGTTTCGGTAACATTAAAACTAACTTAACCTTCCTACAAAACAAATTCTGGACAAGGCATCCTCTGACTTTATTCTGAAAAACATTTTGATAAAATAGAACACAACTTACTGTGGCCGAACAATGTGTTAAAAAAATCTTTAATTTGCCAATCACAAATTCAACAATTCATTGATTTAGTTAGTAGTCTCTGACTTTTTAGGTAGTTTTATGTTGGAGGTCTTCTCGCTCAGTCTGAATCTGAAAAATTTTCGACAGAAATCCTGGAGATACATGAATAAATTGTGTGACAGTTCAACAGTTAAGCTCTCAAATCCATTTAGAAATTTGCACACTGCCAATGTCGTACGCTTAGCTTCTTCATCTTCCAAAACTTCGTTAACTAGAATCGGTTCTCTCTGAATGAAATTAATAATTGATTATGAACTGTCCATCTTATTCAGACATGAGCTTCTAACTTGTTTCACGAAAAAGAAACAAAGAAAATATAGAGCAGTTACTCTAGAATCGACAACTTATATACGATTCATTCATGCTGATGTTCTAGTAAGATTTGACCAGAATAACTGTATCAGTACCATAAGTACTTTTTTAGAATTTATTAAGATGTATATGATTACCAAACAGTTACTTAACAATCTTTATAAACGATTCAGGGAGAGGCCGAGCTTCTGCTGTTTGTGGTTCTCGCATTCAGAAATTATTCACATATTATAGTATGGTGGGTAAAATACTTAATATATGTAGCTAACGTAAAATTACATGAGGTTATAAATACTTAATAAGTTCATAACTATTTTTTTTTTCTTGAAAATGGGAATGAATAAAAAAAAATGAAATGTGCAAATGGAAAGTTAGTTCATATGTAAACATTGCATGTAGGCGGATGGATGAACACACACACCACCTTAAAGATATAGCACGGCAAAAAAGACGAAAAAAATTTTGTCGTTGTAAACGTTTTTTATTGTCAGTTGCAACAGTACACACTAGTACATTACAAACTATGCGCATTCCATGGTATCAGGTGTCTCCCCAAGAATCCACAAGATGGCAGGTCATCATGATGTCACAGATACGTGTTCCTGCCCTGTACTATTGTGTACTGTTGCAAATTGATAGTGAAACACGTTTGCAACATTTTTTTCGTCCTTTTTGCTGGTGTACGTGTTCATCCAATTCCCTCTATATAATGTTCACACATGAACTAACCTTCCATTTGCATATTTCAGAATTTTTTTATTCGTTCCCATTTTCGAGAACAAAAATAGTTGCCTTGACTTATGCAATGGCCCTCGTATATATGTGATCTCATATATCGACACCTACCATATATAAATGGAAGGTTAACTGACAGGATTCATTAGTGTTGTCCACAAAACGACAAACATGACAATTCTCGTCTCATTTTCGAGACGAGACGAAGATATTTCTCAACCACTAGTTCACCCAAGTCTTGGATCTCAAACGCTCTTCTAATGTTACACAATTCATATATGAAAGATATAAATAGATAAAGTGATTGTACTAACACAATGAAAAGCATTTATGTTTGACTTGATTTGTCTTTCGGTTTAGTGTCCCTTTCAGCAGCGAGGCTATATGAGACGTGGACCTACAGCTTAACGTGGGATCCGGACCACATGAGATCCCGCCAGAAAAGCATTTATCAACGTTTAAAGATACACAGGTAATTATACAATATAATACAATAATGACGGAAGAATTTAGTACGAAAATCACTTCGTTCTAGATGAAATTGAGAGAAAATTCTGACATAAATTTAGTACAAAAATTTACAAAACGATACGAGAAAAAATTCGAGATGACGCGAAACTTCTATAAACGTTTACGAGACGAGACGAGATTTTTATAAATGTTTATGAGACGAGATGAGAAAACCTCATTTATCGTCTCGTGATAATGCTAAGCTTCATGTGCTAAGGTTCACCCCTAACCTCATAGTCTTGACATAGGAATTTTAATAATGTCCATCAATTGTATTATTTCCACCTTCTTCCTCTTTTTTCTTCTACTGCACCCTATATAACATTCCCAAGAATATAAATATATATATTTTTTCAAACGATGTCTTATCCACTCAGGTTTCATTCTTCATTGTGATTGTGTCCTCCAAAGTATGCTTGGACCCCCGCAGGATCGAGATATCTTTGTTTGAATATCTCATAAAGAAGCACACACACTTGAGCGCTCTCCAAAATTATAAGAAATTGGCTCAGCTGCTTATCCAGATTGTTTCATTGCTTTTAAATATGTCTAATATTATCCTTTTCCCCAGTCCCTATTTGTGTTGGACAAACATCGTGTACGTGGGTTTCCTCGCGGTTCTCCATTTTCTCCCACTTTCTTCCTCACACCATTTCATTCGTTCTAATCATCACCGTCTTTTTTTTAACCTGCATGGCATATCCCTGAGACATGAAAGTGAAAAAAAGAAAAAAATATTTTCCTGTCCACCGTCTTTTTTTTAACCTGCATGGCATATCCCTGGGACATAAAAGTGAAAAAAAAGAAAAAATATTTTCCTGTCCCTCTTTCTCCTTCTACCACACCTTCTCGAACAATATCTTGGTTATTTTTCTTCTTTTATAATACACACAATAAGTTATTTTTCTTCCTTTACCTCTGTCTCGTGTCACGTAACACGTCACAAACGTTATGTCTTGTCTTATTTCGTGGGCAACTCTAGTGAAGTTTTACATCCAAGTAGCCCTTTGCACCTCCTATTACTTAGTCCGAAAAGGAGGAGAGGGTGTCCTTACTTCAATACATATTCTTGTTTAATTTAAAATAACTACATAATATACTTGGTCAAATTTAGTCTGTTCAAATGTGTATCAATTTACTCATAGAGATTAGATAGGCACCTTTTTCTTCATGTGCCTTTAGTTACTAACTTTTAAACGTTTACTTACTTAGGTTATGTTAGCCATATATAATGTATAGTGTATGATGCTTCGAAAAAGAGTATGTTCTCACTCGATTCTGATATTGAATATTCTTTTGGGTGCATTCAATGTATGATATGGTTTCCCTTAATTAATAAAATGCCATCAAATTTTTCTCATAAGCCTCCTGTACGTCTGGATTGAAATGTAAAAATGAATCTAGGGTATCACCAGGATGGATACCAAGATCAGAAAAGAAGGGATATAAGAGTCAGTATTAGGTTGGTTGGTTTGAAGTTTAACATCTCTTTCTGCAGCAAGGCTATATGAGATACCTTAACATGGGATTCGAACCACATGAGCTTCCACCGGGGATCGAACACTGGTCTCCCATGGCTAGTATTAGGATTACTGCAATTTCTAAAAATATTAGAAAGGCAATTATAGTGGTATAGTCACTTTCTAACAGAATGGGGAAAATAGTGTTGGAAGATACGAAAGGAGATTGTGTGAGTGCAGTCTTGGAAGAAAAAAAGGTTAAGAGAAGATGATGTGTAGCACGGAATAAGATGGAAACGAATCGTCAAAAATGTCGGTACCGCGTAAGCAGGAAAAGAAGATAGAAGAAGAGAAAACGGCTGACGTGCCGGCATCTTCCATGTTGTAAACATGCGCTTTTAAACACATGAAAAAGGTAATAATAATTTACATGAATTTGTGGATTTCTAAATATACAGTATGTTAATGAACCTTTCACTATCAGTCAAACAATAAAATGATTCAATAGATCCAAGAACAAAAAAGAAAAAAGAAAAGAAAAGAAAGAAATTACAATCAAATACAACATTAAAAACACACGAATTTGCCAATACAGGAAAGCCTCTGAGAAAACCTGGTTTCATGAAAGACTATTAGACCACGTGACTATCTCCTTCATTGGTTACATGTGGCAGCGAAATACTTCATGGCGGGAAGTAACGAAAGTTATAATGCGTTAAATATAGTGCTGAACATGCTGCTGCGAATATTATGGACAAAAATAAGAAATCATGGCATATTAAACGAAGAAACGTGAACAAAGGAATTTATTTTGGCCACGCCGCAGAGAGGAAATAATAGTATGATTGACCATTTGAGTGTATAAACGTCAAATATCTATACTAGTAAACGATCTGTTTCTTTCATGGCTATACAGCTCTGAAACGAGCCTTGGCCTCCAGTAGAATTTGCCTCCATAGACGTCTGTCAGTCATTATTTTCCAGTTCTGTATTTTTCTGTAGCTCATGTCGTCTACTAGCTACCACTGAGTCCCATAATGTACTTTCGGTCTGTCTCGCGAACGTTTCCTTTCCACTGTTCCTTCAAATTTCCTCTTTGCTGTCCTGTTCTGATCCATTCTGTTTACGTGTCAGAGCCACCGCAGTCGCTTTATTCGTAAATATGAAATGATGTCTTCACTGATGTATATAGATTGTCTAGTTCGTGATTATATTTAATCTACACTGACTATCTTCTAGTTTTGTTGATTCATATTATCTTCCACAGGATTTTCCGTTCGAAGCTACCTATAGCATCTGTTATTCTTGTTCTTGAAGCATCCAGCACTCTGAACTATACACGAAACTGGTCTAATTAGTGTTCTGTAAATTTCGGCTTTTGTTCCTCTGCTTACTGCTCGTGACCGGATGGTCGGTAGCAGAGTAAAATATGCCCTGTTTGCTGTACTTATTTCGTATAAATATATGAATGCCTACACCGATTATAATATAAATTGGATACTCCTTAATTGAACCAACACTGAACTTCAGAATAATAATCCAGATCAATATAAATTCTCTTGAAATGATCGTTTATTCTCAAAATTTAATTGCGCATTCAATATTTAAACAAAACTGTTATTTAAACTATTTTCTGTTTCTTTTTAGCGGACTAACTACGCTCGTCATTTTACTTCAATAAATGGCGATAATCGCTAAACCCATAATCACCATTCCTATAAATTCGTCATTCATAGTAAACTATATCCTGCTGGAAAAGGGAATCGGAGCAAGAAACCGAACTTGGAAGACCAAGAACAAATATACATATAAAGAAATGCCATGTATTAATAGATAAAATAACTAGCACAAAAAGTCTAATCTTTCCAAATTCTTCACAATCTTTCGGTTGGGAGGAGTATATACCACGTATACAAGAACTGAGCATTTACAACTTAATCACACAGATATTCCTTCAGATGCATCAATTACATTAGTTCGATATAAGACAATTTGACTTCTTGTAGATCTTTGGTAGAGGTGAATGGTTACACAAACCTTGGTTACATCTGTAAAGAACATACTTTTCTTCACTCAGAAGAGCTTTGGAGGATGGTTCCCAAAACTTCTCATCCACCAAAGATCAAATTACACGCGTTTATTAAAGAAACAGTTGAGACACGACTGTCCCTTTTTTTCTTTCTTTCCTTCTTTACTTTCTGACCGATCCCTCTTGTTCAAAAAGGCAAAAAGTCAGTAATGAGATTCCGCACCATCATTCATTTGTCTCATTGGCTTCAAACAGAGAAAATGGCTGCTTCCAATTGCAATCGAAAAACATCCGTTTTCTTTCTTTCTTTCCTTCTGTTCTGTAGAGTAGAGTAGAGGACTAACTACTTGTCTCTTTTCGACCGCCTGTCGTTCTTCATTTTTTTCTTCCTGCCTCCCTTTTCTGGTGGTGACCTAGTCATTTTTATTATTTCCCCCCTCCCTCTTCCTCCAAAACCCCCTAAAGTCGTCTTTACTCTCCTCTCCTTTCTCTTCTCAGTTCACCCATCTTTTGGTTTGGTTGAGGGTCTGTTCTGTTCTGCTTTGCTTTTCTGGAGCGTACCGACAGCAATGTTAATTTTTCTGATCGTGCAAGCAAGCAAACCAAACCAAGTAGTGGTTCAAGGTTAAAGAGGCTTGGGTCTAAGGAAAAAAAAAAAAAAAAGACCTGCAGAAAGCGTGAGGAGTGTGAGTGAGGCTTGGGGGATGTATGATGTAGATATATATGTGTACCGACCGACAGCCTGTAGGGGTTATACTTATAAGGGATGTTATATGTTAGATACATGTTTGTATTATACGCATATATGCCTTATATCGTAACATTTGACAATATTTGTGACATTAAATCTTTTTTCAATATGCCTTTTGACCTATTGATTCTTACTTTCTTTCCCTTTTTTTTTCTTTCTTTGGTAATCAACAAAATCGCTTAATTGGAATAATACAAAACAGTAGAGAGTTATGTTGATTATAAATATCAATTTTAGTATTATTTTGCCAACAGACAGTTAAATCATTAATGACTTAGGTAGGACTCTAAACCACGACTAATACTTACGGTAACATAACCATAACACGCCAAATCACCCTGTATTTTCAGCCAGTATTCTACTACACTGGAACAGGAAGCACTACCTGTTCCACAACGTAGGTTCTGTTTCAATTACCTATGGGCGCCAGTAAAGCAGGGATAGGGGTGCCAGTTCCTCTTCCTATTTTGAATTTTAACGAATTCTTTCCACAAGTAAATCCAGAATAAGAATACTTTGATAGGAATTTCTTCTTTCGTATTCTGGAAATTGTTCTTTATTTGTGCATTTAGGCTCGATTCTCGGTGGGAGTGCACGTTGTACGAATTCCACACTAATCGTGTAGACCTAGGGTTGCCAACTCTGGAAAATAAAAAAAAAACGGCATCCCCACAGAATTCTCTATGACCTAAGTGTGAAGTATCTCTGTCCGTACCCATTCATGGGAAGGAGATGTACTATCGTGAACAAAAGTGCATTAGCACCTGTATTCTACATATCCTTAGCACTAGATACATTGTGCTATAAATGAGAAACTGAATTCGGCATTGATCATGTATTTACTTACCAGTAAGTGCCACTTCTTCAAAATTATCGAAACAGATGGACAAAAGTATATTAATCTTTACGTGACTATTTTGGATTTGAATAAAGAAATTTACACTTTAAACTTATACTTCAACTACAGGAAATTGCTTTAAGAATTCCATTTTCATTCTCAATAAGTGTATAAAATTCCTTACAAGTAAATGTCAAATTTTCCCTGATACAGTCCCTGTCATCTCTTTAAAATCATATAAACAGATGAACAAAACATATTAATCGTTGATAGATGGTGAAAGGTAACAGTTATGGAATTACAGAGTGAAAGTTACTTTTTAAATGCATAATTTGAACTAGACGAATTTGCTTCGAACTAGATACAAATTTGAAAAAAAAAAAAACTAACATAAAGGGGTTGGTAAGAAATTTGTACCGGTCACAGGCAGCAATATTTTCTGTCTGGCTCGTGAGAAACCCTATGTAGTCCCACCTCATATTTAGTATCGGAACTGAAAAAAAAATGTTTAAAATAACCAGTAGAGGTCTTATAGTAACTGCATTTTATAATTAAGTTATACTGTATAAGAGAGCATCACCTACCATAGCGTTTCAGCAGACAACGTTTAGATATTAGCAGTGTTGCCACTATATATATATATATATATATATATATATATATATATATATATATATATATATATATATATATATATATCAGATTTCTGTCTCATCTCTTCTTTGTTATAATTTTTATTTGAATCATAGAAATGGAGAGTTTTAAATTAAGAAAGTAATATGCCCAGTTTGAGAAAGTAAACTACTCCATTTATATAAATTATTTTGCACTAGAAATTAGAAAAATTCATCCCTCGAAAACAAGAGTTTCCTCGAGCAGTAAAACTGTTCATTATTATAAACGTCTATAGTATTACGGCAATGAATGCCAAGGCTCGTTTAAAAAAAAATAGTATTGTACTTTTGTTCTAGAGAACTTTTTCAAAATTATATGAATGTGACAGTTATGTTCTGAGAGAAAGATACTAAAAAGATGTTCGTATGTTGAACTTATCAGAACACTTTGTAACTTATTACAATTTGAGAATTACACAGACTTACATGGCTGCGTTCAAAAGAAATCAAAATAAGAACTATGCTAATCGTATTTACAAAGCAAAAACATACGTCTCTGTGTGAGTAACGCTAAAATCCAAATTTCAAAACATTTACAAGCTGTGAGGTTGCATACATATCTAGGCGAAAATATTTAGACTTTCTTCAACTTGATTATACAAACGCTCACTCTATCACGCTAATTTCAAATAGTTCATAATCAGGTTAATAGTTGTCGCTAGTTGTGCTAACTTATACCTGACACAAACAGATGTCGTTAGCCTGCAAGTAAATTTGTAGACGAGACGAAAAGCATGGGAATCAACAACAACAACAACAACAACAACAACAACAACAACAACAACAACAACAACAACAACAACTAATAATAATAATAATAATAATAATAATAATAATAATAATAATAATAAAACCGATATAAAACAAATAATAGTTCCATATCGAACTGAATACTTGTATATCGAATGAAATATTTTTTTAAATATATTATTTTAGATTCAAGTGCTTTTGAGAGTAACAGTTAGCCCGCCGGGGCAAGGAAGCGAAAGAAAGAAACGCAATAAAAACAGAAAAGTGCGTTTTTTTTTAGTGTGTGTACTTGTCCTGGATCTCGTGAGTGCGTGGCCGCACACAGACTATTTTTGTCTGTCAACCAAACGACCAAAAAGCATCTTGCGTAAAACCTTGAATTGCTACGGAAAGTTCATGCTTTCAATTCCTGTTCTGCCCCCCTCCCTTTAACACGTCATACGACTCTCTCGGCCTTATAAGCTTGTAAGCTTGCTCTTTGCTTTTTCTTCTTCTTCTTCTTTGCAATATCCCCAAAAGGTTCATTCCATCACTTGTTGTAATGTGGAATCACCTGCCATTCTATTGAACTAAAAAAAAAAAAAAATCCCTTACATATTCCTCCCTCCTACCTTTCTGTTCTGTACGAAAGAAAGAAAAAAAGAAACGAAGGGAAAAAAGTTGGGTTTTGCAGATGTTATCTAAAACGTATAACTCAGCAATTTCCCGACCCTATTCTTTTTTCTCTTTCAAATTTCAACCCCTCCTTCTAAGTACCATTCCATTCTTTTCTGGGTATCATCAATCAATTATATACTTCGGTTTAGCTTCCCTTTTCTTTCGAGGATTGAGAAAAAAAATATTGTAGTACCTACCAACCAACAAAAAGATCACTTTTTTTTCTGTTTCTCACTTTACAACAAACACCTCACTTACTGCACTGGGTTTGATACCGAAGAAGTACCTTTGATTTACTTTGCGTTAATGTACTAGTAGTTGTTTCGTCCGAGTGCACTGTACACTATAAGTTAAAATGAGGTTTGATCAAAAGATCTATTTGTTGCTATTCAATGTGTTTTTAATTTTTACATACATCAACCGCCCCAAGATCCATACCACATTTATGTAATTTTTCAAGGACTTCGTTATACAGGCAAACAATAGTGCAGGTAGCGGCATCTATTAACGTCAGACAGGTGAGCAATAGAATAGGTAGCGACATCTATTAACGTCAGGCAGGTCAGCGACAGAACAGGTAACGGCGTCTATTAACGTCAGGCAGGTCAGTGATAGAACAGGTAGCTACATTTATTAACGTCAAGCTGGTCAGCAATAGAACAGGTAACGACTATCTAGTAGCATGACTGTATATTAGTAGGATAAATGTGACACAAAGGTTGAAACGTTTGCCGTCTGTTATTTGGATATTTTTTCTTTCTACAGTTAATAAAATTTTGAATAGTTATTTTGTTTTCATTTAATTTTTTTTCTTCGCTCTCTCTGTAGTTAAATCCTTAGAGGGGGCACGTAGTTCTAGTAGAATGTTTGGGGGAGCTATTTGAATTCACAAGTAGCGAAATCAGGTCTAGAAAGCGAAAACTATGACAGCGGGAGACGATGTACTGACCGCTCATCCATCATCTTGAAAATTAAAATCTATCTGAGTGGCCCTTCATGAACTGTAGAGTGCGTTCTCAAGAACTTAATGCTTTCGGTACTATAAGAAGGAAAATAATATAGTTCTTTTTAGAAAGAATAGTAATTGTACATGCAATTGAATAACGTACGCAATTAGTATTCATAATTCTCAGTATTTCCCTCAGTTCCAGCTTGTTAGCTCCCAGTTTCCGTTTTGAACTAAAGGATGAAAAGAACTGGCCTCCCCATTGTTCTACTTACCTACCAAAGTGAACTACTTCGCACATAAGACTGAAAATTAGATTCACATTTTCTTCACTTTCATTCACATAAAATTATACAGTAAGCAGTGCTATATTTCTTTTTTCTTTTTTCTTTTTTTTTTTTTTTAAGAGAAACCTGTAATAGTGGGGTCATTCTGCTATAACTTTTTCTTCTAGGCCAGTCAATGAAGGGTCGAATAAGGAAAAAAATGGTGGAAAGCTGGAACAAATTTTATTTTCTTTATAAAAGTGTCCGTAACAATATACTAATTTTGCACCATTCTACCACCCCGGATTTGGCCGCCATCTTGGAAAAATGGCGCCAAAAATTAGTTTTATTGTAAATATCTCGCATGGAATGTATTTTAGAGCAAAATATGTTATTACAAAAAATAATCTACATTAAATTTTCTACAAGAAATATTCTATTCATTTTTTCTCTAGGATGCACCGTTTAGATGCTACAGGCGTGGCTAATTACGCATTTATTTTTTAGAATCGCTTTGTAGCAGAATCTTAATGAAAATTTTCTGATACTATTTTTTTTAGTGATTATTTTTTATAAAATATAAATTAACATATTTTTCATTCATTGCAGGTGTGTCTAAGGATAATTAATCATGTCTATTGCATCATCTATGTTCAAGATATCGTCAGCTAAAAGATGTTTTATCTGTGAGAAGCTTCTCAGTGAGAGTGTTACGTGTATAGTAACAAAAAAGACTGAAAATTAGTAGATTGCAGTGTTTTAAGTGAAAGAAGGAAAGAAATAGAAGGACTGGAAGGCGTTACGGTTCATGAAAAGTGTAGAAAAGCAAAGAAGTAGCAAAGCTTTGCTATATCGACGTACTTCATCACCTACGCCGATAATCCTTAGGTCAGAAGTACTAAGATTTAATTTTCAAGAAGCCTACCTTTTTGTAAACAATGTACATCAAATGAATTTTTAAAGAATCAGAGTAAAAAAAAAAAAACTTTTGAATGAGTGTGAGAGTATACCTATACATCGCGTCGAGGCAATTGAAGTAAAAGATTATATTATGGGAGCAGCCATCAGAAGAAATGACGACTGGAGCAAAGAAATTGGTATTAGGATTGGCAATGGTCATAATCTAGTTGCCGCTGAAGTCAGATACCATTTCTCATTAGGGATGCACACGAGACGAGATTTGTGGCTGTCTCGTCTCGAAAATGTGCTGTAAAAGTGATGTCTCGACTCGAAAAATGTATATTTCTCTGTTGGAAAAGCCCTGTCTCGACTCGAATTTTGTAAGGAAATCCTGTCTCGACTCGTCTTGTGCGCATCCCTACATGAGAAAGTTCTACAAGATTTATTCTGGAATGAAACATGGTCGTTCGAAAGATAATGTTGTTTCAGATGCAATGGCATGCTTTCAACTACCTTGAAGCTAACAATGAAGAATGCCAATTTTCAGTCAGTGAAATTTTTCAAGATCATGATGATGGATTGCCAACTGAAAAAACGATAAGAACTCAACTGAAAGAAAAGTGCTCAGAAGATATTATTATCATATCAAAAATCAAAGGATGGAAGATGCAGAAGAGCCGAAACTTGAAAGAAAGCCGCCTTAGCATATAATGCACACAGGCCTAACGAAGAGAGAATGTGAAGAAGATGCTGACTACCATACTTTTGACTAAGATGCTCCACAAATCCTATTTGCAATGGCGATGAAAAAGATTTTGGTCTAGCTGTTGCGATTATAGCGTGAGACATCATTATATTTTCCCATTTTGTGGTAGTCCCTTTCTTAGTTTTCAAGATAATAATGTCGAGAAGGCATTTTAAGGTGAGTTTAAAGGGACAAGTTTTGCCGATACATGTCACTACAGCCTTCGTATCTCTCTCATGTATTTTTTACCTTTCACGAAAATTCACGATTTCTCTTACAAATTTCAAACTAGAGATTTAAAATTTTTCGAGAAGGAACTTCATAACCTATCGAAGGCAACAATCCGTGCCGATTTTTAATTTAGAATTTTCTTAATTGTTGAAATGGCTTGTTTATTGAAAGAGATATCCAAACCTTGAACAATATAACTCTTTCAACAATGAAGAAAATTCTAAATAAGAAATCGGCACGGATTGTTGCCTTTGATAGGCTATGAAGTTCCTTCTCTAAAAATTTGAAATCTGTAGGTTGAAATTTGTAAGAGAAATTGTAAATTTTCGTGAAAGGTAAAAAATACATGAGAGAGATACGAAGACTGTAGTGACATCTATTGTCAAAACTTGTTCCTTTACACCAACCTTAAGGTCCTAGGAATGAATGAATTAACTTCACTCAGAAAATTGTCTGCTGATGGATACTCATTAGTTTCGTAAACCTGGGATCTGATATCTTCAGCAATTATTTGTCCGGCTGTCATTACGATTCTCAACCTTTCTTCGTCCATGTACTTACGCTTTTAGCGATCATACCATGCATCCGTTAGAATTTTATGTCATGTATCACAGAAGCAAACTAGAGGCTTTGTGTTTATGTTTGTTGATATAATAATATCTTCTAATTATTTTTCTTTCAGTTGAGTTCTTATGGTTGTTTTAGTTGACAGTGCATCACTATGATCTTAAAAAATTTCACTGAATGAAAATTGGCACTCTTCCTTGTTAGCTTCAAGGTAGTTGAAAGCATAAGTCATAGCATCTGAAACAACATTTTCTTCCGGACAACCATGTTTCATTCCGGAAGAAATCTTGTAGAACTTTCTCATGCATGAGAAATGGTGTCTGGCTTAGCAGCAACTAGATTATGACCATTGCCAATCCTAATACTAATTCCTTTGTCCCAGTCGTCATTTCTTCTGTCGGCTGCTTCCATAATAGAATCTTTTACTTGAATTGCCTCGACGCGATGTACACTCTCACGTTCATTCACAAGTACTTTTTTTTCTTTTTTTTTTAACTCTGGTCCTTTAAAAAATTCATCTGATGTACATTGTCTACAAAACAGGTAGGCTTCTTGAAAATTAAATCTTAGTATTTAAGGATTATCGGCATAGGTGATGAAGTACGTCGTTATAGCAAAGCTTTGCTACTTCTTTGCTTTTGTGTAAACTTCTCTACACTTTTCATGAACCATAACGCCTTCCAGTCCTACCATTTCTTTCCTTCTTTCAGTTTAATACTGCAATCTACTAATGTTCAGTCCCTTTTGTTACTATACACGTAACACTCTCACTGAGAAGTTTCTCACAGATAAAACATCTTTTAGCTGACGATATCTTGTACATAGATGATCCAATAGACATGATTACTTATCCTGAGGCACACCTGCAATGATTGAAAAATATGTTAATTTATATTTTATAAAAAATAATAACTAAAACAAAATAGTATCAGAAAATTTTCATTAAGATTCTGCTACAAAGCGATGCTAAAAAATAAATGCGTAACTAGCCACGCCTGTAGCATCTAAACGGTGCATCCTAGAGAAAATATGAAGAGGACATTTCTTGTAGAGAATTTAATGTAGATTATTTTTTTGTAATAGCGTGTTTTGCTCTAAAATGCATTTCATGCGAGATATTTACAAAAAAGATAATTTTTGGCGACATTTTTCCAAGATGGCGGCCAAATCTGGGGTGGTAGAAGGGTGCAAAATTATTATGTTGTTACGGACAATTTTATAAAGAAAATATAATTTGTTCCAGCTTTCCACCATTTTTTTTTTCTTATTCGACTCTAAAACATTCCTTATTGACTGGCCTAACTTAATTATTTTTTAAAGAAAAAAAGATATCTGGTAGCGATGATGTTATCTCAAACTAAACAGACATTTGTGCAAAAGCATGGTAAGTAACTTTATTTTTGATAATTTTATTTATTTTAAATAACTATTTTTGTAATGTTTCAATCTTTATAACTTTTCTCACAGTTTGTTTATTGAAGCTGTTATTCTTTTCACCACCGAGGCTGTATGATACAGTTTAAGGTGGAATTCAATGCGTTCAAATCTCAATGTTCTCTCACCGACCAATAATCGAACCCAGAACCGCGTGCACGAAGGGCGCACATTCTAACCACTAGACCAATGGGAAGGGCAAGATTTCTTACATGATCAACATAGGATGCTTACCTATGGCGCTAAAGACCATTGGTTCGTTCCTATGTGATTAAGTTTTTTTTCTAGACATTCTGACACGAAAGAAACTCCGAGATACTTGTCAAGCAAACTCACAAGAGAGCATGATGTTGTCCACCCTCGAACCCAGATGGCATGGGAGCGAATCAAAAATACATTAAGAAAGTTTATAAGAAGATTTACTAGGTCTATGTAATAATACTGTGCAACAATGAAAGAGAATTTTATAACCGACAACTACAGAAGAGTTTATATACGTAGTTAAAAAGTATGAAAGTAAGGTTTTTTAAAAAAAAGGCCAACAACAGCAACTGAAGTGTATATAAAGTTGATTTCAATTAAGCCATTGACCCTGACACGTGGTGCCACCCCCCTCTTACCGCGCACTCACTCCGCACAAGCACGCACTCAAGACGCACACACACACACACACACACTTACAATTCATGCGCTTGCTTATTATCTCAATAGGCCCTGTACGAATATAGCAACGCTCTGAGTACATCATCTATCTAAACTCTTCCTCTTTTTTTTCTATCCCAAAGTGTATGTTATGTATACATTCTCTCTTTTACAGAACAATTTGACAACATCGCATACTCTTGCACACACACACACACACACACACACACACACACACACACACATACGCACAGAGGGGGGAAATATGTTTGAATGTGTGTGCGGGGGTTTCATTTCCTTTCATATTTTCTGACGGTTCTGTGAATGTTTTTTTTTCTTTTATTACGTTCTTTTTAAAAACTTGTTCGCACATTCCTCTTGTTGCTTTTCTCTCGCTTCGTAATTTCTTTGAAAACCATTCTTTCCGCGATTATGATTGTGAAAAATTCCAATAATGAATGCGTACACACGTAGTTGTTGTTTTTTTCCCCCTAAAATACCTTTACGTTTTTTTCTTTTCTTGAAGTTTCGACCAGAGATTGAAGAAAATAAATTGCGTACAAGACTTGACTATACTCTCCATTACGTAAAAGTTGATACTCACACACAAATATATCCATAAGTGGTATCGCGGCGCAGTTTGCGACACAAAATCATAGAAATGAGATGCAAATATAATACAGTGGAGTCTCTTTATTTCGAACTCCAAGGGGCCACGAAAAAAAAAAAAAATCGAATTAACCAAAAACACTCATTTTTAAGTAAAATCAAGGGAACAAAATAACTGTAGTGTATATGAAAATCTAATTAGCATGCAATGCACCTTACCTTTAAAGCACCACATTTTCTGCGTGATCCAATATTGCTTCACACTAACCAACATATTTACTGTACTCAGAAAGCTTTCTCTTTCCCATAGTAGCCTCTGGATGAGATAACAAAAACCAGTTGAAATTGCATTGTTCTTTTTGCAGATTGTCGAACACTGCAAATTTTTCCACTGCAAATACTTCGAATTATCCAATCAGGCGGTTCAAAAGTTTGATTTACCCACGATTTTTTTTTACCATTGTTTTAAATACAGTTTTCAAGGAGAATAAACTTTTGTTAGAATTATTCAATAATTCGAATTATCCAAGTTCGAATTAAAAAGAGTCCGCTGTATTGTGTCGCAAAATGCGATACACTTAAGATCATAATTTATTACCGACTGAGTCTTTCCTTCAAGACAGAAGGTTCTATCTCAATGTTACATAGGTATACTATGAAGTAAACGGTTAGCGATAAATATCCCCTTGATCAAAAACAGATTAGGGTCGTGCTAGAAGATATGGTGGCAGAAAAGAAAGGGAGAGGGCGAAGAAGACTACAATTAATGGACGATATCAAAACAGAGGTTAGCGGAATACCGTGGAGCATGGAAGCTTCTGAGTTGCAGCAAGCGACCTGCCAATAATGGCAAAATACCTTTGAGGATCATGTGTATTTTAGGTATGTTCTCAATAACAAACCAATCCACTATGGACCAATCCACTACAACCCATATTACTAGACACTACTTGTGTATTTTAATATTATGTTGCATCTGAAAATAAAGTGCCTTAATGAAATTTCGAGATACAATACCTCATCTTACGTTTCTGTAACGTGAAGATCACTAACAAAAAGCACGAATGAATCTTTACCAATACCCTCTTTTCAGCCTTTCTATCTTTGGTAAACAGTTCATAAACGACGAATCTAGTTGTTACACAGCATTGGGCCACGAATATTCTTTTCGCTAAGCCTTCTTGCTTTCCATTGACAATGGAGAAAGAAAAGTAGTGTTTGGTTCAGAGCTATTAGCAAAGTGAGAAAATGAACTGGATCAAGAATAACATTAGGTTGCAATATCCAGGGCCGTTCCTTGGGGGGCGAGCGGGGCGACGACCCCGGGCACCGAAGTAAGGGGGGCGAAAAATTCGGGAGAAAAAAGGAAAAAAGATAGGAAAAATTGCTTGGAATATATGTATGGGGGCGCCGTCGTATACTCTTGCCCCTGGCGCTGATTTTCCACGGCACGGTCCTAGCAATATCAATTTGGAAATGAACATTTGCGTGGAATTAACTTATTGGTGTCTATCGTAGAAGTTTGCTTCGTAGACTGCATAATTCCAGTTTTCCGTTTCATGATATTATGGACTCGGCATTTAATAGAAAACTTGGTATGGACTCAATCAAAATCCACAGTTAGCACTTTAAAAAAAATGTACAACTTACATTACTTTCTCTTTGTATTGCTCTTTCTTATCATTATTATTTGTGTTATACAAAATGTTTTTATTATTATTATTATTATTATTATTATTATTATTATTATTATTATTATTATTATTATTATTATTATTATTATTATTTTCTATCCACATAAAAGAGTAAAATATATAATAATAATATTTTTCGTACAGCGGCGAAAATCCGATAGAGAACTTACAAATGGCTATACGCAAATTTAATTTGTTTAACAACTTGCAATGCAAAGACCGAAGTCTAACAAACAAACAATATATATATATATATATATATATATATATATATATATGTGTGTGTGTGTGTGTGTGTGTGTGTGCCATGGGCGTCCTCGGGGGGACAAAAGGGTGTCATGGCTTCTCCCTGGAATTCAAGTGTATTAAAAATTTGAATTAAGTTTACGGACACGAACAGTATTTTCTCGTTTTAGTTCTCCAATGTTTTCTTTATGTCTCTACGTTCCCGCTGAATCTGTTTCTATGGGATCTTTCTATTAAATCTTCTTGCTAAAAAATATGCCGTGAATGTTGAGATGGCACTATACAAGTCAGTTTTTGTGAGGATTCTTTCCCTTCTCCTATACCGAGATGAGTCTTAAATGCCCTATATATAATTTCAGAGATGGTTCATGGTTCTCTTTAGCTCCTTTGCAGACGTTCATGACACCAGATGCAAATTTATATAAATTTGTGTCTGCATATTGAATTTTTTTTAAAATTCTGTTTGCAAGTCATAATTTGAATTCAGGGACTTTGGTTCACCAAAAACTACTCTATACTCCGTGTATCCGTCTGGGAGACAAAATTTCAACAACTACTTGAGGATTACCTTCAACTTTTGTCAGGATACAAGGATTCGTAAGGATACAAGGATTCAAAAGTAAGGATTCGTATTCGTTGATAGATATGATCAATCCAGCTGATTCCAAGATATGGACTATCAAATATAAGTTCTCTATGTCTATGGATGTATCCTTGCTTGATAGGCTACCCGCAATGGTATTGAGATTAACGGGTTAGTATAATGTTCAGGATGCAAAATGCTAATCTGTTCTTGAAATACAATGCTAAAATGAAACTAAATGACAAATTTGAAGACTTAAATATTTTTTATTTTCAAATATTCATCTTAAAGCATAAATTTGGGGTAAAATGCTATATTTAAGCCCAGACTTGCTAAAATTTAGGGTGTTAAGTGTTATCTTTAACAAAAATTAAATCAAATTCCTTCACGTGGTTTACATTGCGACACTGTTATTTTCATTTTGTAGTATTGTTTTGCTGAAAAAAATATAATTTATTCCAAATTAAACTCCTATGCATTTTTTACAGATGTCTCAGTTTTAGCTGTTAAAATTATGGTAACTCTTCACTATGTGATGGCTTCAATACTATTGTATTAAAGCTCGCCTATTGATGGATACTTGTGATTAGATGGTACGTTTCAATATTGTTCTAAATTCCAAGGAAATTTCGCCTGCAATAGAAATTGGCAATCAAAAGTGTTCAAGTTAGTGACTTCACGAATTCGGTCTGTATTGGTGGGAACGGTGAAAAACCAGGTATGCAATAAACGGAAAATTTTAAATTTTAAGACCCTGTACACATTGAAACCATGAAGACAAAGTCGGTTTCCTCTGTTTTTACAAGATAGAGGGGGTAGAGTAATATTGCGTTCAAGAATTTGCCTCATTTCCGTCCGCATGTATACTCACACTCTCCTTTCACACACTACAGATGTCTGATTGATACGTACATACCATGTATCTTTCTTATTTCATACTGGGAAGTGGGCGGTAAGGTAGTTTCAAACCTTGGCGAAAGGTGAGAAGGGAAAAGAAGAGGAAATATTTGATATATGCCCGCAAGTTTTGACGCTATTTTCTTTGTATGTATTATTACATTACACGTTGTACAGAATAGCATGTGTATATATATGTACTTACACATACACTTTTCTCTTTGTCTTGAAGAGTCAGTTAGGTGCTTGCATTGAAACAAAAATGATTCGTGGAAAACACACAACCAGTGACCTTGATGTTTGTTATGAACGAATACATATACATATACATACATATATATATAGTCCCCTCTAATAAAAAGCATAGCACACACACGTGTTTCTCCCTATTGGTTATACCACCACTTCAACTTCATGAGAGGTAAAAATTGTGACATGACTCTTTCTAAATTTTCTTTCTCGCCTCTTCCCCTCCCTCTTCATTCGTTCGTACTACTACTACATCTTCTAAATTATTATTTTTTCGAGCCTCCCTCCCCCTGGTCCTTCTTTAACCCAATCCAACACCTAGCCGTTGCCGGATATGTAATAGTAAAAAAAAAAAAAAAAAAAAAAAGTATAGAGAGATAACGGCGATTTTTATATCTTTCTGTTAACGTCCGTCATAAAACATGCCAGCCAAACTGAAAGTACAATACAACTCACCGAGAGAGGGACAGCGGGACATTATAATAACTTTGCATTGTTTTATACATACAGCATACATATACATTTATATATCTGTGCACGCTTTGAATCATTGTGAAAACAGTTATAACTTAACATTACTCAGCCTTAGATTGAGAAGCGGGGAAAAAGCTACGTTTATGACCAAGGCTTTTTTCTGTACTGTTGTTATTATTATTAGAAGTTCTTTGTTCATGCGTTTAAAGAGTGGAATTTCAACTAGTAAACACGAATGTTATGGTAATGTAATGATCTTCGCTACATTTTCTATAATGTACAGTCTTGTTCTAAAAGTATTTGGTCACCTACTAGACTACTTCTCTTTACAAAGATACATTCTGTTCGGACAACCGGTCATAAAACAGTTTTAGTACTTCGGCGTGAAATGAAGATGTTAAAGAACTAAACTACTAAACAGCTCAGTTTCGTTTCACACAGTAGACATCCAAGTTATGAGTAGGGATGGCCATTTCCGGAAAAAGGGTTTTCCGGTTTCCGGAAATAAAATGTTCCGTCTTCCGTTTTCCGGAAAATGTTTCGTCTTCCGTTTTCAATTTTCCGGTTTCCGGAAAAAATATTTTCCGTTTTTCCGGAAAATGTGGCCATCCCTAGTTATGAGCATTCAACTCAGAAACCGAGCACTCTCGTGGCTAAGCCACTAGCGTACGTGGCTTTGGTCTGGGAAGCCCGGGTTCAATTCCCGGTAGAAGCTCATGCAGTTCGGATCCCACGTTAAGCTGTAGGTCCACGTTTCATATAGCCTCGCTGCTGAAAGGGACTCTAAACTCTACTCAACAACTCAATTATGAAACCATTGATCTATCACTTCCAGTTGAAATCAGTAGCGTTACTTCAGCTGTTGCTAGAGGGGAGCAAGAGTCTCAATTCATATATTTAAAATAAAATAGGTCTTATATTGGAATATTATTACATATTTGACTAAGATAAATATACTTCCGAAACTCAGGGGAGAACAATTGTCCCCCTGCCTCCCTAAATAAGGCACTGGTTGAAACAGAGGGATAAGGACAAAGATGGAATCATGATTTTGGGCGCTAAATCCCTATCAAAAACAGTTTCTTGCTCTCTGTGATAAGATATTTTTTTTCTCAGTTGGTCGTGAAACTGATAGTTGTACTAAATTTTCCTATATCCGGTTTCACAAGAGAATTAGAGTTTAGATCGAATATAGTTTTGGGATATTGAATCCATATTATCGACGTGTGGTGCTGTTTACGATTGGGGAACAGATCATGAATAGTAATAAACCCTTCGGCATTGTCAAACATAAAGTAATATTAGCATACTTTTAACATGGGAAACATCATGCTCATGGGTTTTCTTGAGGTTCAGTCGTTTCCTCCCATACTATCATCCCACGAATTACTATTTCATAATCTTCGATCTTCTTTAACCTGAACGACATAATTTTGGCACGTTTAAAACTTTATTTCATTTTTGCACATGTTCGGCCAATGCTGAGCCTCAGCAATTTCTAGTAATGTCTAGTGAATCATGATTTTTTTTTTTTAACTTGTAACTGTCTTCAAAGTTACTATGCCTATTTCTCATGTACAAAAATGGAAAGCAAGATTCTCAAAAAGGGAGGGGAGGAGGATTTGAACTAATTCGTCTGTGTTACTTATTTTCAGCTGCATGATTCAGCACTAGTTGCATGGTAATTAAGCAGAACAGTGAGAGAAAAGAAGTTTCATTTCCTTACAGAAATACATCACTTTACATACAGTGCAGGACAGCTGTTCGCCCTAACGGAAAAGAAAAAGTCTGATTACTGTGTATAAAAATGAACTAAAGAAAATATAGAATTTAAAAAAAGAAATTAAAAAAAATGAACGCGTTGCTTTCCAGGAAGGCTTATGCAGTCGTGTAACCATTATATTTCGGAGAAAGATGTCTGTCTACTTGTGTGTACTCTCAGTACAACGTTCAATTTGTGGTTTTAAGAAAGAAGAACATGTGTATTCGTCATTTCGGCGTGTACTGAGTATATTCATACTTACTCATGGCCAGTACTGAATTCAGTTCTATGTACAATACTTTATAATGTAGATACATTAATCACAATAATAATAATAATAATAATAATAATAATAATAATAATAATAATAATAATAATAATAATAATAATAATAATAATAATAATAATAATAATTCTACTCAAAAGAAATTGTTAAAAACGATTTGCAGAACCTGGTTCGATTCCCGTCGAAATGCACGTGATTCGGTTGTATATTAAATTGTTGATCTTGTACTAGTGTTTTGTAGAGTCAGTAAATGAACCACTATTATTATTATTATTATTATTATTATTATTATTATTATTATTATTATTATTATTATTATTATTATTATTATTATTATTATTATTATTATTATTATTATTATTATTATTATTGGAATTTAGTTTCTACGTTATTATACAGTCTTCAAAATAAAAAGACTTACAACAGACTTTCCTTTTATCAAGTACCTAAATATGATTTGCTCTTCACTAGAAAGACTTATATTATCTTAATTGTTAGTACAGAAAAAATATTGTAAATTTCTGTCTTCATTTGCTGCACAAAATATCCCTATATTTTGCTTTGGATAACCCTACGCACACCCACAAATTTTTGTTAGGAGGGGTCCAAGCTTTAGAAGGTCAATACTAGAAGCCACTACGCATATGTATTATTGAAAGGATATTTATTATTCTGCACCCGAGAAGGCGATAAGTAATTGTAAAATACGCGTACTTCCACCTATATTTTCCCAAAAAAATATAGAATTATATTGCTTTTATAAGAGAAATAGTACAGATAAAGTGTAAGATAAATTTTCATAATACACTAGCTGGACCTGCGCTATTTACACAGCTCATAGTTCTAATATGAGTGTGAATCTCCTTCCCACTTCTCACTATATTTGTGCAAGTTCAAGTAAAGGACAGGAATGCTCTCAAAGGGAGTGAATCGCTATAGACAAACATATAAATGTAGTATTTTTATATAGAGAATGTTGGGGTGAGTTTGTAGCAAACTTGGATAAGTGATAGATAATACTACATGCAAATATTATTTTCTTATAATTCCATATCCGAATACGCCTTATTGTGGGTCTACAAGCTTTCGAAGTTGTCAGCCATTCTCATTCAGATTAAAGCAAAGCGCCTGAAATGTCCATCAACCCGCTATACGTAACTCCTCTACTGGTTGTCTCTCACAAGGGTTAATAGGGCCAAAATGACGCCTAAAATGTAAAATAGAAAAATAAAGAAAGTTTATTATTATTATTATTATTTGAATGATGACTGGTAAATCTACACCAAATTTGGAATTGATCAGCGAAAACAGCACGTTTCTATCACTGTGATTTTCGAGATCTCATTGTCGAAAGGATTGGCCACAAACTAATAAACCCAGCATTTTAATATATAGATCAATCATTTCCCTATTAACCCTGCAATAACACGTTACTAAATATCTCTTCAGGTACACCACAAGAAGTGTTACCCAAATTGTTCTCCATAAATGTTGCATTTCGGTCAGCGTTATTCTCTAGAACTAGTTCGTGCCAATTACTATCTTTTTGAATTCGATTACTTCAATTTACAATAAAACTGAATGATTTAAATAAGGGGCTGTCCACATGCGTATTACGTAACGCTATTTTTGATCAATTTTACCCCCCTCCTTCCCCCTTGTCACACTTCGTAACGCAAAGACGAACCCCTGCAACCTTTGTTACGTAACACTTCTTGATTTTTGTTTTTCGCCAATTTTGCTTATTTTGGGGGTTATTACAATAAAAATATTTTTAATGGTACAACTTTTTACTACAAAATGTGTGTTTTGTGTTTTTTCGCCAATAAATCAAAGTCCTAAATCAGTGCTAGAATGCGAATAAACTTGATTTCTCCAGAAATATTCAAATCCATTTTTTTTTTTTTTTTTAAATTAATACGAGATGAATATCCGGCGAATTAGGATTTAAATATCTTGTTTTGCTCTGCAAATTGTGGATCGTTTCATCGCGGAAAATGTTAGTTAACGAAAAAGAGTTTCTGCTGTTTCACACAGGAAAGTCTTAGAAAAAAATAGTGGGTATTGATTCTAATTAATAGTTTTGAAAAATATTCTCAGAAATAGCTATACCAAGTGGGAACGCAAGGGAATTTTCAAGCGGCAGTAATGCTCACTGACAACTAACTTCAGAAAAGCATGTGCGGTAAATGTAATACTACGATAGCCGAAAAAGAGTTTTATTGTATTATGATGCGTGCAGGATTCGTCGTCAGTCATACTGGTGTCTAGTAGGGTCTTCGAATCTCTTCTGCATGATTCAATTTATATTAAATATATGTTCGCAATTACCCAAAACAATAGAAATATTTATTTACTTATTTATAAAAAAACAGAAAACAACTGAAGAAAATGATTTTGTTTAAAAGATTGCATATAAACCTGAGAATAAAAAATACAGCAAAAAACATGTGTTACTTAACGAAGATGTAACCCCCTCCTGTCCTTGTCACACTTCGTAAAGCAAGGCCTAACCCCCTCCTCCCTTTGCCGGGTTTTGTAATATTTGAACAACCCCTAAGAAGAAAAATTTCTATTGGTAGTCTAATTTTATTAGCAACGTGGTAAAAGGAATTCCGAGACAGCATATCTCAAAAGAGTTCACGATCATTACAACTTGCATCAACAATCATTTGCTTTCTCTTTTCTGTTGTTCTACATAGATCTATTTGCATATTTCATTTTCATCAGTCCATAAATTATTATTAAAAAGAAATAACACTTCCGTTGTTAGAAATGGCTGTAATAAGTCTGAATCTACGTTAGGCAAACAAAAAAATATAATTTCAAAAATATAAGCAAAGAAAATTAACATGGCTGGTTGTTTAGAAATATTAGAAGTAATCTAATGTAATGGGGAGGACTCCTTTCCGCTCCCTTTAACTTCTGGAAGGAGTTGTTTGACGCAATACGTCAGAAAAGCGTTGAGTGTTATTGTCAGGGTTAAAGAAGTATACTTTTATTGAGAAAATGTACAAATGTATGTAGAGTTAGGAAGCTTTTTTTTTCGGAGAGGGGTCCGGGTCCGGGTGGACCTCCCTGTAGATGCACCCCTGTAGCTGACCTTATTTTAGCAATTACAAGTCCTCTAAACGACTATAGCTCTTTGTGGACTATAATGGTAAAGTGTATAGCGTTAATAGAAGTAGTACAAATTGTGCATTTATCAATCCAATACTTTCTTTGTTATATTATAAGCGATAAGCAGGAAGCAACTTTCAGCCAGGTTGGTCAACAATGAGAATCTAATCTGTGATATTTGGTGTTTATATATATTCCCAAACCAAACCACTTGGCATAACAGCCCGATTTGTGGACCTGAGCCGCTCCACGCCATCTATTAGCGACTGGTGGAACTACGTCCAGCCTAGCGACCGCGCACCGCGTCGCCTGGTCGCTAACCGGCATATCGGGAGCTTTCTAAACCTAGTGCCCGTCACATCTTTTATTCACGTGACTCCCCAGTTTGCCTCATGACTCTGTGTGGACACAGAAAATTGGGAAAGCACCGGCCGGGAATCGAATCCTGGACCACGTAGACACGAATCCAACGCTCTAACCACTAGACTACGGTATACATTGCGGCAAGTTAAACATAAGCTTGCATCCTATAAGTGTAAGCGATATAAAATGAAGTAAAAAACATACGGGCAAGCTTGCGGCAAACCAGCACGCGATGTGGATAATAAAGAAGCAACACAATGTCACTAGTGGTAGTTAGTTAAGTAGGTGTTATTTTATATTGATGCTTCGGAAGAAAAACAGAACGTAGTTTAGACGGAAAAGAAAACAGAAAGTATAAAACTATTCTCTACTGTAAAATTACAATAGCTCAGAACCTATAAATATAACAATAAAAAGCTTAGTCCTTTAATAGTCTTGTGAGCTCTTTTTTTTAAGTGGGAGATTAAATCGTAACTTGTTGAGGCCTTAATTATCATTTTTCTGTTCCTTTTTAGATACTAGAAATGCTCTCTCTCTCTCTCTCTCTCTCTCTCTCTTACTGTCTCAGTTTCTCAATGAATTTCCGTTTCCGTTTTCTCTCTCCTATGAATTGACTCTGAACAGTGAATGACTGGCTAACAAAGAAGTCCATGTGAGAATGGATGGAGAACTCGTTCAACAACAATAAAAATACTTCCAAACATTTTAATTTATTAATCGACGATTTTTTTCTTTAATCATTTACAGCTTATATATATTGATAGCTTATAGTATATATTCTATGAACTTACTCTAAAACGTCCTACTATACGAGGTGGAAGTGTGGACATTATATGGAAGTGAGTTGAAAGACTCTGAAATGTGTTTCCGCATAAGGTGCTAACGTTCTCAAGTTTGGTGCGAGCGGTCCCAAGTTCGATTGCCTGTGAGTTCACTCGGTCGGAAAGGTGTAACACCTTTTCTGCCCAGTCATCCTGAGTGCGGTCTCTCCTTGGTCTTCCTCAGTCATACCAGAAAAATTCCGGTATAGTACCTAACATACAGGTCCCTGACCGGCTCCTTTCTTTCTTCCCCACTTCCCCGGGTAGTGTGCTCGCCGAGGGAAGTCATCCTTCATACGTGACGGCCATAGATACCGGTAATGAAAAATAATAACTGGGATATGGGTCTGGAGAAGAATGAAGATAAATAGCTGGACCAAATACCAAAGAATTGGACGCCGTTCATTGACTTTTAACAAATTTTTATTCTAATTGAAAGTTATCTATTAGGTTATTATAGATTTTTAATAATAACCTAAAATAGCAATTATTGAACGGCGTCTTTGTTTTTGTTAAGATTTTCTAATCTTGTCTCGTCTCGTAAGTTTTGTAGAAGTATTTGTCTAGTCTCGATTCTTGGAAAAGTTATTCTCGTCTTGTATAAATTTATGTCCTAATTCTTTTCTTAAGTTCATCTTGAACTTATGAGAATCCTTCCGTATCACAAGAAGCCCACGAATGAATGTGATATAACAACATTTAAATCATATTTATTATTGGAGCATATTGTGTACTGGCTTTAAGTCAAATTTAACTTTGATAAATGCTCTTCATCTTCATTATGTTCGTAAATCACACTTTATCGATTTTCTCCTGTCAAAAATTAGACGAGTGTTGTCATGTCGTCTCAAATTCGAAAATGTAACTCTCGCCTCGTTTTTAAAACAAGAAATTTCAAACCTCGTGGGCAGCACTAATCAAGAGAAAACCCAAACTTTGATAGTTCATAATTTAGGAACGAAAAGTCATCAGAGGGGAAAAAAAATCACATACTTACTAAGCATGTCGGAGTCTATCTTCCTGCCAAGTTTGGTCAAGATTGGATTAATTATGTAGGTACAGTAGTTGCAATTCGTTCCTTTTCTTTTTACTTGCGAAAATTTGACTACACTTTGATGTTTCGGGAATCAAAGATTTTCACACGAAAATATTTCGCATGTTTACTAAGCAAAGAAACTCTAGTATCTCCATCCAAAGTTGGTTAATATCAAATGAGTTCAGTAGATCGCATATGATACATACGTACTGTCTTAGTGATTAATTTTTCTTCTTCATTTTTTTAGAATATCAACTAAAGTACAAAAAGGGAAAGAAACTCGTTAGGCCTTATTTTAAGATAATTTCGCTCATTAGGGATATGATAGAAGCTAAGATAGGAAAGGAAGAAAACGTACAATTAATCAACGATATGTTATTTTTTTTTTTTTTTTAAGAAAAAGAATGATTGTTTCTTACTTGAAAAACTGACAGCTTATGCACTCTGGAAGCTTCTAAATTGCGGCAGTTATCTTGTCTTAATAGTGATTGCAAAATTCCTCATCTAATGACGACAATTATAATTCCAAAGTGAGAGAAAACTCTCATTTTGACTGCAACTAAATTCAAAACTACAGGGAAGAAAGAAGAAATGTGACTTTTAAGTTATTATTGAGTTATGAATATTCGTGTGTACGTCTTAAGGATTAGAATCTCCTATCCTAACATTATAGACAAATAGTGCATAAATTATTGTCTCTTGGTTGTTGACATTGTAACGCAGTTGAGTCTTTTTTTTTTTTTTTTTTTTTATGAAGAGGTCAATTATTCGAACAGCAAATCGCGAAATAATAACAATGAGAACCGAAGTCTCTTGTGAGTACTAAGTGCACGGGTTTGTTTCCTTGTAAGGAATGAAACAATAGGTCAAAAGTAGAGTTCTGAGATAAGAAACCCTGTTCGAAAACGTCACAGGGAAAAGATTCTACTAAATTTTAGAAAGTTAGGCAACCATTTCGTCACTTATATCTCTCGATGTCTATATATATCATAATATTAAACAGATAAATTACAAAGCAGATATTATAATTGTGCTCGCAATCCCTCACTTATTCCATTCGTATAAACATTGGAAGATTCAGAGATAAATAGCAAGTAGATAACGTGAATTTACGACGTTTATATAAAGTATAAAGGTAACCAAGAAAGTTCTGTCGCTTTTTGTGCAGGTCTGAGTTCAATTAGCCCTCACACTGTGGCTTGAATGCAAATGGAGATAAGGAGAAGATCAGTTGTTGGTGTAGGTATATCCAACTTACTACCTGGTTGGAGCAGCTCAGTTACACCGTGAACTTGCGTAAGGACAAATTGAACATGGGACTTCCATAGAGCGTCATAAGGGGTGTATGCTGTACGAGTTCAAACTCAGGTGAAACACCGCTGAGAGGGGCGGAAGATATCTCAGGCCTTTGGTGAGGGTGTCGTGACTGCGCGGACACTGCAGTGGTTGTTTAACAAGTTTAAGGACGGTGACCCAACACTCGAAGACGCACCACGTGCCAGAAAACCAACACATATAAAAATGAAGATCTTCAAACAGCAATTAAAGCGAACAGTTGCCAGACATGTAAAGGAACTGGGACTACAGTTCAGTGTCAGTGGGGAAACCATTCGGCAGCACCTCCATCAACTCGGGAAGCACTACAAGTTGGGTGGATGGGTCTCACATGATTTGATTCCGGGCCAGAAGGCAACGCGAGCAGACACTTATGTTTCTTTGCTGTCTTGTCTGAGGAAGGAACCATTTCTGGACACGGTGTTGACATGCGATGAGAAATGTGTCCTGTACGAAGCTCCACGGCGCTGTCATCATTGGTTAACATCCCATGAACCGGTTCCAAAACAACCGAAACCAGCACTGCACCAGAAGAAGGTTCTCCTGTGTGTTTGGTGGACTGCTCGCGGCATCGTGCATCGGAAATTACTACAAACTGGTCAGAGCATCAATGCAACTGTGTACTGTCAGCAGTTGAACCGTGTTCAAGAAAACTCAACACTCTGGAGCCAACACTTCTGAATCGTAAGGGTTCCTCCTGTTACAAGATAACGTTAAGCCCCACGTGGCTAGGATGACCCGGGACACCATCCTATGCTTTGGATGTGAAACACTATTGCTTCCGCCATACTCTCTGGACATTGCACCTCTCGATTATCACCTGTTTCATTCCTCGGACAATTACCTTAGAGGGCGTCAGTTTAAATCCTTAGCAGAGGTGCAAAATACACTTGATACCTTCTTCGCTTCACGGCCCACCAAGTTCTACCGCGATACCTCCATGGCCTTCCAGAACGTTGGCAGAAGATCGTCAATGCTGATGTTTACTATTTTTCATGTTTCAGGTACGTGTTATGTGACATACTGATGTTCGAATGTGGTGGGGGAAAAAGCGACAGAACTTTCTTGGTTACTCTTATATAATAATTTATATTAGAATCACATGCAGCTTTCTACAAATTCTCTACATTTTCAGATTACAACTCAAATGTGGCGATTTTATACACAAGTAAATCGTGAGTTTAGAATCAATCCAGAAGTTATTTTCTATTTTCGGTACCGTTGTCTTAAACACAATCAAGGATATATATATATATATATATATATATATATATATATATATATATATATATATATATATATATATATATATATATATATATATATATATACGTAATAAAATAGGAACAATAAGAAGAAAAAGAATTCATCGTCCTTGAGACCTACTTAATTTTACGAATAATGTGACTTTGATGCTGTTATCTTAAGTAAGTAACCATGCAAATAAAACAGATACAACATTTGAATTAAATAAAATAAAGGAAAATAAACTCGATTTTAATTATAAAATACTTAGATATTAGATAGATTAGTTTAAAAGCTATCTAAACTGAATGTCCTTTCGATGTACCCGTTCTCGAGATCAATAGCACTCTGTGGTGCATGCGATCAATTGCATCTATGAAATTATTTATGCTCAGGCGATGTACTAGAGATTGTTTCACTGATGGATTGATTTTCTCCCATTTTATCGAATTTTTGATTTCGTGTGGCTTTTCAAAAAACGAGAAAGTCAATGGACATTCATATCCACGATTGCTAAGTGTAAGCTCATGAGTTTTAATCTTTTTGAAATCCATTGAAACTTCGCAGTGATGAGCAAACATCACAAGTGTGACCATTCTTATGGAATATTATCATTCCAATAACAATTATTTCGCTTTCAACGTCTTCTTTGGCTTTAGACTTAAAAATGGGACTTTCTGGTTTATTATCAACAAACTTATAAAATTCGTAACTGAATTATATTGGCTAAAAAAGTTCGAATTTCGGGAGATTTAAGAAGCCAAATCTGGGGAATCGTAAGTCATAGAGATATGATATTTTTTTTTCGATTTTTTGCAGGAAAGAGAAGAAGGTGCTAATAAAAAGATTTACTTTTACATATAGGAACAATCACAGTAATCCCTCCCGCTCCATCTCTCCATTCTTTTTAAGTTCGTTCTAGTAATACTCTTATAGCATTCTCAACTGGTTCTCATTTGAAATTGAATATAATGAACAATATAAAAGTTTATAAGAAGCTTCAAATTTCAACAGGTCAATATTTTTCGAAGATCAGTTCTTTTTTTTAAAAAAAAAATGAGCACTGACACTACAGGGTGAACAACAAGTCACGCAACCCGTTACGCAAATGCTTTTTTTCTTTCTTTCGTTGCGAATGATGGTGATAATTGAAATAAGCAACTTAATAGTACAGCAGCAGTACTCCAGGTAGAATTTTCATTCTGGAAAAGAACATAAGGAGTTTGAGTTACGAAACCATGCAATGCAGATTCACATTCCAAGAAGGCATCTCGGAATGTAAATCAACCATTAATTGCGAACCAACATTCAACGAACAGTGTGGACAGCATTTCACGTAAAGGGGAAATGCATTTCTTAAATTCGATACGAGATGAGAAAACAAGGCAATTCTCGTCTCGTTTTCTTTCTTTCTAATAGTGAACAACACTAGTTAACCCATGTCTCAAATTTGAAACATTGTTTTAGTATCACATGATTCATAGTAAAAAAAAAAAAAAAAAAAAAAAAAAAAAAAAAAAAAAAAAAAAAAACTAAATTAATCAATTGATTGTACGAACATAATGAAGAGAATTTGTATTGAAGATACTTCAATAATAAATATGGTTTTAATGTTGTCATATCACAACCTTCGTGGATCTCTCATGCCTCGAAAAAAATCTGATAACTTCTAGATCAGGGTGCAAAATTTCAAAGTCAGACATACTCGCCAATCAAAAAATGATGGTCACCAGTATCTCTCACTTACAAATTATGAGACACCTCTCCCCCATGGCGTTTGGTTTGAGAAAGGAAGACTTCATATTCGGTGTTTTCTCTCACCAGTGACAATTATTTTCGTGCGAAACAGAAACTGCAGAGCCCTGTGAGTTTAGGCAGAATTGAAAACTTGTCGCCAGCTCTAAATTTCTAGATTTCTAGCCGCCAATCGGACCGGAATTTTTTCACCCTGTTCTTGATGAAACAAACTGGAAGGAAAAAAAAACAAGCTATAAATTTATACATACTTATATTTACAAAACTAGACGAGACGATAATAGCTTTTCGATAATCGAAACGAGACGAGAATTTGACCAAAAAAAATTACGAGATTATACGAAAAAAAAAAAAAAACATCTCTCATCTCGTGAGGAATACTACCTGCATCACTCCAGAGCATGTTCAGCAACATGATCAGAAGGGTGCACATGTGTGAAGCATTAAACGGTAGAAAATTACTAAACATCTCTTTGTAGTACATGAATGAGTTACGTGATTTTTTTATCACTCCGTGAATTTTTCGAGTATATGCAACCATGTTACTCTTCTTGATCAAGCAAGTTGCGAGATACTTAGAAGAGCTGATTTTCAACTTTTTTATTTATTTTCTCATTTCTGTACTCTTTTCTTTCTTTTCCATTTTCTTCCTTTTAGTGAACGAGGTGTAGAATACGAGTAATGTCCGATATAATCCAGAATATATACGAGGGAGAAGTTTAGATTTGATTTTAACTGCTAATAATATTTAGAAATAAGGCTACATGTAATCAATTCAAACCTATTTGTACTGAAATTCTCTCAGGAAGGGAATTGTTTATAAACCCTAACACAAAACAATTCTTAATGTTTTTTTTTTTTTTTTTTTTTTTAGATGTTATTGTATTATAGTTGAGGCACTTTGCAATAAGCCCGTATCCATGGGGGTCTAAGGGGGTCCCCTAAAATTTTACTGCCCCCCCTAAAGTTTTCATGGTAGTCTTGCAAATGAAGTATAATATGGCGATGAAATATAATATGGTTGGATTGCTATTTAGAAACGCTTTGGTAGGTTATAATGATATGAGATCGTTTTTGTCACTGTAGATAACCTTAGGTCGTATATGGCTTTTATCTTACTGTTAGAGAAACAGTTTTTTAAATATTTTTTTTAAAATGTATAGGTGAATTAGATAAAATCTATTGGGTATTATTTAAACGTCATTTGAAGAAAACAATCCATAGACCAATCATATGTTATATGTTGCATTTCAAAGACAGACGTTAGTTTAAAAAAACTGAAGGTGTGTGAAGTTACCTGCATTTTACACTATGTCTGCTTCGATTCAATTGTTCTAATAAGAACACGCAACTCGCCTTGCCTTCAAAGGTTCAATTAATCCTTGAGGCTCGCCTGCAAAAGTAAAATTGAATAGATGTGATGACGTCATGTTCTTCAATCATTCTTTTTCTTCTTCTTTTCTTATATTTCCTTTAGTGGTTAGGATTCAACCGAAAGCAAAGCACCAGCGGAAATGTCGGAGGGGAATCAATGCAAGTACTATCTGTTCGTTGTTTCTTTATTATCCCCTCCTTTCTCCTCCGTCTTTTATATTTCTTTCTCTTTTTTTAATCTTCGTTTAAACTTCCAAGAAGAGCATTTGCTTTTCCCCCTTCCCCAGTACATACACAACGGAAGGGGTGGTTAGAGAGGGGAGAGTAAGCTATGTAAAGGCGTTGATAACCTTGAATTGCATTGTATGACATTGACTAATGCAATGGGTGATGATGATCTGCAAGTCTGTAGCATTTTACATTGTTCCCCACTAAGCTACAAGTGTAATGATCATGGCTATATCAAGCCATTACAAGTATGCTGATCTCTTATATAGATTTCTAAGTTTCCATCACTATTATTATTATTATTATTATTATTATTATTATTATTATTATTATTATTATTATTATTATTATTATTATTATTATTATTATTATTATTATAGCTTTACCCTTCTTTTAGTTTCATCGCATTCGGATAGAAATGACATCTTAAAGTGAAGAGTAATACTTAATTTAATTTACGTTAAAAAAAAAAAAAAAAATCAACTCTGAACTATACTTCCAAACAATTCAAATATACAACATTAATTTCCTTTGGTGGGGCTGGTAGTGGGTTCCGTAATTCAACTTTCTTAGTCAGAGGCTAGATAGTGTGATGGAAATGACCCATACTGTGAAGTCGATCTTGCATGATTACTGTGCACCCGCCAACTGCACCGGACTTTAAAATCGTGGTCGTTGATAACAAAGGACATAGAAGGTTAGTAATTTTGAAGTTCTCTGTTCATGGATACAATGTTTCAAGAATTAAATGTTGAATTGATTGGGTTATAGTTCAGTCAAAATCGGTTTATTTCTTCAATCATGAAGGAGAAGATTCTCGTAAATCTTTGTAAAAGCTGTTTATTTCTTACAATGGATTATTGTCTCTCTTTCAGGTTCTTCACAGTTGACATTTGTTTCCTGTCTCCGTTTCCTTGGATCTACTTATCTCCTGTGTAGTGATGTGAGGCGGAAAATTTTCCGCGGAAAATTTTCCATTTCGGAAAATTTTCCGGAAAATTTTCCGCTATATTTTTCCGGAAAATTTTCCGTTGTAAAAAAATATCAGTAATCAAGTAAGAATTCCTCAGTAATCACGAAATGGATTGAATTCATGTATAGAAATGTTGAAAATTGAAAGATCGTTTAAAGAATCTGAAAATTTTCATGGCTCTGACAATTTTCAATACTATGTAGGAACAAGTTAAACCATTTTTCATGAATCGAAATATTTTCTGCCTTATATGGAAAAGTTAAAGAATTTTTATGAGTCGGAAAGTTTTCATCATTTTGAAGCAAAAAGTAAAACAACTTTTTTGTGAATCGGAAAGTTTTATTGCTCTGTAGAAACAAGTGAAAGGAATTTTCATAGATCGGAAAATTTTCGTAGATCGGAAAATTTTCATCACGATGTAGAAACAAGTGGAAAACACTTTTCATAAGCCGGACAATTTTTTATATGTATAGTGATGTTATGTGGAAAATTTTCCATTATATTTAACTACACATAGAGCTACAAAATTGAATTTCAGTAGAGGAAAGTTAATCAGCAACAAATTATAATTTTCCAATTAGCTTTCGGGAACCGGAAAATTTTCTAATATTTAAAGTTGGGAAATAAAATTTTACACAGTGTTTCTCTCTCTCTCTTGCTCTGCGTGTTCCTTCGTTGCTAAGCGGTTAGCATACGCGCCTTTGGCATGGAAAACCTGGCTTCGATTCCCAGCGGAAGCTCATGTAGTTCGGATTTCACGTTAATCAGTTGTCCCGTCTTATATAGTCTCGCTCCTGAAAAGGACGTTAAACTCAAAATCAACTTAATTCAACTCCTCTCTCTCTATCTCTCTCTCTCTCTCTCTCTCTCTCTCTCTCTCTCTCTCTCTCTCTCTGTGTGTGTGTGTGTGTATGCAAAGTGCAGAGAACACACATCCAGTTCGTAGAATACAAATATTCCATCCTATTATTTAAAATTTCAATTTATTAAAAGTCATGAATATTTTCCGATTCATAAAAACATACTCCACTTATTCATTCGATTCATGAAAAATTGTTCCACTTGTTCCTACATAGTACTGAAAATTTTCTAAGCCATGAACATTTTCAGATTCTTTAAACGATCTTTCACTTTTTAACATTTCTATGAATTCAACCAATTTTATGAATACTGACGAATTGTTACTTGATCACTGATATTTGTTAAGAACGGAAAATTTTCCTAAAAAATATAGAAGAAAATTTTCCACCTCACATCACGGCTAAACAACGATGTAGGAATAAGTGGAGTATGTTTGTATGAATCGGAAAATTTCCCGGAAAATTTTCATCACAGTACTGGAGAGAGAATTTTTTGATTCTTGAAAAATTTTTTCACTTGTTCCTACATAGTACTGAAAATTGTCTAAGCTATGGAAATTTTCAGATCCTTTAAACGATCTTTCACTTTTTAACATTTCTATATATGAATTCAATCAATTTTATGAGTACTGACGAATTGTTACTTGATCACTATTTGTTAACGGAAAATTTTCCAGAAAAATATAGAAGAAAATTTTCCACCTCACATCACGGTAAACAAGGATGTAGGAATAAGTGGAGTATGTTTTTAGGAATCGGAAAATTTTCCGTTTCAAAATTCCCGGAAAATTTTCATCACTGTACAGGAGAGAGAATTTTTCGATTCATGAAAAATTGTTCCACTTGTTCCTACATAGTATTGAAAATTGTCTAAGCCATGAACATTTTCAAATTCTTTAAACGATCTTTCACTTTTTAACATTTCTATATATGAATTCAATCAATTTTATGAATACTGACGAATTGTTACTTGATCACTGATATTTGTTAAGAACGGAAAACTTTCCGGAAAAGTATAGAAGAAAATTCTCCACCTCACATCACAGCTAAACAACGATGTAGGAATAAGTGGAGTATGTTTTTATGAATCGGAAAATTTTCAGCACTGTACAGGAGAGAGAAGTTTTCGATTTATGAAAAATTTGAAAATTGTCTAAGCTATGAAAATTTTCAGATTCTTTAAACGATCTTTCACTTTTTAACATTTCTATATATGAATTCAATCAATTTATGAATACTGACGAATTGTCTAAGCTATGAAAATTTTCAGATTTTTTAAACGATCTTTCACTTTTTAACATTTCTATATATGAATTCAATCAATTTCATGAATACTGACGAATTATTACTTAATCACTGATATTTGTTAAGAACGGAAAATTTTCCGGAAAAAGATAGAAGAAAATTTTCCACCAAACATCTCGACTAAACAACGATGTAGGAATAAGTGGAGTATGTTTTTATGAATCGGAAAATTTTCCGGAAAATTTTCATCCCTGTACATGAGAGAGAATTTTTCGGTTCATGAAAAATTTGAAAATTGTCTAAGCTATGAAATTTTTCAGATTCTTTAAACGACCTTTCACTTTTTAACATTTCTATATATGAATTCAATCAATTTTATGAATACTGACGAATTGTTACTTAATCACTGATATTTGTTAAGAACGGAAATTTTTCCGGAAAAACATAGAAGAAAATTTTCCACCTCACATCTCGACTAAATAACGATGTAGGAATAAGTGGAGTATGTTTTTATGAATCGGAAAATTTTCCCGGAAAATTTTCTGGAAAATTTTCCGGAAAATTTTCCGTTTCAAAATTTTCCGGAAAATTTTCATCACTGCTCCTGTGATTTGTGAATTTTATTCTGAGTTGTTCGATTTCCTTAGAGAAAGCAGCATCATTATCGACTAAATGTCAGGATATAACTTTTAAGAAAATTAATATTAGCGCTTCGACAAGAAACTACTTTTATTCATGGTGCTCTGCAGTTTCGCTAGCCAACCATACATTTGCAACTTACGTACATTGATTTGCTCTCATTTGAGTCATCCTTAGAACCAATAAAAAAAAAAAAAAAAAAAAAAAAAAAAAAAAAGTGAAAATTAAATAGTTCCTTACTTGTTTACGTGAAAAACAATAATTCCTAAATGATATGATATTAAGAAAAAATCAAGGCATAAGTTTTCTACATAAATGTGACATGAAAAGCTAATTTTGCTCCTCGTTGAAAATACTACTATCCGATCAAGTTGCTTATCGCTTTTATTACTGATGCCATCTACTGAAACGCTGTAGCGCCACTTACTGGCCCATTTTACAAAGAGAAATCAGTGGCGGTTATATTGAGATGTCTAGATGTCCGCTCGTGTCCTGGAAACAGGAATTTCTACGGGATTCCTGGAGAACTTTTCTGTATTCTTTGCGGGATAATTAATTATTTTGCTTTTTCATTGGCACCAATATTCCTTTTCTTTCTTTTTTTTAATTCGTAGTAAGAGTGATTCTTTTAAAACTCACGGGTTTCATTTGGGTCTAAAATTTCTAACTGAAGTCCGATTTTCATGCCGTTTGTGGCAAATGATCAAGGAAAGATAGGAGATTTATGGAACTATGTTTACTGGTTTAAATTTATCCGGGGTAATATCGTCCACGCATCAAGAAAAACATCAAATATTCGCCAGTGTACCTTACAATTAGAATAAGGTGCGGTGCGGTATGAAGATTTCAATTTATCTTCGTTAATGACAACCTCGCCAAGGTCAATAAGAAACAGGAAACTGGGCCGTTGTATTGGGAATTGTGCTGTACAGTTCTGTGCTACTGTGTGAGTATGATCAGGATACAGTGAGAATAGTGTACTCTTTGGAGCAACAGAGTTTGTCGTTAAAAATTTTTGGAAACAGAATCGGTTGTTGCTACGCAAAGGGTATTTAGAAAAAAATTTGCTTCACGTTTTGACCCAGACAGGAACATAATAAATTGTCTCTAGGGAATAAATTGAAAGAAACAGGATCGCTTCTGAGTGAGGCAGGGAAGCATCTGACCCCACAGGCAGGTGTTGTGGAAGATGTCAGTTATCGACTCCTTAGGCCACCCAAGAAATTTCTCCGTCGTTTGTCTCAAGAAACCGACTATAGCTATTCAACGTGCGATGGGTGTTACCACTAACACTTAATTTGTATTCTCACTAACACTTAATTTGCATTCTGCAATTTCGCTTCAAAAATCCAAAACCTCATTCTAATTGTAAGGTACACTGGCGGATATTTTCTATTTTTCTTGATGACTTTAAACCAGTAAACATAGTCTCATAGATCTCCCATCCTTCCTTGATCATTTTCCACAAACCGCATGAAAATCGGACTTCAGTAAGAAATTCTAGACCCAAATGAAATCCGTGAGTTTTAAAAGAATCATTCTTTATTATGCTATACTTCTAACTAAAATATATATCCTGAAAAGGTCTTCACTACTCTAATATGCAGAAGTGTATGCCGACAAGTTTGTACGTCTGAAGAGGTCCCTTTTGAAGATCTTTTGTGCAAATCATTTAAAAATGGTGTTTATTTTCAGTGCATGGAAACTTGCCGGACACCCTGTATTTTGAATAGATTAAAAGAAAAATCTCTTTTACCGGTTTTGTAAAGAATACATTTTCTTTAGATTTATTAAAAATTTGAATATTAATAATCTTCTTTTTTTAAAAAAAAAATGAAAACGCGGTGAGCAAAAATCAGCCATTCTTCCCTTTTGTCTTGCGTAAGAAACCTAAAAAGTATAACCAGCTCATCCAAACTGACTATGCATGGTTGCTAAAAAATAATTTTGTAGCAATATGCTGCAAAAATAAACGACATGCAACTCCCGAGAAGCTAGCATTAATGCTAAAATATACAATGATGAGCGCGATCTGTAGACCAGAAAGGAAATGTTCTTAATTTTTTTCTTTATTTCCTTTTTAAAACCGGCAAAAATTTCTTTTGTGTGTGTGTTTTCATTAATATAATTATATCATCAACTGTTATTCTAATACCAACTTTTAAGGCACGAAAACCCAAGTGTTAACACGTAGTGTAACCGCCCATCTTGTTATATCTGTTGCCAAACTTAAAAAAAAGTTTTTTTTTAAAAAAAAAAAAAAGCAAAAAGACAAAAAGAAAAAGCGCATCATCGAACTCTTCTTACACACGAATAGGATGGAACGAGAGAAGTGGGGAGAGGTGGGAGATAAAGGTAGTTAACGTATATTGAAGATGCTTCCGCTCTTGAAGATGTTAAGTTTCCCTCTCCTACCGCTTGGTGTCTCTGGCTATTGCGTCATCAATAGGAATGATAACTAATGGGAGTTTTGGTCGGATTTAAAAGAAATGAAAAAAGAAAAAAGAAGGAAGAAAACTAACTGATCATGTGTGTGTGTATAAAGATGGCAATGGAGACGAGTAAAAACGACTTTTTTAAAAAAACCCATCTGGTCATTGAACACATACTTACTTATACGCATGTAACTTGTTGACCTTCAACTACTGACGGAATTACTTCGGCATTGTTTAGTTTTGCCTTGCTATGCTATATACTTGAGCGACATCTGCGCGTGGAGGCTTTTAGAATATTAAGCAGCTTCAAGTACGTAAATAATGAAGAATGAAATCCTTCCCAAACATTACTTCCCTTCCCTCCCCCCGCAAAAAATGACACACATGCTGTGTGTATATATATTTTTTGTAACTATACTTGTATCTAGTGTTTGTACGCAATACACGCACGTACACACATGTATACATATATACATATATTTACATGTACACGCACAATGAAGCAAAGGTCTATATATTTTTTTAAACCGAGGAGAAAAATTCCTTCTCATCGTGTAATTACATATTACGTTGTGAGTATTCGTTGTGTAAAGCCTATTTATGAAAATACCTCAGACTTGTCTCTGTTTGTTACTTTTTTTATATAAGTTTCGTTAGTTTTTTTCTGATCAACTTCTGGAAGTTGCCAACTTAAAGAGGCAAATTGTTACGTGTGTTTGTTAACCGAATGGATGTAAATAAATGCACCAGGGCCACCACCAGTTGTGTCATTCAAACCATTTAACAAGGCTCTATGATTAGTATAGAAAGTTTATTTAGAATTAGGCCTAATATTATTACTATATGATTATGTTACTACGTATTTTTATATTATTATTATGATGACACAACACGAAAAAAATACACCATGTAAGTTGGAGATGGACAACCTGATGCCCGTGGGTTTTTTACAAGTTCTCCCGTTCCTCTCACATTATCATTCTATCAGTTCATTTTATAATCATTCATTTGCAGTAACCAATCGCCTTCTCTAGACTGTAAAGCATAATTGTGGGACGTAAAACTGAAATATTACGTTTTCAGTTTCATCAGGGTCCCAATTTACCATCTCTTTACTTCAGCGCCACAAAAAAAATGCGTTTCTTTCAGGAAACTAAATACATATTACAGAAACAAACTGGGTCTGCATATTGGTAAACTTGAATTTGTATTGTTGACAGCTGTGGAAAGTTAAACTGTAATGTCTCAACTTCGTCTGGTCTTAGTTATCTCTTTAAAGGCTGGAAAGGAGGAAAATATATGCTACATTTTCAAAAATGATAATAGATTTTTTTTATTTTTTATCTTCATGGGGGCTCCTTAATGGCTTGGGATCCACCGCGTTGCGGCGTTTGCGGGGCCGTTATTTACGCCTCTGTTTCGTGATAAATCGAACGCCACTAGTTGATGTTTTCCAGACACTGCTTTAGAAGCATGTGCTTGTGCAATGGTCACCGTGTACATCTGAACTCAGGGCCGAATTTAGATAGGACAAAGGTGCACGTGCACCCCCCTTCGTTGTAAATATACACTTTCTATAATGAGAAGCTAGCAGTGAAAACACGAACACTTTCCAAAACTTTCTGCCATTATGTTTCCCTTTGGGGGCAGAGCAGAGCCTTGCAAAAGCAATAGTTTAAGTCGATTTTCTAAAAGTTTGAAGGAAAAGGATTCATCAAACAAAACAATATAACATTTGTCAAGTAGGGAAGAAAACAGAAGCCAGGAAAAGAGAACATTTTCCTGTATGCCACTTGCGACCCTCTTTAAAATACTTTCCTCCGTTGTCGCATGTCACTTTGAAGAGTTTCTTGGTTATTGAGATTGGTTATTTTGATAGTTATTGGTGCATCCCCCCCTCAGACAATCCTGGATCCGACCCTGTCTGAGCTCAACCCCGAGAATTTTCCCATATTTTTTTCGGAGGGGGGGGGGTGAAATCTTAGTAGTAATCTGTAAAAATGCTGGATCTGGCTCACCTCCGGGAGCAAATAACCATTGCAACAGCTACTATGAACTCTCACGTGTTATGGTAATGTTCAAGTTGAAATTAACAGTTATAATAAGCTAGACTGGAGTTTCGAAAGAAAAGCTTCATATCGAGAAGTAAAATGACTAAACTCTAAACTCTAAATCGTTAAACTTTCAATGAGTGTATTTTGTCTTTTGATGTATGAATAGGAGACATGGACATTAAAAAAAAAAAAAAAAAAAAAAAAAAAAAAAAAAAAAAAAACTGGAGACCACACTGCAAAGCATCATCAGTAAAATTAGGGGAATACGAATAATATGGATCAGAAAGAAGTGAAAGATATTATCATAAAAATAAACTAACTGAAGTGAACATACTACCAGATAAAAAAAAAAGTATGATCGATGCATAAAAGCATTTCTTGACAGGATTCCGAAAGATATGAAGAAGTATAGGGAACATACTGATACGAGGTGGTTCGTCGAAACCAAGAAACACTAAGCAATAATGTGGAAAAGAATTGCCCAAGATAGATGATTATGGAGAGAATTTAGAAAGACCTTCATCCAGCGTGGATTGACTGTTGTTCGTTTAGCTCCCCTTTTCAGCACGAGGGTTATATAAAAAGATACATTTACAGTTTTAAACTGGAATTCGAACCGCTGTAATAATTTAAATAAATTATTGTAATGATTTCCACCAGGAATCTAACCCGGTACCATGTGTACCAAAGGCACGTTAGATAACTATGAGACCCTTAAGGAGAATACGGTTATATATAAGGGCTATTATGATTATACACCTAGGTACGTATATTGAGCATTTGATTTACATAAATATGTTCATTATTGTACAGACTATAGAGTTACAATTTCAACGTTACTTTAAAAGTTGATATACTCTTTTAAGCTAAATAGAGCAATATGTTTTGAAAATATTATTCTATGTATGGCTTTTATATCTTTATTTTCAGTTCTGTCCATTTTTTTTTTCTCGTATACATATAGATATATATATATATAGATAGATAGATACACAAAGAAATGTCAAAGAATTTTCTTCTGACATAAACTTTATTGTCTCCACAGAACAACGAAAGGAGGGAAGGAGAAAAGATATCGATAAAAAGAAAGAAAGAAAGAAAGAGAGAACGAAAGGGAAGTTTGAGAGCCTTTCTTTCCACTTCAATTACAGCGCGGAGTCAGAGAACAGTTCGATGTTCCAATGGGAGCAGTTTGTAACCTTGACAACGCCAACAAGTATATAAACCATGGGAAAAGAGGAGGAAGAAGATGTTCCGCCGAATGTGGAAAAATTGTTTCAGGTGAGCTCTTCCAACAACAACAAAGAAACATCAAAGCCAAAAATACACATTTAAAACACAGTGGTATAGTGTGAGTATATAGTGCTTAATATTATGTGTTCCACTCTTGCGTAGTTCAAACAAATTTAACACTAATATTTACACACGTTATTATTATTATTATTATTATTATTATTATTATTATTATTATTATTATTATTATTATTATTATTATTATTATTATTATTATTATTATTATTATTATTATTATTACACCTAACTTTCCTAAGAATAAGTATAGGAAGTATTAAAGAGAGTGTCCGTCCGTTTGTAAGCAGATGTAAGACTTAAAAACAGTAAGACATAGAGAGAAATATCTCTATTGGGGATTGACAAAACTCTTTTTTATTAATAAAAAAAGGAAACCGTTTTGTAGAATAACCGAAAAATAGCAGTTTGGTTTTCTTCAAAACCGGTTTGTATGGGCTTTACACTGCAACCGGTTTAGGTTTTCTTCAAAAACCAGTTTAGTTTTTGTTTCTCACCGAAACTGTTTTCCATTTTCACCAAAACATTTTTGGGTTGTTTTTACTCTGAAACTGGTTTCGGTTTATTTCAAAGAACAGTTTTGTTTTGCTTCACCGAAACTGTTTTCCATTTTCACCAAACCAGTTTTGGACTGTTTTCACACTGAAACCAGTTTCGTTTATTAAAAAAAAAAAAAAAAAAGTTTAGTTTTTCTTCGCCGAAACTGTTTTCCATTTTCTCCAAAACATTTTTGGATTGTTTTTACTCTGAAACTGATTTCGGTTTATTTCAAAAAACAGTTTTGTTTTTCTTCACCGAAACTGTTTTCCATTTTCACCAAAAAAGTTTTGATCTGTTTTTATTCTGAAACCAGTTTTGTTTTATTTTTTTTAAAAAAAAGTTTTGTTTTTCTTCGCCGAAACTGTTTTCCATTTTCACCAGAAACAGTTTGGGGCTATTTATTACTGAAACGAAATGTGATTTTTCACCGAAGCTGGCATTTCTTCTTGTTCTTTTGTAGTAGTACTCATCCCCAAACAAGTTAACGAAGAATTTTTTATTGAAAAAAAAAAAAGAATTTAAAACTGAAGCTGGTTCATAGAAAACAAAGTTTGCGTGACAATGCTCCAGGTTTAATTATGAAAAGAAAAAATATAGATTTAGGTTTTAGTGAAAATATGTTGAAATACAAGAGGATTTTTTTTTTTAAATAAAAGAATACAAAATTTTACGAGTTCAACCGAACTCATTGTCATTAGTTTCAATGGCGTTTTTGATAATTTATTTTTGATCATCAGATCGTACTTTACGTGCTTCGGAATATATATAAAAATCGGACTTCGGGACTACATAATATACAAACTATTGATTTAACGAAGTTGCAAATTGCACATACTAATAGACTAGCTGAAATACCCATTCTTCGCATGGGTCAGATAAAATATCTATGTAAACAAACTGAACAACGAAAGAAGAAAATATCGGTTATATTGTACTGTTTATACATATCCCGGTAAACGCCCCCTGGGACCCCCTGGTTCGAATTTTTAAAAAAAGCCTCTGGCCCCCAGCCAATAGGAGATTATTTGGAAGTCAATGCCTGTAGGAGTATCACTATTTATTTCAGCGACCGCGAAAACAATGGATTTGACACTAATATCGGTCATTTTCTATTATTTTTACATGTCCCGGTAAACGTCCCGCGAAGGCCCCCTGATTCGAATTTTAAAAAAACGCTTCGTCTTGGTCCGGAGTCTGGAGCAAGGTACCCGTGACCAAAATTTGGTAACTCTCGGCCCACTCGTCTGGTTTCTATGCCGCACACAGACAGACACGCAAACAAACTCTTTATTTATATTAAATAAGATTAAATTAGCTCCTAACAACCATTCGTAAACATATTCTGAGTTTGCGACATTATTAAGCCTTTAAAAAAAGAAAAAGAAAAGATAACACTATTAATGTACAAGTTTTGAATAAGATATTATTAAATTTTACGTTATCAGAGTTACAAATGTACTGAAGATTTAAGAAAATTTAGTTTCGTTTCTGGAAGTGTAACAATTGGAAAGTTTAATTCCTGAAAATGTGATATTTTATTTCTTACTTTTCTTCTTCTTTTTTTGGTAATATTTTTTATATCCAAACAGAAAATGAAAGTTGAAAACAAATTCATGAAAATCATATAAGATGAAAATAAAAGTAATTCTGAAAAGATTATACTTTTACAAACCTTCAATTCTCAAGATAGCGTGAGTCATTGCACTTACAAGTTTGCTGTTCTGCATATGAACTTTTTTTTTAAGACCATAAGACCAACATTTTAAATTCTGCTTTATACTTAAAACCACTAAATGACTGACATATTGGAAACTTTAACGGAAGTAGATTTTTTAAACATAAAAACTATTTTGCTATAAGTTATTTTTTTTTTAATATTAAATTCCAAGATACCTACAATTTACACGCTAAGCTTCTCATCTTAAATTCACATGTTATTTTTTAGTTTCTTGCCAAGTTCTTGGAGCAAGAAGTACTATGTGTTATTACGTTGCAAACAATAACTTTTATTTTCCTATTTCTCAACACAATGCTACCATATGATCACTATAAATAAAAGTTTTCAATTGCAGAAGTTTATAGGCTTTTCCCTGTGAAAAAGAGGTTATACATTTCACAATACGAACTAAGTAAACAAAATATCAAAAGATTTTTTTTTTCATTTTTATTTATTTTTTGAAGAATAAAATATCAGAGGATATTATAAGTAATACAACCAGTCTTGTACAATTTTGTTGTTTTACAACTTCGAATGTCTGTGAGAAAAATATATTTTTAGTAACCTTTGTTGTCACCTGTATATTTGATGCTGTTTCACAATGTGTTAAATTTAAGATATTTATACCTACAATAATTCTGAAGTAACTATAGAAAATAATCGAGGAAAGTAAATTAGATATATGTATAGTAAATTAGATATATAGTAATATTCACGAAGGAAAATACTGCAAAGCATATCCACATTTCTGGTTACTTTGATGCATTGTCAAGAGTTCTTACACAATATTTTTTATTGTATTAAGTTCAAAACTAGGTGAATTAATTTGCCATATGTATACTACTTGTTAACTACACACAGACCCATATATATACGCGGCTTTGGTGCGATTCCTGGTAGGAGCTCATCGTTCAGATCTCACGTTTAACTTATAGGTCCATGTCTAATATAGCCTTGGTACAGAAAGGGACGATAAACTCTCATCCACTTCTGATTCAACAAAGTTAAATTATAAATACGTTAATCCAAACCTAATTATCTTTATTATTATTATTATTATTATTATTATTATTATTATTATTATTATTATTATTATTATTATTATTATTATTATTATTATTATTGTTATTGTTATTATTATTATTATTATTATATTATTATTATTATTATTATTATTATTATTATTATTATTATTAATTGAATCGTTTAGTTTTACGTCTAATGGCTATGCCGTGTAGGCTAAAGGAGACGGGGAGCTGGAATCAAACCAGGGACCTTAGAGACCAGAGGTGAACCCTCTATCACAGAGCCATCTTGGCTCCCAGGAAAGTTTAGAGTCCACGCACCTCCCTCTTTATATGTTCTGTGCTTGTTAATTATGCTTAATAATGGTCCAAAAGATTTTATGTTCGCCTCTAAATATCATATTGACTTCCCTTTCCTAATATTCAGTTCCTGACTGTAAGCCTGCAATCAGAGACTAATCATATATACAGGCGTAACTAAATGGAAGCAGGACCTCCTGGCACATTTGCTCCCTTCTCCTGTAGGATACCACAGACTGTAACTGTGGTATGGCCAGAAGTAAGGCGTCGTTGCTCTCCGGCAAAATATTCTAGTTACGTCAACGATACATGTTTAATTCTGTGGTTAATATATATCGTAGATTCATAGTTACTGAAACCGAAGGCTAGTCGTTGGATCCTAATGATTTTTGAAATCAATCTAATTATGTGTTTGTTGTTTATCCATTTCTCTTGGATTCTTTTTTAAATTGTTCTCACAATTTGTGAAGGTTCTGGCTTCTTGACACCATAGGAAGTGAGAATGTTTTATATTGAAGTGTTAATTGTCGTTACAACAAAGTGACAACCAATATATAGTGTAATGAAACAATATTCAGTTTTGACATACGTTTCATCTCTAATTCTAATTTTCAAATTACTATTCTATTCCAAATTTTAGTTTCCAATTTGCAACAGCCCTTTCTGAACCAAGTAAGCAAGACGTCTATGGTAAGTCTGAGTTTGCCCTTAATTTCCTTTGATAGACTTAACCTTACAAATTTTCTTTGTATATAGCTCTGTCAAGTGTTAATTCGAGTCATGCTTTGAGTTTCGATAGCTTTGAAACATAAACCTGTATATGATTAGACTAGATGTGAAAATGAAGGCTGCGCAGAAACGCGTGCACGTTAGACTTAATCTTCAGAGATTCTCTCTGTGTATGACTTTACCTAGTGTAAATTTTAAGTCATACTGGACAGGTGTGTCAATTTAAAGGAATTTTAATGCGAACCTTATAAACCTTATATTGTTTGTAAATCTGAAGTAAATTTGCGACGGAAGAACTAGCAAATTTGCTGTTGTCTTGGTTAGACTTGCAGCTGTGTAAATGCAAACTTGTTCAAGCCTGCAGACTTAACCTTGAAGCCTTGAGTAAGGCTATTAAAAGTCTGGAATGCTGTTAGGGTGATCATCCTACACCTACTCTACTCTCTTACTATTAGTGGTACCGGCTAGTTACAATAGAGTAGATGGATTAGAACTTCCTTCAGACAGAACATTCACAAATAGATATTCTGTTTGGGTTACCTAAATATGAGTTATGACTGATTATTTCTATTCTTGTATTATTCGTAGTGTTACTGACGAGACGAGAAATAAGAGTTTTCTAGTCTCGTCTCATATATTCTATCAAGTCTCCAATAATTCTTTCTAATCTTGACTCGAATTTTTCCTCGTCTCATTTTGAAGATTTATGTACTAAATTTATGCGCTGTTTTTTTCTTAACTTCAATTAGAAGTTGTCAGAATCCTTCTGCATCACGAGAGGTCCAAGAAGGGTGTGATATAACATTCAAAATCATAATTATTGAACCATATTGCATAATGAGTTGTGTATCTTTCTTTAAACGATGATTAATGCTCCTTATTATATTCATAGAATCAGTTCGAAAAGCGCGGGAGAGCGCGGGGGGACGCAGTCCCCCCACCTCCAGAAAATATGTATGGCGTCCCCTTAGTTCCTAAGAAAATTCAATGGACAAAGATAGGCAGGGGGAACGGCGTGGCATCATGCCGCTACCTACAGTCCCTCCACCTTTTTAGATCCACTTTTACCCCTGAATAGAATCACTTTATCAATTTCGTGAAGTTTCTCGTACCGAAATCGAGACGAGAATTGTCATTTTTACCGTCTCGACTCGAATTTGAAAAAATACGTCTCGTCTCATGGTACGTCTCGTCTCTAATATTATTCGTGAACTTTCGTCTACATTGGCTGATTCAATCATGAATCAACCTGCATGTACAGAATATTGAATTATGATACGTAATTAACTTTGTGTTGATAATGGATCATGTAATACGTACTATGCAAGCTAGTTAGGTATCATATATTCAAGGAGAAATTTGAAAGAAGAAAAAGAAGTTAGCTTGAACCTTTCTACAGATCATGATGTCCGTGACTTGTTCGACGTCTTGATTCCGGCCTTCCGAGAATCCCTCTAACCTCACCCCATCCCTTAAAATATCTAATCCTCTTTCTCTTTGACTCTCGTATAACAAAATCTCTTCTCTATTTACTCTTTTTTTGTTCTTCTTTAGATGAAAAAAAGCAATCGATAAATCGATTAGCAATTGCAGTCACGATATAAATGCTTCAAAAAGTTATAGAAGAGTATGCATGCAGAGAATGTTAGATCTTCTTCCTTTTATCTAAGAAGACAACAATTGTTCGTTATGCCCGACCTGATCGTTACTTCAATCAATTTTATGTTCTTCGTTTATTTTGTTAAGTTTGAATCTCAATTATTCATTCCAGATGGTGCCCAGTGTGGGTCGGTGAATGAGTGACCACAAACAGACAATGCTACACAACCAAATTGAGAGGAAATGGAAATCCCCAGTTATTAAACCCGGATTCGAACCATGGTATCTAGATTTGACCATTCTCGATTTAAGAACAATTACAAAAACAAAAAAGAAGTTCGAAAGGAGGCTCTCCTTGAATTAAATACATGAATTCTTGCGGAAAATAACCAACACAAATGAAAGTCAAGGTGAATTAGTCAGCAGGGCAACGAACAATTGGCATTGAAAACTACTTTGTTAATGTCCTCTGAATTAAGTATTGACATTATACAGTATATGTGTTTGTGTATGTATTTTGTGTATTTCTTCATAAGACGGCCATTCTTGTTTAATGAAGATACCTATATACAAGGGCGGATCTATAGCCCCCCCCCCCCTTGACGCTAAGGTTTACACTGGATAAAATGGGCTTCAATTCACCTTTACACTGGATAAAACGGCAAATTACGGTTTATCCCCTCCCTTGATCATATCCTGGATCCACCGCTATATATATATGGCGGATCCCGGATATGATCAAGGGAGGGGCTAAACCATAGTTTGCCGTTTTATCCAGCGTAAAACAGGATTGAAGTCCATTTTATTCAGTGTATACCTGAGGGTCAAGGGGGGGGGGCTATAGCCCATATAGCTCCCCCTTGGATCCGCCCTTGTTTATATACACCCTGTTTATTTTAACAGTGACATAACTCAAAATTCCTAACTTTTCAGGAGAAGCGTTTGAACGTTTCGAAATGCAGTAAAAACAAACGGGCACAAGAACAGCACAATGTGCTCTCTAGCGCCCAGTTTTGGAAGCACATCTGTGAATTTTTTACAAAAGAGACACCAAGATTAGCTTTCATTTTTTGCCCATAAGTCAATAAGGGCGATTTTTGAGTTATGTCACTCTTGAAATATATATATATATATATATATATATATATATATATATATATATATATATATATATATATATATGCATTGCTCTTCCGTATTAATTAGCTAATCCTATGGCTAAAAGAACCCAAGGGTTTATCACTACGGGAACAAGCAAAAAAGAAGAAAAGCTCTTACAAGTCCATTGTAAAGAAAAATGGTCGTGTATAAATTTCGAAAAAAGAAAAAAAAAAAGTATACGAATATGTTTACCGAGCTGCGATGTAGAATATTTTATCAAGCAAAATTTGTAGAACAAAATACATCTTTAATAGAAATAATAATAATAATAAAAAAGTACATGTCTAGTAGCATGATTCCCAAGCTAAATATTTGACCCTTGAACTATCTTTCATTAAATAATAAAATATTGAAAAAATATAAGAAACTACTTAAGTTTCAACCAATGCTTTTTCCTTAACAAGTATTTTCTTTTGTGTGCCACTTAAGAACCAATTCTATGTTTGCACTGTTGCCAAAACAATTTCTTTATTGTCTTTAACGTTTGTGTAACTTTTATAAACCATAAATGTATACCTGAGGATACGTTACAAGATTTATGTTTTAATATGCTACTTGCAACCATGAATTCCCATAATGCAATGCTTTTGTTGGTCTAGTGCAGCGTTTCCCAACCGGTGTGGCGCAAATGGACCGCTGGTGTGCCGCGAGGAAATCGAAACAAAATTATTAATTATATAGCAAGCAAATTGCAAGACATAGGAAAAAATGTATATTTTTGTATTACACATTACTATGAATTTCTACCACGGAAAAAAATACTGTAATTGTAATATATTATTCTATAGCTATTACCGTGTAGCAGACAGTATTTCGGCTCGTACATATTTCCACTGTTAGCTGCTATGTTACGCTTCAATTGAGAGTCATACTAACACCGAAAAATTGAAGCTCTTGTACGGTACGCGTCAAATGAACGTTCGTAGAACATTCATTCGCACGTGAATGACAAAACAACACTTTGTTCAACAGCTGTGTTTTGACTTCGACGCATCGCAAGCTGTGTGATTGTAATAATATGCACCGGTTTTGGTTAAAACAACAAAGTTAAAAGAACAAGACATTTGTTTGTTCGTTCGTTATTTAGTGATCTTCGTTCTTAGTGAAAGGTCGGATACAGTTTTCGAAAAGGAAAGCGTATTTTTAAAAATCTGAGTCGTATATTTCATTGCAATTATTTCCTATTTTAAAATTAGAATAAAAAAATAAGCATAATGAATTAGCATAGGGGAAAACAGTGATCGAGTTTCCATCTCTGTGAGAAGGAAATCAGTAATCACAGAAAAAAATTACCATGGTATTTTATATTTGCAAATAATAATAATAATAATAATAATAATAATAATAATAATAATAATAATAATAATAATAATAATAATAATAATAATAATAATAATAATATAATATAATATAATAATAATATAATAATAATAATAATAATATCTATGAGTGTGCCGCGAAAATTCAAGTTACACCCGTAGTGTGCCGCAAGTTGAAAAAGGTTGGGAAACGCTGGTCTAGTGAGTAGTTTTAACCAAGAATGTTATAAAATATAGGATCTGCCTATATGTATCTTCATCCTATTAAATCAATGTAGCAAAAAAAAAAAAAAAAAAAAAAACGAGCATCGACACGTCTGATTGGCTACTCTCGTTTGCACCATCTTCTGATTAGCTACTTTCGTTTCCGCCATGATTGTTGGTTCAAAATATTGCGATCCTATTGGGCGGAGTGGGCAGAGTAGGGGTGGCGAAATTGTGAGGTATGGCTTCAAGATTTTGTTGTAAGGGCAGATCCTCTATTTTATAACATCCTTGATTTTAACAGTATAAGGTAATGTAAAAGTGTACATGCTGCTTTTGTAAATACGTAATAAGGACTATGAAATATTGTAGACCCTTAAGTAAGATTACAGTATTGTCGTTAAAAAACATAAAAATTTGCCGTAAGTTTATTGTATACAGGGTGCTTCAAAATGACACTAACAACGTTTGGAAGGTGAAGACCAACCAGGGTGCAGAAATCCTCATTTCGGCGTTATAGGTTGCAGAAAACATGAAAAAATGAACTTTAAAGGTTCATAGCTCCAATACTATAGGACCTACCGTAGTCGGGTCAAGACTTCACTTAGGAATTAATATCTTATATGTGCTATCCAAAAAAACATGTTTCAGAATCCTGCGGTACTCACGCGACAATTTTTATAAAGAGAGTTTGGTTACAGGTATATAATCGCCTATAAAAATTGTTGCAGAAGTACCACAGGATTCTGAAAGATGGATATTTGGATAGGGCACATACTAGTTTCTAAGTGAAGTCTTGGCCCGACTACGGTAGGTCCCGTAGTACTGGAGCTATGGACCTTTAAATTTCATTTTTTCATGCTTTCGCTGACTGCAACTCCGAAATGACGAATTTCTGTACCCTGGTTGTTCTATACTTTTTATCTTATCGTGATGTCAAGAATCACCTCTGAAACGCTGTCAACATTGTTTTGAAATATCCTATATATATATATATATGAATATATATATATATATATTCATTCGTAACGCTCGCATCTTGTTCAAGGAGGGTAAAATCCGGAAACCCCCTTTGCGTACCCCCATCGGATTCCAGTGTACATTAGGCTCACAGGTTGTATCTGGAAGTTACATAGTTCTTTGTTTGTTTATTGAAGTTTGCATGCTTTTTTAGCAGAGAGATTATTTGGGATGTGAACCTACTGTTTAAGGTGAAATCTAAACCACTAGTGCGTTCGAAATATCAATACTTCCCCACCGGAAATCAAACCCGGGACTACATGCACCAATAAAGTGGGTATTCTACCCATTAGATCTGCAGAAAGGACTTATTCAGGTCTTGTGTATGTGGTATTACCTTTACGCGCTTGGGGGCACACCCCTCCCTCCCCAAAATTTAACATTTTCTCCCCCAAAATTTCCAGTTTAATTGTGTAATTTTCAAGCGAAACTTGACTCCCAAAAATTCATGGACGTAATTAGCACCCTTAAACACAACAGTGGGAACTCCTGCATGATCCCTAATCCGAATCCGATCCCTGATCCCTAATCCGAATTCCCAACCTATTCCTTTTATTCCAACTACTAGCAGCGTTCACCCCGCTTCGCTGGGGTCACCCCGGAACGCAATAAACTTTGTTACTTAGATAATTTTTACTTTTTCGCTTTCAAGTGATATGATAAAAACCATAGAAGAATGGAGTAAATGTTAACATTATATCGCCTGTCATTTATGTTAACCCGCCGAGTGACACGGTCATGTGGGTTGCATATAAATACGGTTAGATTTAGCTATGATGAGCTAACAAAGGATTTGTACGTTATGGACACTTGAATGGTCAATTATCTCAAGACACTGGTAATTGAAAATTAAAGTGATATGATAAAAACCATCTAGGGTCCAAATCTTAATAACCCCCCAAAAATGAAAGAAATTGGTTCAGCCGTATTAGCGTGATGAGCTAACAAAGGATTTGTACGTTCTCTTTTATATATATAGAAGATTAATTTCCAGTTTTGTTATAATTCTCTTTGAACCACGTGAAATGGAATTGGCTACCCTATTGTTATTCTAGTGGTCTGTTGTCCCACTTAGCTAAGTTAGAGTAAGTGAGTTAGAACCTATCTTCGGGCAAAACTCTCAGACATATCTACATAATACTTTCTTTTTTCTTTCTTCTTTTCTTTCTTTCTTCTTTCTTTCTTTCTTTCTTTCTCTCTCTCTCTCTCTCTCTTTACAATTTCCAGCTTTCTGTTGTGCGAATTTACCACATTCTTACTACCACAAGTACGGTGGTTCAGTGTTAGAGCGTTTACCTCTGGTGCGTAGAGTCTCTGGTTCGATCCCAGTTCGTTCAAAATGGGCTTTGTGGTGGAAAAAACATAGGATTCGTGGGTTTTCTCGGGGTTCTCCAGTTTCCTTCGACTTTATTCATTCCACCATTCCATTCATTTCTCATCATCACCATCTCCCATAGCCTACCAGGCATAACTGTGGGACATAAAACTGAAAGATTTCGCTTTTTTCTTTCTTTTTTTTTTTTTTACCACCACCAACGGGGTAGTTCCATGGTATAAAAAAAATGAAAGCGTCTTCCCCTGAGTAAACAGAATAATACATTTATGTAAATAATGGAATAATAATTTAAGAATAATGGATTAAATGCTCAAAACTAATGCATTAAAAGTAAAAGCTTCCACACTATAAACTACTCTACTCCACTGCTACGCACGTACTTGCTTCATTGCTATATTCTGTGAACCCGACAAGTGCGTTCTAGAATAACTTTTTTTTTTTTTTTTTTTTACATCTTTCCCTTCATCTCTCGGTCGCTAATTCGGCAGCACCCTCCTCTTTCTTTTTATTTCTTTTCTTTCTTTCTTGGCTTCACGGGTGGTGTTTGCGTTGGCAGCATAGTTTCCGCAGTCATAAATGAAAATACTAAAGAAACCAAAAAAAAAAAAAAAAAAAAAGAACAAGTTGAAACTGAAAAGGAATGCATAATACGGTCGGCCTATGAACTCATGGCACTTAAAAATAGTTGAATTACTTCCCACCAGTTACACACATTTAAAAAAAAAAGCATTTTTTGTTCCTTTTTAAAATGTTTTTTTGTTTCGGAATGACGCCTTTGGCCAGGGTAAAAATGAAAGGGTGGGGGGAAAGGTGTGGTTGCAAGTTTGGAATGTGCGTACCATGGTACCCCCTCGGGTTTATTATTCTTTCCTTGCGCACAAGCGATACAGAATTGTTTTCTCGAAGACCTGCTGCTGCGTGTAAAGCAGAAAAGAGGTCACCACAGTCAAAGATAGGGATGGTCACATTTTTTCTTTCCCTAAAAAACATAATGTTAACAAAAGCATTTCTAAAATACATACACACACAAAATAGTATACATTTCAAATAACTTCCATTTCAAAACTTGAAATATTAAAAAAATATCAAGGATTCAATTTTTAATTAAAATTTTACCTCATATTTACTTTATATTAAAATTCTATCTACAAATTTTAAGAAAGAAATTTTATTTTTTAAAAAATATGTCGATTTGTTCAAAGTTTAGTCACAAGTTTTCTTTCTTTTAAAAAAAATTTAAGCTAGTAATGTTTGAAAAAAGAATTTTTAGTATGGAAGATTGCTGAAGTTTTAAATTTAACTTAAATTCTAAAATATTATTGAATTTAATTCAAAGTATTTTTAATAAGGAAGATCGTTTAAGTTATACGAATTTACATTTTAAGTGTTAAAATAGTGTACAATAAATTTAACTGAAGTTTGAATTAGAAATGAAAAATTCAAAAAAAAAATTCTTGGATAAAATCTTGAAATAAAATTTTGATTTAAGTAAAAAAAATGTAATTAAAATTTCAATTAGTAAAGCTTTGAAAATAAGTTTTAGAAAGAGACTAAGTTGTTTAGAGTTTTGATTTAAGACTTAAAATATTGTCTACCTTATTTGAAATTTTCATTTATAATAATATTCAATAGTAAGAAAATTTCAGAACGAATTTGACTTTTCAATTCAACAATTAAAATAACAGTCAAATTAATTGGCATGTCAACTTAGTAAACTTTTTTAAGTTTTAGTAAGAAAACTTGATTAAGTTGCTTTGAAATTTCAAAATCTTAAAACGTTATTGAAATTAGGTACCTTACCATTTTAAAATTCAAAGAAGAAATCTGAACAAGAAAAATTAAGATTAGTTGGACTTCTGCTTAATTTCTTAACATGTTATAGGGTACGTTTCTGTAATTTACTCATAGTTGAAATTAGAAATATTGATATAAAAAAGTATTAGTACATTAAAAAAATTAGATTGAATTTTAAAATGTTGCTAACATAATTTAAAGTTTTTTTTTAAAAAAAAAAAAAAGAATTTCTGTTTCTCCCTTTTTAAATTTTAATTTTAATATTGAAGTTCTTTAAGCTTTTCATTCCAAGTGTACAAATACCGTACTTGTGCAGTTTACTTGCAGTTTTATTTTAGACTATTGATAAAGAAGTTTTAATCAGAACCATCGTTAAATTTCAATTTTGAAGTTTTAGTTGAATTCTATATTAAATATTATTTCATCTTTATCTAATTTAAGGAGGGAATTTAACAAGAAAATTATTTTTTTTTCAATATGTTAGTTTCTTAGAATTACTGAAACATTTTGTGTCTGAAGGACTTAATTTGAAAAATGGGATTAGCCTATGTAAATCACATATTGCTGTGACCTAGAGATATCATAGAATTTAAGAGTTTTACATTAAAAATATCATTATCTATGCAATATATTAAATAAATCATTCTCAATAAGAAAGCAAAACTACTAAGGGAAAGGAGGTGCTCATGATCTGAAGCTTACTGTACAAAAATGTTTGATTTGTCCTTCTTTTTTTGAAGGGAGAGATTATTTTGAAAAATTAATTCCGACCGCATAGACAAGACAGGCAGACAATGAGTGCTTCGTCGCATAACACATATAAGCAATGATTGGTCCGAAGGCATGGGGACGCTACTACACCAGGGCTCGACCTTCAAAAAAAAAGCTTTCCCCAATTTTTTCTCTATATCTCTTTCCAGTCTTACCTTCTTTACCCATGCCTACATCTGGCTGGACATTTCTTCTGTTCAAGGCTGTCAAGTTGTTCTTTTGTGAAGATCTGTTTAGCTACAAGAAAATTCCACCCAGAGTATACATTTTTTTCTGGGTCGTAAGTATTAGTGTATATATATATATATATAATAGTTTTTTTCCTTTCGTTCAACGCCTGCAACTTCGCCTTGAACTCAGGTTGAAAAAAAAAATCTAATGGAAATCTGGGTAAATGTACTACAAAGACGAAACTTGAATTTTTATTCGAAGTGGTAAACGACTTTTTAGAAGTTAACATAAAATACATCCAAAATGTCACTTTAAACCTTGTTAAATAAAATGGCACTCTCCTACTCCTACTTTGAGCGACGCTTTCTCCTTTCCTCCAAAATGGATACACTTTTAAAATTATTATTATTATTATTATTATTATTATTATTATTATTATTATTATTATTATTATTATTATTATTATTATTATTACAGTGAAACCTCTGAATAACGGACACCTTTATAATACGGACAGATTTTTATGTCCCGGCAAAAATATATGTTCTCTTACGTAACAACACCCTCCGTTGTACGGACACTCTCAGATACGGACGCGGACAGTCCCTTTTCTCCCCAAACGTTTCAATAACCTCTTCATAATGGACAGGAATTATTCTCGGTTCTGCTATATATTACAGTAGACAGAAAAGTCTTTTCCCCACAAGTGTATCTATCATGAGTCTAGACCTGGTAACCGTCAAACATAACAACTTCAGACTGTACTTGAAATTATTCTTTTTTTCTGTGCGCAATAAACTGCTTTCTGGTGGAAACCCTACGTGCAAGGTCGGTCGTATGGCCAAGAATTCTATGCGAAAAATGTCTTCCTTAACAAATGTAATTCTTTTTCCTCTGGGCCTTCCATCTTTGACTATAATTTCATAGATAACAAAACAAATAGTGTTTCACAATAACATTTTCAACGAACAATGTTTCCTCTCACTTTTTTGGAAAAGCAACATTTTTCTTTTAATGATACTGGAACAAGTCTGGGTTGGAGTTTTCCCGGCTTCCTTTTTCACTTCCTCTAAGAGGATATTCTTTGTGACTGGGTCTGGGTCACTAAGCATATGCACTCCCAATAACTTGCAAAAGAGTTTAACCGATTAGTTGGTTCCTAAATCATCTTTTGAGAAGGTTCTGAGAATATGAAATAAATGAAAAACGCTTTCCCTCCCGCCTTCCCCTCCCATGTAGGAAAATATCCAAACATCTTTGGCATATTATTCTTTATTAGTTGATACAGTGCAAAAGGGAGTGCCATGCCGTATTGTGCGTATAATTTGTGGGTTCGTTACATTTAGTTAAGTCGATGGCTTTTTAATAATAAGAGAATAAAGTTCTTCTTCATCCCTCCAAGTAATTCAATCCTCTCCTAAATAGAGTATTTTCATATTGAATTTTACATATTTACGCTCATACATAACGTATTTACTATGCATACAATTACCGTTGTGAGAAATTAAATTTCTCTAACCTCTCTGTAACGGACACCTCTCAGTAACGGACAAAATATCATGTCCCATTAGCGTCCGTTATTCAAAGGTTTCACTGTATTATTATTATTATTATTATTATTATTATTATTATTATTATTATTATTATTATTATTATTATTATTATTATTATTATGTTTTGTTTTATGGTCACGCCAAGAGATAAAGAGAGAGAATTATCAGTGGAAAAAAGCAAAATTCTTGGCTGAATAGTTAGGTTCTTAATTTATTCCCATAATAATACTGCTATAGTATTAAGTGTTTCACCGTCGTGTGGCGAACTGCCTGTTAGCATGTATATCTTACGATCGGTATCAGCCCGATTCGGTTCAAAATGGGAATTAAGATTTCTGTTGTTTGATCTAATATAGTGAGTCAATTTGGGGAGTTATTAATATGCTGATCAAATATTTCAACCAACTACAGTCTCGAACTGGGGAGTATAGGGCCCCGGCAGGAGTCTCACTTGGAGGAACCCACATTATTATTATTATTATTATTATTATTATTATTATTATTATTATTATTATTATTATTAGTAGTAGTAGTAGTAGTAGTAGTAGTAGTAGTAGTAGTAGTAGTAGTAGTAGTAGTAGTAGTAGTAGTAGTAGTACAAATTTAACAGAGTCTTGTAAAACCTTTGCGATGGAGGGGTGGCTTTTCTTCATAAAACTGTCAACTTCATTGACGCGTGGTAATGGAGCCTCAGAGTAGGGACCTGCTCTGTTTCTTTATGGTGTTGAAATAACTTGTCAAACGACTAACAAAAGGCTCTAGCAGGACTTTATAAAAGTCAGTCTCATTTCGGCCCCAATGGGGCCCCAATATACATTTAGACAATATGATGCTGTGAAATATATTCTTACTAGACCACAAACAAAGGGTCTCAAACAGGAGTTTACAATATTGATATTTTCATCTCAATAATGGGACCCCAAAACTTCATTTAATGCAGGGGTCACTGAACTCTGGGAATGGAACAGACTACAATGAGTAACTATGCTCCAACACAGCAGACATGTTTTACCTTACTTTCCATGCTATTCAATTTTCGTTATTATATATGAGAGAGAGAGAGGGCCCCGGCAGGAATTCTTGCCCTCCTGCCCTGGCCGGTCCGAGTTTGCCCAACTACCTAAAAAAGCCATCTAGTTTTGGCCACAATCCTTCATGATCTGATAAAGCAGGGAAAGTTTAGCAATTAAGAAACCTATAGATTCATTTACTGCAGAAGAAAAATCTCGAGTGAATTTTAAGCCATCAAATATATTGATAATTTTGGTATGAAATGTTATTACCAAACTTTCCTAAAGTTCAGCAATATTAATAACGTATTTAGTTGACAATGAAATTCTCCAAAGACGAGACATATACAGATTGGTAGAGCTCATTGTGTTGAAGAAAGATACTTGAATGTAAAACTTCTTGCTTAATCTTCGAGAAATTGAAGAAAAACTTAATTTCTTCATACAGAGCTATCTTCACATGAACACTATGCCTCTTATTGAGGTGAAATTAGGATCGAAATATACTCTCATTAAACCCTTCATTATGACACGAACGAAATGACCGGATGGTTAATGAGATAAATTATACCCTAAAATTGACATTAACTCTTAAATTTTAATTTCTTTTTAACTAAAATATTTTCCAAATATAAGACATACTGTATATCAGTCGATAGATCATATACAGCTGAACAAAATAATATGCTTGAATAGTTTTCGAAAAACTCGAAGCACTTTTATGGCACTAAAAAGTACTATATGTCATTCCTTTGTTAATAATAATTATTAGTTTTTATTTTGCTGGAAGAAATTATTTATGCATTTCTGTATTTATGTGGCATCGTGAAGCAAACTGGGGAGTCACGTGAATAAAAGATATGACGGTCACTGAGTCTAGAAAACTCCTGATACGGCTGTTAAAGACAGGGTGCTCGTCGCTGGGCTGGATGTAGTTCACCCGGTCGCTAACAGATGGAGCGTTGGAGCTGCTCAGGCCCACCAAAAGGGCTGCTACGCTAAGTGGTTTGTTTTTGGTAACTCTTTTACGCACATACTACTTCTAATACATTGTATCTTGTGTTATTCTTCAATCTTCTGTTGTATTAGTTCTTTTCTCAAGTGCTTCGTATAATTGAAATTTTAATGTATTTCACTCATACTTTCTAATGTGAGACTGAGGCTCGCAGTAGAAACTTTTAAGAACAAAGATTTCTCTTGAATTTCAATGGGATGTGGCTGATGGAAGAATATGATCATACATATCATCATCTTGTGATTTTCTCGCATAGTTCGAAAATGCCCCATAGGAATCCCGAAGGAATTCCTGTTTCTGAGACATAAGTATAGATATGGGCATCAGACGAGTTGAGAGGCTGTCTCGTCTCGAAAATGTTCAGCGAAAGTGATATCTCGTCTCTAAAAAAAATCTATCAGTTTGTACTGGAATAACTCTTCCTCGTCTCGAACCTCATGATTCTGACTCGTCTAGTTCTCGTCCGCAACTTTGGACATAAGTCGATACGTAGATTTCTTCAAAATATCCATAGGGAGTCCACTCACAAAAATAGGATGTCCCATGAACATTATAACATTCTGGAACACATTGGATGTCCACTGACAAAAATGGAAGGTTCACTGGGTATTCCAACATTCTGGAACCCATTGGATGTTTACTGACATAGATGTCTGATGGGCATTTCAACATTTTGGAACCCACTGGATGTTTACTGCCAAAATGGGATGTTCCATGGGCATTCTAATATTCCGGAACCCATTGGAGGTTCGCTGATAAAAATGGAATGTCCCATGGATATTCCAACATTCCGAATCTCATTGGACATCCAATACTTATATCTCAGTGCTATATACGAAACCTATCTTAGACGTCTCGATTGCATTATGCGCACTACTAGTGACGGCTTCTACGGGGAGTCACATCAATTTAACAAAGAATTTTAAATAACCTAAGGGAAGAAAATTGATCTAATGTCTTAATTCTTGTATATAGGCATTAGGACATTAGCGCTAAAATTTTAATTATTACTGGTGTCATTTTCCTTAAGAGTCGCCACTGCGCAATTCAGTTTGTATGTCCTATTACTTTCTGTCTTCATCTGGTTATTCGTCTCTCCTTATTAAGATACAAAAATAAAACTATCAATAGCGTTCATTTAAAAAAAAATACAAAATTTCTACAGTATTTAACCTTATTGAATGAAATAGTGTGCTAGAATCCCTTTCCTGTCTTTTTACCCTTGAAGAAGATGCTATCAGTTTACATTATCACAAATTGTCTGCGTATATACATGTATGACAAATTACGCTCTTTTGTTGCTTGTTTACTTTTATCAAGGAACGTTTCCGGTGTGTACTTCCGTTGTGATTTTAAAATCATTTTTTTCTTCTTCTTTTGTCTTAGAAATAATGTCATATACGCAATGACGATATTTCTTCGTAAGTCTTGCACATTTGCGCAAACAGCATTACAGTGAAGTTCTGAAGAGATTTAGCAATTAAAGTTTCGCAGTTGATTTTGAGGAAGGCTCAAGTCCATGAAAATAATGATAATAATAATAATAATAATAATAATAATAATAATAATAATAATAATAATAATAATAATAATAATAATAATAATAATTTTATTGCATACTGGAAATTACAGACAGAACTGCCCACTTACAATTTCCATACAAAAAAAACATGCAAATAGCAAAAATAAACATAATACATAATAAAATACAAATGATACATACACAGAAAGGGATAAAAATCATGCATAAAACAAACATGCTCTTATATAAAAGAAAGTAATACTCTCAGCTGATTATGAAATGATTATATAACTGTCTCTGTATATTGCTAAAATTATCATCAAAAATGTCAATAACACTGGCAAAATCATTGGCCACTGATAAGATTTTATGCAGAGGAACATCATTGAGAAAGTGAATAGGTTTAAATATTTTCGGATTTCTTATATGATAACTGGTTGTACACAGAATTATTATTTATAACAGATTCAAATTACCATGAAGAATTGAATGTAGCATTTTAAGATCCAGAATAATCCTTCTTTCAGACAGCATTAACAATACCTAAGGACAACCTAACTTCATCCAACGACATACATTCATAACACTTAAACTTCCAGAGTAACCACGCAAGAAAAGGTTTTGAATTGTCTCCAAAGTAGTAGATATATAATCTATACTTGTATTCCATATAATTGAACAATATTCAAGATGACTTCTAACATTGGAATAATAAAGAATAAGATATGTTTTGACAGAATTAAAATCTTTGGACACCCATTTAAGAATTCCAAGATTCCTTCTCGCTTTGAAGGTTATATTCTCAAGATGTTGTTTAAAAAGCAATTTACTGTCAAAAACAATACATAAATCTTTAATAGTATTTACAATTCTAATTGGAGTATCATTTATATTATAAGTGAAAAAAATGGATTTGTTTTATTCGTAATATGCATTGAAAAAGTTTTATTACAATTTAAAGGTAGTACATTGTTTTTAGACCAAAGTAGTATTTTATTAATATAATTTTGGAGCACCAAAGAATCATCCAAATTTACAATGGTTTTGTAGATTTTGAGGTCATCTGCATACATCAAACATTTACAATCCAAATTTTCAGTTATATCATTAATAAACATAAGGAATAGAAGTGGTCCGAAATTTGATCCTTGCGGAACACCGGAGTAAATGTTATATATATCTGAAAGACCACCCTTATACTTAACCACAAACTTTCTTTGGGACAAATATGATACTAGCAAAGCAATAAATACAATGGGAAGCTCATAATGTTTCAATTTGTAAATTAAGATATAATGTGGTAGCTTATCAAAGGCTTTAGAGAAATCGAAATAAGTTTAGAGAAGTATACAGATAGAGAGAAATAAAAAATCGACCCATCGATCTGCCCATTACTCTTAAAAATAGGAAGAGTATCAACCATAAAACATGTCAAGTTAGTTGTAGTTGATCTATTTTTCATAAAGTCATGTTGATAGATAGTAATATTAGGACAAACATGATTATACAAATAATTATATATCAACTTATCAAAAACATTGGGTATGATACTCAACAGAGAAATTGGTCTATAGTCGGATAAATTTTTCCCATCAGTCTTGGGGATAGGAACAACAACGACCATCTAACAATGTTCAGGATAAACAGAAGTAAACAAACTCCAGTTGAAGAAAGATGTTAAAACAGGCGCAATGATGGACACAATGCCCTTCAGTATAAAAGCAGGTATACCATCTAAGCCACAAGAAGATCTGGTATTAAGATGGTTTATAGCCTTAATTACTTGCTCAATTGTGATAATAGGATAAAAAGAATTATTACCCGCTAAATCTGATAAGTCAATATTATGAAGAGAAGGACGCCTTTGATATATAGTCTCGAATTTTGATTTAAGTTTACATTGTTTTTATTAACAGGTTTACTTATCATTCTTCTTTGATTTCTCGAAATTACTTCAACCCAACTTCCATCGGAATCATCCTTCCGATTAGTCGTACCTGATGCTTGATTAACACTTACCAGCGATGGAAAACTATTTTCTTGATCTAATTCTTTAACCTGATTGCTTTGATCATTTTCTAATTGCGATTTCATATTAGTTACATGATCGGACATAAATACATTTTGTTGTAAAAGAGACCTCAACTGATAATTTTCATCACGTAAGGAAGTTATCTCAGCTTTGAGAGCTCTTATTTCTCTCAGGAAAATTTGAGTCATTTTATCTAAAGAATTATCAATGAGCCTCTGAAAAGTAGCCAAAGAAGGATTTTCACTCAGATTAAATTTACTCTGTTTATTTATTTCACTACTATTTCCAGTGCTATCATGGTATTTTTGTTCCACACAGTTTTCACATATATGATTTCCTTCAGTTTCCACTGAAATACATGATATATGACATTTAGTTGTATATTTCTTACATTTAACAGCTTTTTGTCTTCCTTAAATTGGGAGATCACAATATGGACAATTTTCAGCTGAGGATGGCATATTAAAAAACGACAAATAAAACTAAATTCATCAAAAAGAAAAGAAAAGGTCGAACTCCGCTTCCCTAAGGAGCAAGACAAAGAAAAGGACCATCCAAAACACAGACACAAAAACATAAAATCTATAATAATAATAATAATAATAATAATAATAATAATAATAATAATAATAATAATAATAATAATAATAATAATCTATTACCTCACTTACCTCGCTATTTTCTTACGTAGTTCCGTCGGTCACTAACATGGCGTTGGAGTGGCTCAGGCCCAGAAGGGCTGTCATGCAATGCGAGTGGTTGGTTGGTTCTCAGTAACTAATGCTTGTATTTATTTTCTGTGTTCATTACTTTCAAACAGTGGCGTAGCAGATGCCCCCGCAACCCCCGCACTGCGGGGGGGGGGCGAGGTACAGAGGGCCTCGAAGTCTTGCGATGAATAAAGATTTAAAGAAGTAGAACTTCAACCTTACTTCTGGCGGCTCTACAACTAGGGCCCCTTCTCTATACTTTGCGGGGGGGGGGCGCAAAAGTGTGCTACGCCACTGCTTTCAAACAAGCGTGAAAAAAATAATCGAATTTGGCATTTCAACGAATTTAGGTGCTCTATAGTTCCTACATATTGAAAGAATGTTTTTTGAATGTATATATAGTTTTGTATGTATGTATAGTTTTGAATGTATGTACGGTTTTGTTAAAAAATATATATATTTAAAAAATCTAGCCACCCATCTCTCTTTGAAAATTCTCGTACTCTTACCTGTGGATTTCCCTTGGCCAATTGAAATCTTCATTTAGAGCCAAGGTATCAGATAGGTCTATGTACGGTCGTCAGAATATGGCTCTTTAAATCTAAATAAGCGACCAACATTATTATTTAAAAAAAAAAAAAAAAAAAACATGAGACTCTACACTCACCTTGGGGTCTTACAGTTCAACACACCCTAACCAAATTCTAATTTTAATGTTTCTATAAAATTCTACAGGGGAAATTTTCGAATTTTCTTCGTATCTAAAAAAAAAAAGAAGAAAGTTTACTCGAGAATGAAAAAAATCATTTTTTTTAAATGGGACTTACTTAGGACCAGCTCTAATGATTTTGTCTATATTTCATAAATAGATTTGTTGTTGACAATTTTCCTTATAATTTTTCTGGGAAAAATCAAGAACAGATAGATTACTCTCGGGGATAAATTGTGGATATATATATATATATATATATATATATATATATATATATATATATATATATTGGCGGATATATATACACGCTCAGATATATACACTGGATAAAATGGATAAAATGGGCTTCAATCCTGCTTTACACTGGATATAACGGCAAAATATGGTTTAGCCCCTCCCTTGATCATATCCTGGATCCGCCCCTGTATATATATATATATATATATATATATATATATATATATATATATATATATATATATATATATATATATATATATATATATATATATATATATATATATATATATATATATTTCAAAACCAATTTTTGTAATTTTGTTCATATTTCATAAATAAATAGATTAGTGCTGCATTACTTAATTTATTTTAGGAAATAAGAGCGAGAAAGTTTAATGTGGTGACCTGTACCTTTTATTATATGGTTATGAACAGTGGCGGATCCAGCCCGGGGCCGAGAGGGAATAGGCCTCCTAATTTTTTCGTGACAAAAATAGTTTAAACTATTATTTATATAAAAGTTTATAGTAAACTCATGATATACCTATCGCAGTCTGGGTTCTGGTTACCGCACCCAGTTTTTACCTTCTAGGATCCGCCACTGATTTTGAAGATGATTTCTGTTCAAAATGCTTATTATCCATAATTAACTCAAAAAAGAATAACTTTTAAAAGATATGGCGTGTGCAATATGTGTCAAATTCCGAAGAGAGTATTATCGATGAGTAATCGTATTCCAGTTCTACGCTGAATTTTTTACAATTCACTCTTCATCCACTCAAATTAACAGCGTTCCTGTTACTCTGAATCCATGTTCACAGTAGTGTGTAACTAACTGTTGCTGAATTAATCTCATGATTAGTACATCAGATAATCTTTCTTGTAGCGATAGAATTTAAACATCTATCCATGTGATATTCGTCAAGAACCACCGCCACTAGATTATGAAAATGTGTACGCAACAAGCGAAGTAACCGAGGAACACCACCGTTATTTGTTCAATAAATTAATACTAAAAGTTGTTCTTCAATAAAAATGTGGATTGAAAAGAAAGTAACCAACTTTGGCGCCAATCTGACGCAAATACATTGTACGCTTAAAATTTCAAGGTGATTCAGTGTCATTATTTATTTCTTTTAAGAATATAGTATGGACTTGCTGACATGAACATGAAGAAAAAAAAAATACAATAGAAATAAATTCATTCTTATTCGAATTCGTGCAAGAAATGGCGTCTTTTTCCTAAAAGAAAATTGATTATAAGAATCGATTTCCTTCGGTAAGTCTTTCAAACAGAAAGAAGAATGCTTAAAAGTGAGAAGTGAGAAATTAAATCTTTTTTAAAAAATAGGAAATTACGTTTACAATCTTTTAATACACAATATTTCTCAGATTCAGCTGGGTTTTAAAGAATTTTTATTGGGAAATACTCATCTGTACATAGCACATTTTATTTTTAAAAAAACATTATTATCGAATGCGGAGATATCTGTCCTTACGTGTATTTGTAGCAATTACTGTTTTCTTTCCGTAAGCATTTTTTCCTCTTGTTTTCCCATTGAACTTCCAAAAATTCTTTTCGTAGCGCATGCGTGGAAAAAAAGTGCGTGGTCCACGCATAGCTCAGGTCACGCGGATGATGACACGATCAAAAAGAGAAGAAATTACGCATTCCCTGCATTTGATTACCACAATGTTGCCAACTGGCATCTTTACTATATATATTTTTTTCTTTTTCATTTTCGTATTTCATATACTTATTTTATTTGTCTACGTCATTTGTTTGTATATGACGCTTGATAAGACTTGAGCAGTGGGAGGAGGAGTTGGATTGGATTTTAGTGTCTCTTTCGGCACCGAGGCTATGTGACACGTGAACCTACAGCTTGGAGTGGGATACAAACCATTTGAGCGCTCCCAATTGAATCCAGGACTTCCGCGAAGACGAGTATGCTAACCATATAGTCAGAAAGCTTTTCTGGGGGGAGGGCGGAGGGTATGTGTAGTTCGGAATCCCATAATTAGGATGTCCACTCACTATGCTAACCATCATTCTTTAGTACTTTTTGTATAAATAACTATAATAACTCTGTGGTGACTCAATGGTAAAGTACTTTCTTCTGGTGGGTGGGGTCCTTTGTTCGATCTCAGCTAGCGCCAAGTGGGCTTTGTGGTGGACAAACATCCTGTACGTAAGTTTTCTTGGGGTTCTCCCGTTACCTCCCACTTTCTTTATTCCACCATTTCGTTCATTATCATCATTACCATCTCTCTTACCCTCGGAGTATAAATAGAACATTAAACATTTTTTTAAAAAAATTATATAACAATGATTGATATATTAATTATTGAAAATAGGTATTTGATATTTACAAAATGCTGCTACTTTTAAAAAAATGTTAAACGTCCCACGATTATGCACAAAGGCTAAATGACACAATGATGATGAGATGGATGACAATAGTGGAATGACGAAAGTGGGAGGAAACGGAAGAACCCCTAGAAAATCCATGCACGTGGTGTTTGTCTAACACAAAGCCCTCTTGGCGGGAACTGGGACCAAACAAGAGACCCCACGTGCCAGAAATGAACACTTTTTTCATTGAGTAACTGCGGCTCTAAAATGCTGTTGAAAGAACTATCAATTGTTTTCAATAACTCGAGATGATCTTGTCTAGGAATCGATCTCAAGAGCTCTCGACTCATCGTCTGTATAACGAGTATACTCTTATGTTGTTATGATCAAATTGTTCATAAAAGGGAGGACGGAATCAATGGAGGATTGCGAGGAAAGTCACATCGGTAAAAATTAAAATTTTATCGCTACCAGTTAACGGAAGAAAATTTACCCAATGTCTTACTGCTCTTATATAAGAATTAGAACTAACTTAGATAATTTTTGTTCCCTTTGTAGCGGTAAAATTGTAATTTTTAGCAATGTGACTTCCCCTGAGAGCCATCACTGGAGGATAATTATTAAACTCGATCAGGTTTATGAATACAGAAGAAATTTCAAGAGATTTTGATGTTTAACATAATAAAATACTACTACTACTAGTAATAATAATAATAATAATAATAATAATAATAATAATAATAATAATAATAATAATAATAATAATAATAATAATAATAGAATTTAATATAAAAGCATTTTTTAACAGGTGATGCATCTAAGAGTGGTTCAAGTGGACCATAATTCTTCGGAGGAAGATGGTTAGGTACATTAAATATTTTATTTTAAAAAAATGAAATGAAATTTTTGAATTTTACGTCCCACGCTTATGCCGGCTAGGCTAAAGGAGACGGTGAAATGAATGAAATGAAGAAAGTGGGAGGAAACGGGAAACCCCGAGAAAACCCACTCAAACGGTGTTTGTCCACCACAAAGTTCACTTGGCGGGAGCAGGGTTTGAACCCGGGACAATATGCTTCAGAGGTGAACACTCTACCACTGAGCCACCGCAGTCCCTTTAATTTTTTTTATCTGTTCTACGTTTGCTATTGATGGTTACGTATACGAACCATTCTTTCATGCCAAAAAAAAAAGTGCTCTGTGGTTGGTGATACTTACACTAATCACCAAAATTAAATTTGTTACACAAATAGTAGATCAAATAAATATTTTTATGGGCATATACAAGTTCACGCAAAATATGATCTTTCTTTTTTGCTGTACAAAGTTGTAGTCAAAGCCAATTCAACTCACTATTATAAATATATATTTTTTTTTATTATCGAGCGATAATAGGCGAGAAGAAATATGATTGTTATATAAAAAAAATCGAATTAGACATATTATTGGATTTACACGTTTCGTTCTGCGTGATTTTTAAAAAAATTGTCTGTCCATTCGTTAGAGGTATGCGCGAGGTCGGGCAGAGTCCGTGGGCCTAAGCAACCAGGCCCTCAGGCCGAACTCGGACCTACAATGCATATAACACTTCGGATCTGGGCCGGGCTCGGGCAGTAAATTTTTAAATATACAACCATATTTCTCGGGTCTTTTCGGGCCTAACTTTCTTAATATACTGTACAACGATAATTATTGGATCGTTCTTTCTCAAAAACTTTCAAATCACAACTGCAAAATTAAATCTCTAATTGCTGTAAATAAAAATACAATTTTGCGTTAATTATAAAGTTGCTGTAATTCGGGCTTATTTCGGGCTCGTTTGATTATCGCACGAGCTCGGGCCGGGCTCGGGCCTAAATGCTAAAACATATTTCGGACTCGGGCCGGGCCACACATTATAAATTCCCGGGCCGTGCAGAGCTCTACCATCCATTTGTTCGCCCAGACTTATTTGCACTCACCGTTCAACGCATCTAGACCAAATTTTAAACCTAAGGTTTTTATAAGATTCTCTGGGTGAAAGTTCGAAGTTTCTTCCTGGGCCGAAAATAAGAATACCGGTACTTTACTGAATGTTGAGAATAAAGAAAAAGATGGAAGTTTTACGAAAGCTGCCCTTATAATTTTGTCTGTCTCATAAGTCAATATTTCATTAACCCTGTAACGTTATTACACAATTATATTAATATTCGCTTCTATATTTCTCTTGTTAATCAATGCAAGATCTGTACTTGTACACAAGGGAGATAATCGTGGTTTTGTCCATTCTTGAGAAGCCTTTCACATGGAGCAAGAGGAGATTATGGAAAGTAAACATTTACTATATTCGATATGCGATATATATATATATATATATATATATATATATATATATATATATATATATATATATATATATATATATATATATATAACCAGATGGGAAATAATTAAACTTAAGTGCTTGAACATCCCCCATGATTAATTTCTAACTACACTACTATTCATACACGTTACATTGGCAGCCAATGCTTTCTCAGGAAGCTACATTTTATTTTACTGGACCACTAAGAATACAACTCGAGGAAAGAACAAAAAGGCCATAATTTTGGGCCAACACAAAATAATTTTCATGTTACAAGTATAACAACAACAAATAAATAGCAATTTAACCAGAATAGAATGGAAGTTCCTTTTGAGAAATCCTTCACAGAGAGTGCTCTGTCCTTTGAATAAAGAAAGAAAAGGAGGGAATTCAATACCACATTCGTAATCATTAGCATAAAAGTATAGTCATTGTCCGTGCTTTGCAACCTTTCTGGAGATAGAATAGGTTTCTGCCACAAAGAATCCAGTTAACACTATAACAACTGGAAGAATCACTACGTGACCTGGATTCAAATTCAGTTTGCAGGATTCTTCTTCGCTAAAGACCAAAAAAGTAACCTTGTTATGTACTGTCTCCCAGATTATTTTTATTGATACTTAAGAGGACAACACCACATATACATCGTACACACATTCACACGTACTCACACCCAAACCTTTATTTATCCAGAAGTCCTTGATGGAAATAGTTCAATGTACCGAAACACTTATATGTGAACATATATGATCTTGTTTCGTAAGTGCCGCTACCTTGTATTGTTATGCCTTCAGCAATCAAGCGTAATTTTACTGTTTGAGGAAAGATGTAAATTATCTTTTTTTTTTTTCAGTTTCGAAATCAAATCTCTAAATTCGGTCAATTTGACATAAGATACTTCTTTCGGAACTCATAATAGCCTCAAGCACGAGGTGACGTCTTGTCTTCATTATTTTTCAATTTCGGTTTTGAAATGACAATTTTGCATTGGGCCAGCTCGGTTTCACATCCTTCACAGTGATACTTATGCTTACTAAGGCTCACTTGCCTTAATTGAACTTCCACTCTTTCAGGCTCAGGCTCTCTCGAGCTTGGACCGCTTCCCACAATAAGGGCGGGCTTACTCGGACTCGAGTAGAATGTTTGAGCCTCAGCCCGCTTGGGCACGAGTCCTGGAGTATTGTGCCCTGAGACTGCAATTTTGGACATCTCTGGTTTTTGAATCTGTGAATAAGAAAATTGAAAATAGCAGGATGGAATTACGTTAAGGGACAGTGTTTATAGCAAATGAGAGGTCTGCGATGTTGCCACATCTTATCTATCTTGCTAAAACAGAAAACGAGATGTTTTTGTCATCTGATCACCTTCTCGAGCTGTAGTGCGTCTGTTTAGCCACACCCGTTTACAACTCGGTAATGTCGCGTTAGAGAATTCGTTTCATTCGTCTAGCCCATACGCCATTGACTGTATCTGACACTTTAATATTGAACGGTCTTTGTACTTCGGCTGTTGATAAAGCTAATGATGCAGATTTGAAAGGAGATATTACCAGGACAGTACAACAAAATACAAGGATCTTTCCGGCAGATCGTCAGTCGTCTGTGTATATATGAATGACGGACTATATGATGACAAGTCGAAATGTTCAAACGAATTTAGTGGAAACATTATAATCAATAATAGCAATATAGAAGAAATAAATAATTTTACTTTACCGTAAATGAGAACTAAGTTCATATACTTGTAGAAATAGAACGTAAATTAATGATAGGGGGGATTCAAAGTTATTAAAACAGAAGCATAATACTGCAAGCTGGAGCACGGATAAAAAAAAAATAAAAAATGTAAATTCAGAGAGACGAATATAACTTGAACGTGTTGTAAAACAGTTATAGAAAAATACTGTATTAGAAGCTGAAATAGACAAGTGAACAGAAAGATGGGCAAGGTTAGGTAAAACGAAACCTCCACAATATTGAGGCATTAGTTCGAATTTAATGTCTCTTGTCAGGCCTCACAAAGTGCCATCCATTCTCCTCCCTAGTTTAGTGGCTAGAGCGCCTACCTTAGGTACACACAGAGTCCAAGGTTCGATTCCCAGCGGGAGAGCATTTTGCTCCATAGGTGAAAAGTAAAGTAATAAATAAACGACATATCTTCTTTTTATGCTTTTAACACTGAGTGATCTCAATTAACTTCTATTTTCGATGCGTAGTGGTAGTATTGATAACAGCTCAATAACATAATTTAGTTGTGAACCACTAATAATACTTTCACCACACTGATTATTCGCGGATTAAATTAATTTTTATTATTTTGTGAGGAATATACAAGGTATAATTTTCATTCTCCTATAAAACCTTCGTTAAAGTTCCTTTTTCCTTGATTGTTCTGTTCTTCCTTGAGGATTATAATAAAACGTCAGAGCTCTTTTCATGAGAGACAGAAAAAGGGGAAATGAAATTGTAGAGGTACTTAGACACTGCCTTGTGGAACCCCAAAAGCATTTGTACTTTTACGATAGAAAAAGTATGTCGCTCCTTTCAAACTAATTATAAGAAGTTTCTGTGATCGATGTCCAGCCCAATGATGCCATTTGGAATCACAAACTTTTTATAATCACAAATCTGATATTAATTCATGCAGTTTCCCCGTGTAATCATAACACTCTTCTTTCGGGTCATTCTCATAATTTGGTATCTCTACTTACTTGCGTTGAAGCAAAACATAGGATCTATGATGTGGTATCATTGCAACAGGAAATACTGTGTACATATGTTTTTCCATCACACAAAAAAATTCGGGCTGGAAAGGGTTAAATAAACAAATAAAAAATAGGGAAATAATAAAATACAGTACAATGAGACAAAAGATGAATCAAATCCATTTCTTTCAATTTTTTTTCTCGAAGATTGGACACGCTTAACTTGTCTCGTCAGTCGTCCCCACAATTTGATGAACGATGGAAAAAAAAAGATTCTTGTGGCTTTTCCGTGACTCAACGTCACCGACCCCTCATACCCTTCCCGTCTCTCTCTCGCTCTCTTTTGCTGTCGCTTGCTTATAGTATGCTTTTACCTAAAAGAGTAGCACAAAATCATCGGAGCAGAGGGGGAAGGAGAAGGGAAGACAAGATATTGTCACGTCCTTAAGCAAGCGACATTACGGCGCCCCCTTACGGATGGTTGGGGATGAAGTCAGTGATAAGAAAGAAAGAAAAAAAACTCAAGTTTCAACCATTATAAATATAAGATTTAACATTGTATTTAAAAATAATAACATTAAGTGTATTTCCTCCTTATAATTCTACTTTTAGGCACAGTAATAAGAGTGATTATGAAGTTGAAATGTTTTATTTCTTAGTAACAGTACTTGTTCATAGGTATAATGGATATGAGAAACTTAAAGACACCTTTTTTGTATATTTTTAAAGTATTTTTGGATGGAATTTTCTTATTGTAGATTTTGCAACACTGACGTAGTTCCTGACAAGAGAGATAATTTCCATTGTTGTGCTCCATTGAGGTGGAAATCAGGAGAAAATTTCAAGTGAGGAACGCTAACAAGTCGAGATTTAGTAAGCACAGATTCATTGAAGACCGTTTTTAATCTGAAATTATGGACGTAACAAATAATTTCTTATCATTTTATTTATTTACATGAAGAGCGCACACTACTTTTCAAACATTAACTCAAAGAAATTAAGTGATAAACTTAGGTTGTTTCTTCAGTAACCATAATGTGTGCGGTACTGCCCCTTCGTTAGTGTTGCCATGAAAAGCTTGATGGAGTATGTCTTAATGAACCTATTACTGGTTAGTTGCTTGTATTTGATTTTAGCAATAAGGGTATAAGATATGTGGACCCAAATTTTCACCTTAGATCTGAACCGCATGAGCTCCTACAGGGAATCGAATTTGAATCTCTGTGCCAAAGGTGAGGGAGCTCCTTCAGCTTAATAAGATCTATGGATTAATATACTTCTGCTCATTGTACCTTTATAATAATAATATGGTACTTGTACCGATTATGGCCCGGGTCCCTAATATGGCCCATCCACAATATCTCTGCAGATTAACGTTGGTGCTACTAGATGACAATATAAACTATGTCCTCTGAGCTGCGCAAATATGTTTACGCTTGTCATGAGGACACCGTTTATACTGTCATCTAGTAGCACCAACGTAAATCTGCAGAGATATGGTGGGTGTGTCATATTAGGGACCCGGGCCATAATCGGTACAAGTACAATAATAATAATAATTATTATTATTATTATTATTATTATTATTATTATTATTATTATTATTATTATTATTATCTATTAGTTAAAAAGTTTGACTTAAAGGTGTTTCAATATAAATAGCCAACCCTGTATAATTGATTGATTTCACAGTATTACCTCAGGAACTTAAAATAATGCATATTATTGAACTTTGAAGTATTGATAGGCTTCTTTTTATGCTAAACTGTCGAACTAATCTTCATTATCTAGTAGGTCTAAGTTATAGGTTATCGTTATTTAACTTTTTTTTTCTATTCTGCAGAACGTTCTTATTTTATTATGTGGTTATGTGTTTATATTATATTCTGACGCTTTCTCTGTTTCTAGATATGTATCCCCTCCGTGTTCTCTATACTACCGAAGCCAATTACGTTATATTGCAATTATTTTGGAACTTGTTACCAAAGGAAAAAAATGAAAAGTAATCAACAAAAAATGAAATGGTTTTATATTGTATGATATTATGAATATTAAAAAAGAAACATGAATATATTATTCAGTATAGGATCAGAGACGGCATGCATGTTCATTTGTTTTAAAAAAGTGAGAAATATATTTCTTATTTCAAGCAAATTATTTATTCAGTAATAAATTTGTATCTTTATATTCAACATTATTAAATATGTATATATTTATATCTTAATCCAATGTATGAAAGACAGGCACAGATAAGAAAATATGATGAAAGTCAGTAAGAAATTAATAAGTAACAGTCAGAAAACAAAATAATTACTATAAATTGTGTAGTGTTTCCTTTGAATTCTGAGCTTTTCTGACTTTCATTTCAATTTGATTACAACATTTTTCAGTATGGTTATAACTACTGAGTCATAAAATAAAATAATTTTAAATATACACAGATGTAACAAAAAAAATCAATTAATTATTACATGGTATAGATTTTATGATGAAGAATTAATTTCAAAAAAATTGAAGTCTTTATTGCTCATAAAATAATATCAGTCATTGGATATATACATATCTTAAATAATTAATATTCTACTGTACTATATATCTCTTTATTGCTTATTTTATTGTGAACATAATATTATTTTTTTATAAATGTAATTTAAAGGAGTTAATAATAAAATTGTAAAAAAAAATAGACGTGTAGTCATTTTTTTATTTATTGCATTAAGTAAACTATGTTAAGATAAAGCTGTAATATATTTTAAAAAGTTAGTTTGCTACCTACTGAGAATTATTATCGCTTTTCAAAGCTGAATTATTTGCGGTGCTAGAAATAAATTTACTAGCGGTACTTACGGGGGACTAAATCTTTTGAGGTTTGCTGCATCCCACGGAGAAATTTCTTATTACACAGTCTTTGGGTACTACTGTGAAGTAACCTGATAAGCATTATTTTTTAAAATGAAGATTTTACCTTGGTTATTCACCTTATTTTGTGAGAAAATCATTTTCTTACTAAAGTTTCCAGGTTTCTCTGGTGCTACATAGCCCATGAAAGGTAATGGCTGGCCAAATAATACACGTTCAATTGTGTATTTAGTGGCATGGGTTTGCAAAGCATTATTTCTTTGTAGCTTTCTAAACTGTAGTTCGTTATCCCTTAATTCAGGTAACTCTCCAATAAGCTCATGATATTGGATCCAACAGTGAAAGTATGTCCCCGCAATGGAATCGTATCGACGGAAATACGGCGATACCCACGCTAATCGCTATCGCCGCATTTCCGTCACTTATTATTAATTTATCCTGAAATTGTTTTCTATATTTTTCCTGATTCTCTAGTTGATACAGAACAATTAAGAACACCTTAATTTTCGGTGGCAGCCATTGAATCCATATGTCACACTTATAAACCCTTAGTTTATACGATCATAACAATTATTATTATTATTATTATTATTATTATTATTATTATTATTATTATTATTATTATTATTATTATTATTATTATTATTATTATTATTATCATTATTATTATTATTATTATTATTATTATTATTATTATTATTATTATTATTATTATATAACTTTAATCTTGTGGATGTATATGTATATACAAGCCATAATTGGGCATAATTAAGTAATAAAGTTTTCCGGAAAAAACGTAGATTTTTCATTTCATCGCCCTAAAATGACTCACTGTTACTAATCTTTATTCTGCAATTGTCACTACACTATAGTAACATTCTACTACAATTCACTTAAATATTGGAAGAATGTGCCTCATAATCTATTAGTTGTGAACCCTAATAACCGTTGTATATTTGGATAATCTATTTGAACGCTTTGCTTTCAGTAGTTTAGTGGCAATCTTGCACTTAGGGTAGTCTGTATGCATAATTCCCCTTTTCTCTACAGCAGTCCTTCAAGTTATATTTTAGCATTGAAATTGTAGCGCCCATTCTTTTTCATTCACCATATTTTGCAATCATGCAGAACTTATAAGCGAAACACGGTCGGTAAACTGACCTCAGAAGCTCCTGGGTTGCCAATTTGGTCCCTGACCGAACTCGACCACCAAATGTAGCAATCTTTGTTTCTTACACGATTGACTACTTACCCAACAAATTTCGTTCAGATCTGGCCAGTTGTTACCGAGAAATAATAAAAGTACTATATACAAGCTGAGCCAAGCGTGTCCCTAACTGAACTCGGCCAACAAACATGGCGTTCTTTATTCCTCACAAGTAAACCTTACGTTTGGGTGAATCGAGTTGCTGACTGAGACACATATGAGAAAGTAGTACTAAATGTGGTCAGTATTTCAGTGAAGTTGTAGGTGCGAAGCTCCAGGGGTTTAGGAGATACAGCTACCAGAACATCACATGGAAGTACAGAATAGTCTTCATACAGTTGGAGGTAAAAGCTCTGTAAGACCCCTTGTAACGACAAAAGGTGAATAACAAATATATGGGTACATATTAGGACTAGGGGGAAGTCATATAGTAAGGGTATACCTGACGGCGGCCATCTTGAAATCCGCCATTTTGAATTAAGGTTAAGTTTTTAAAATAGGAATAGGGTCATGTGATACATGATTTAAGGCGCAAATTTAATCAGAAGAACAATGGTGACGTTAATTTTGATTTATGCGCAATTGGTAAAAAGTTACAGGGAAATTAAATATTATTGCAGCATATGTATTAGTCCTTTAGCCCACCTTATAAATTTTATGTTAATAATAATAATTAAATAAAAAGCAGGTGGATAAATATTAGGTCTATAATAAGAGTTGCCTTGATGGCGGCCATGTTCAAATCCGCCATTTTGAATCAGACAAAAATTTTAAACTAAACGCATAACAGTGACACCTTATTAATAGCAAATTTTACCATAAATCCAACGGTACAACCATTTTTCCTTTATCATTAAAGACAGAAAGTGACGTGAACATATGGCATCGTCATAGGTTCATACAACTTCAGTCGTTTACAATTATCAGTTCAGTGCTCCTCGTTTTCGCAATATGATTCGATTCGCTTTCAATCAGGCTGGATATTTGAATGAAGAACCTGGACGTTGGATCGCTCCTTACGACTACTGCTTTGACGGAATTGTTAACGACAAATGTGTCAAGTGTAACTCGATTGCCTTTGTTAGGTGTGCTCACTGTGAGCAGAGCATTTGTGCAAGTCATGCACTCTTTTCTGAACTACATATTGATTGTACTAATTGAGGACTTTTCTGGAAGAAAGACCCAAGTTCAATTATGACTCAATTCCAATTTGGTCATTTTTCCTTAAATTAGCAACTTGTTTATGCGATAACAAATGCTGGTTAATGATAAAGCAAAAATGGTTATACCGTTGGATTTATGGTAAAATTTGCTATTAATAAGGTGTCACTGTTATGCGTTTTGTTTAAAACTTTTGTCTGATTCAAAATGGCGGATTTGAACATGGCCGCCATCAAGGCAACTCTTATTATAGACCGAATATTTATCCACCTGCTTTTTATTTAATTATTATCATTAACATAAAATTTACAAGGTGGGCTAAAGGACTAATACATATGCTCCAATAATATTTAATTTCCTTGTAACTTTTTACCAATTGCGCATAAATCAAAATTAACGTCACCATTGTTCTTCTGATTAAATTTGTGCCTTAAATCATGTATCACATGACCCTATTCCTATTTTAAAAACTTAACCTTAATTCAAAATGGCGGATTTCAAGATGGCCGCCGTCAGGTATGCCCTTACTATATGACTTCCCCCTAGTTCTAATATGTACCCATATATTTGTTATTCACCTTTTGTCGTTACAAGGGGTCTTACAGAGCTTTTACCTCCAACTGTATGAAGACTATTCTGTACTTCCATGTGATGTTCTGGTAGCTGTATCTCCTAAACCCCTGGAGCTTCGCACCTACAACTTCACTGAAATACTGACCACATTTAGTACTACTTTCTCATATGTGTCTCAGTCAGCAACTCGATTCACCCAAACGTAAGGTTTACTTGTCAGATGATGGGCTACTTGCCCACCAAATTTGGTTCAGATCCAGCCAGTAATTGCCGAGAGGAAAAGTACCAGACACACGCATGGAGTGAAATAAGGCTCCCGCACGCTTGGAGCTAGTAATGTTTAAGAAGATGGGGTTTCAGTAGCAATCTTTCCAATGAAAAAGAACAAATTATTCATTTACGCTGTCTAAACGCTGGTATCCTGTTAATCAGACAACCTGTAGCATATTTGTGACGAGAAAGTTGCATACTCTCCAGTAATTAGGAAATCTGCGATATAGTTTGTTTCTTCTTGGGAGCAGTTTGACCAAGAAACTTTTATTTACGAAAGTTAAGTTTATTATACGATAAGAAATATTGGTTGGTTGGTTTGAAGTCTCTTTTCAGCACCGAGGCTACATGAGATGTGCATGTATAGCTTAACGTGATATCCGAAAGCACATGAGCTCCTACCATGAATCGAACCCGAGTCTCCAGCATCCAAGACATGCACGCTAACTATACAGCCACGATGGAGCTCTATTGTAAGAAAGAGAATAATATTGGATCAATATGAGCAGGCATGTAGATGGAAATTTCGTGAGAGAGGAAGTCCTACCTTTGTCCCTTTAAAAGTTAATGTCCTGTATGCCGTAAAGTCCTATTAATTTCCCGTTCTCTACAATTTTCGGAAAAGAGGTCTGGTTCCTACCTTGGCTAAGTCGGACAGCTAATATAAAGTCTAGAAATTAAGACTTTAAAGTCTTAGAAGAATTAAATCTATAAGTATTATCGCCAGTAGATGTCTCTCTTTTTCGGAGCCCTCACAATCATTTTGACATATGAAAGAAATGTGCCGAGAATGAATTGAGTTCTTACAGTGTAACCTGTACTTTTTAAATGTTTCGCTTCGTTTGTTACTGAGAAAGTTAAATTTGGAAGCGTATTATGAAGTTCTAAATAATGTTTACAGTATTGAATGAAATTAAATATTGGAAAAGTGCACGGTTTGATCTCTACTTACTGATTCGATTTTCCTTGATATAAATTTTATAATTCTAAATTTAACTGAACTATCGTAAATCTTATTTGCTCTTAAGTCCGCAAATATAAACAAATAATGAAAAAAAAATTATAGGTGGCGATAGGTAAGCATCTACAATCTTTTTTTTTTTTAAGTTCTACGTCCCATGGTTATGCCGGCTAGGCTAAAGGAGACGGTGATGATTAGAAATTAATGAAATGGTGGAATGAAGAAAGTGGGAGAAACAAGAGTACCCCCGAGGAAACCCACGCACACGGTGTTTGTCCGCCACAAAGTTCACTTGGCGGGAGCAGGGTTTGAACCCGGGACAACATGCACCAGAACCTTTACAATCATCATAGAGCTTGGTAGAATTGTAAAATCAAGTTTTTCTGAGTCAATGTCTAGATATTATGTATATCGTGAAACTACGCTGTATTATGTGTGACACTTCAGTAAACTAAAATTCTAGAGTGTCGGTTCTTCCATATTGTCTTTTACAGCACCACTCTTCCTGTTGAATCGACATATACAAGCATACAACCCTCTGTTTAATTTCTTTATTTTGATTTGTTAAAAGTAAATAAGTTCTTCCACTTCGACTCAAATAACGGTTTTTAATCTTTCTATGCTAACATTTATAATTAATAAAAATATTTTTTCGCTGTTTTATGTTACTTTTTTGTGTAAAATTTTTTAGAACCTTTTTGTAAAGTAATGTTATATAAAAGAATCATGTGCTTGTTATTTCTAAAAAAAAAGTTCTGTGGTTCAAAAAAAAAAGAAGAAGAAGAAACCGCCTTGTCTTACGTAGTAGAATATGTGTGTGCCTCGAAGACTTCTAGGGTTGAAGAACCTCTCAGGATCTCGACCCGCTTTTTTTCAACCCCTTCCCCCATCAATTCACCCCCTGGGTTGATGGTTTTAAAAAGGAGGGGAAAAAAGCATCAGGGCTGGGCTATAGAACCTACTTTTTTATGTGTGGTACAGCAAACTACGCCCTTCAAGTCCAGTCTCAATGCTTGTGGTCCATGTTCCGCGTTCCTTATTCATCTCTGTGTGATCTTTCCTCCACCCAACGTATCTCGCAGGGTTGCTATCACTACTGTACTTATAGTGATTGCAACCAAAGTATATAATAGTATACAGCAAATCTAAAAATCTAAATTTTGGCCAATAGTGAATCTATTTGCCATTTTCGTAACTTTACCACCTCTCTCTCTCTCTCTCTCTCTCTCTCTCTCTAAATTGGTCACTATTGGTCCAATATCGGAAAAAGCCAAACTTACTGCTTAAATTGGACTGGGGATCGTATAACAGGTAAGCAGTCTAATGGGGAATTGAACCGGTGATCATGCCGTGAAGAGGCACTCGAAATTAACTTAGTGTTAATTATTTCATTGATTAGATTTAACGTCCCCTTTAAACACTGAAGCTATATGAGACGGGAACTACTGCTGAATGTGGGACCTTAACTACTGCTCTGGTTTATATCCGAGACACTGTCCTCAGCGGAGTTCGAATTCATACATGAAGAGCACCGAAAGCATGCACGTTGTTTCATGGCTAAGCGCAGCAAAAAAAAAGAAGTTATTACTGTTTAATGAGTTGGGCACCTGGTGCAATAGAGTAAAAAAAAAAAAAAGTTGAGAGCAGTGGCGGCGATTGAGGGAAGTCATGTCGATAAAAAAATCGCTAGAAGTTAAGAGAAGGTTTCACCATATAGCTTCAGAAAGTTGCACACAAGAAGGGTTAGATTAGGTAATCTAAATAAGTAAGCCTTTTTCCTTTAGCTTTTCCTTTAGGATAATAGATAGAGGGATTTGGCCTTAACGTTTCTTTCAGCAGCAAGGCTATATGAGATGTAGACCTACAACTTCACGTGTGATCCGAAACACCTGGGCTTCCGCTAGAAATCGAACCGGAGTCGACCCCTTCGAAAGCATGTATGCTAACTACAAAGCCACACCGGAGCTCTCATTATGAGTTTCTTTTTTTTAAAGCTCCATTTGGATGACGGGTTAAATTAATGTTTTCATCTAATGGGAGTAAGCAGATAACTACCATTGATTATGTTTTGTGCTATAATGTTTGCAAAATGATGCTTAGAGGTTCTTCTTCTGACCTTAAATTTCTCTTCTTTTTTATCTCTTTTTTTTACTTTTCCTGTATATAAAAATAAACCACCTTGCACAGAGGACTACTGTAGGACACATTATTATTATTATTATTATTATTATTATTATTAGTAGTAGTAGTAGTAGTAGTAGTAGTAGTAGTAGTAGTAGTAGTAGTAGTAATAATATTAATAATGTGATGTATAGCTTAGCATAACGGTTTCTTCCATAGCCGTTAATTGTGGCTTTCTACCAACAAGTCAAAGTTCATTCCAGTAGCGTCATTTTCGACTTTTCCGGGGGGGGGGGGGAAGCAGGGATGTCCACCAACATAAGACTTTCACCTTTTATTATTAGTATACAATTTGTTAAAAAGCATATGTATATCAAACACAATAAGAACTGCCTCCCTGCCCTCCCCAAATGAAGCCTCTGGTTTATTCGCTACCTGGTAAGTGGCTCCTCAATCGCTAACGACATGGAATCAACACCTAAAGTAGTGTACTCCTACCAGAATCGAACATGAGAGCACTCGTGAAAACCATACGGCTATACGGGTACAGATTTTTTTAAGAAAGAAAAGAAAAGAAATTAGGTTGTTCTTGCGGCAACCCTGAGGTAAGATTCTTGCCTTTCCCAACCCTTAAAAACTTACCCTAGTCTGGTCTTACCAAATATGGAAAGTACTCCATACGTGTAGTGATGACGAGTAGAGTTTGAAGGGAGTAAAGAGGGGGGTGGAAAGGAAGTACAGGGGTTGGGGGTGCAAGCAAAGTTCAAGGTGGACCCCTTCTGAAAGAGAAAAAAACGAGAGAAAGAAAGAACAAGAAGAGAAAAAAAATTAGGATCGGATTGACAGTACAGCTGGCATTAGCGCGGGGCTAACAAAAATGAAAAAAATGAAGAACATGAACGCGCTAACAACGAAAGGGGTTGCTTATAACATTTTCTTTCATCCCTTTGCTGGATGGATTTTTTTTTTTTTTTTTTTTAACTAGCGGCACAAGCACATATGAACTACATTTCGTGTCCTGATATGTATACATATTGACAAGAGATGATCGAAACAGCATATAGAACTTTACGGAGGAAAAGTATTATATTATATACACATACTTTAGAGAAATAGCAAAGCTTCAGAAAAACAAGATGGATGCTATGAATATGATATTTTTACTGATATGTCACTAGATGAATCAACTAGCACAAATGGCATTTCCTTGCAGAAAACGTACTATCACATCCGTAAAAAGTAACAATTTTATCACTACAAGCTACGTACTACAAACTCTATATAAGATTTTGTACCGGTATATGACTACCCTCAAGAGTTCCGTCATTGATTAATTCTTACAGATGAAAATACGACATTTCTCTTCGTAAATCAAATAGCTACCGTATATTCCTCAAAACTAAATGACAGATCTGCATGCTAGCCTTGGATGAAAAGCTTGAAAAGTAGACTATTAGAATTTGGATTTAGATTTCTGGGGCTTTCGACATCTGTGGCCATGTTAGCTCGTCACTTACGAGGGATGACGTCCCTCGGCAACCACACTATGCAAGGAAAGGGAAGAAAGAAAGGATTGGTTAAGGAAGGAAGGGACCTATACGAAAGGTACCATCCCGGCACTTGGCTGATGTAAATGAGGAAAACTCAGGAAAATCCTCATTCAGAATAGCTGGTCTGAAAAGCTTTTACACTTTTTCGACCGAGTGTCCGCACCGGGAATCGAATCCGGGACCGCTCAGACCAAAAACGAGAGCGTTAGCGACTTCGCTACCAGGAGCCACAAAAGTAGACTATTCTATGTGATAATGAAGTATTCCATTTCGATTGTTTCAAAAATAGGCCTATCGTATAATAAGGGATATTCTTACCTGTCATGAACCATTCCATTGTTATATATTTAAAACAAAAGAACTTTGTTTTCTAGTTAAACTCTGATAGATTCAAATAGTTTTGAATGTACACAAAATACTTGATTAAGAAATGTGAACGGAGACTAACTTTTTTTAAAATTTCTTTTTAAGTAAACAAGTAAACTCCACAACAAGATATGATAGAAGAGCTTGCTTAATCTGAAGAGTAAGAAAGTCATATCATGGAAAAAACGAAAAAGCGATTATAGTAACTTCGCAAGAAGGTGAACAATCACGTGAAACTATCAAATTAGAGAAGAAAAGATACATATGGGTGGTAGCATCAAAACAAAGAACAGGTAAGCCAGTGTATTCGGAACGGACAGATTGATATTAAAAAAGTAAAACTACGCATGTATTCCAGGCAAAACATTTTCAAGGAATGTATTCTACCTGTTCTAATACATAAATTGAGGGCGTGAACACTAACAAGATATGATTTTCAGTGCAGACTATACACCAAAACCATGGAGACATAATTGTCAATTACAAGATAACCATAAAAGTTCTTGCCATTGATAAGCAAAGAGTGATACAGTGGATGGATAGTACGTACCTTAAGGTTTCGAAATAATCTCCATCAATGTCAAATGCCTTTTGCCAACGTTTCTACAGCTGCACAATGCCCTGGTGATAAAACTCGGCTATCGTGGATGCATAGTAGTCGGTGAATGTTTTCCTCGGGTCTCCCTCATTTGCGAAGGATCTTCTACGGAGTAGTTGTCGAGGGAATGAAACAGGTGGTAGTCTGTTGGCGCAAAGTCCGGTGCATATAGTGCATGGTAAAACCCGGCTATCGTGGATGCATAGGAGTCGGTGAATGTTTTCGCGAGTCTCCCTCATTTGCGAAGGATCTCCTACGGACTAGTTGTCGAGGGAATAAAACAGGTGGTAGTCTGTTGGCGCAAAGCCCGGTGAATATAGTGCATGGTGCAGTGTCTCTCAGTTAAGTTGGTAAAAGGTCTTCAGGTTCTCTTTGCCACATGTGGCTTAGTATTGTCCTGCAGGAACAGCACATCCTTGCGATTCACTAATGCCGGCTCCTTCTGCCGCAATGAACGGTGCACCTTTGCAACTGCTGAGAGTAGTCAGCAATGATGGTCTGACCAGGTGGAAGGAGCTCATAATGCACCACTTGTCGACAATTCCACTATACAGAAAGCATAGCCTTTCCTGGGTGCGGAACAGGGTTGCGCGGTGACAACCAATGTGTGGTACGCTCAGGAGTGTCAAAAAGGAGGGCCCACTTTTCGTCACCAGTGAACAAGCGATCAGTATAGTCTCATCTTTGGATATATATATATATATATATATATATATATATATATATATATATATATATATATATATATATATATGCTACTTAATATTCTAGAATGGGATCGCGAAGGGAAGTAAAAAAGATAAATATAAGTAAAAAAAACATGCTTATTTAATCAAAAAGCTTATTACAAACAGGAAATTACTTTTGAGGGTCGCCGACAAGGGGATGTGACAAAATTTAGTTGTGATGTAAAAAACTGTTCTAGCATATTATACTGTAAGTGCATTTATTACGTAGTTACCGTACTTGTATAGTAAGAAGTATACAGTTATTTTGCACTTAAGAAATTTTAGCGTCCATCACGTCTACCCAATTCTGCATAGCATTCCCTGTATACTACGAGCAAATACAGAGATATATAAGTCAGTCGTAGAAAGCTAAAGTAGAAAGAAGTGTGTTTATAGCGAACCGCACACATGCTTTACGCAATCAAGTTGTGTCGTGTGCTTTAGAAGAGTTCAGCAATGTTTTAAAAATAGATTGATTGTGTTTTTATCTTTCTTTCTTCGCCGTTGTAAATAAAAGGCAAAACATCCTTCTGTATTGTGAGATTGTTTGAAATGCGTTTATATCTGTGCTGTACACAATGATTTAACAAAATCTTCTCTCAAAATTATAATTTGAAAAAAACAAAAAAACAATTAATCCTACAGACGGCCGTAACTTACCAAATATGTTTCCCCATGTTAGTTCACATACGAGCTAACAGTATGTTTTCTTCTTCTTCTTAATCTCCCTTTCATAGCTGTGTGACTCCGATGGCATTCCAATGAAAAGAAAAATTATATTCTCAGGTGATTTACAAAAGCGTAGGAAAAGTGCTGAAATCTTTTGGCTTCTCTATGATTTCTTCGTCTCAATTTTATCTTAATGTTAGTTTATTTTCAACTTTTATGTTCGTGCACTGGTGCCAACGATACGCTAAAGAGATTCCTATACAACACACACTCACTCTCACGCACATTCACAAAAACAATTTTTTTAAACACACACACACACACACACACACACACACACACACACGTACACACAAGCAAACAACATGAGGAACGTATTATTTCTACATTTTTTTGGAGCTTTATGAATATAGATGAAACGGTTAAAAACAATATTAATTGATCAGGAGATCTATTTTCTTTTTAATCTTTAAGCGAGTTAGGTGATAACCACTAAGTTTAGAAACTTCCTCTTATTCAACAAGCCCACCCCCTCCACCTAAAAGTTATACTCCTGATGAAGCTATTATTATCATTGAGCTGAGTTGATTTTGAGTTTAACGTCCATTTCAGCAGCGAGGCTACATGAGAAGGGACCTACTGATTAACGTGGAATCTGAACCACATCCGCTCCCGCTGGGAATAGAACCTGGGTTTCCCACGCCAAAGGCGCGTACGCTAACCGCTTAGTCACTAAGAAGCTCGGTATTATTATTATTATTATTATTATTATTATTATTATTATTATTATTATTATTATTATTATTATTATTATTATTATTATTATTATTATTATGTCTGTTGGCAGGTTTTGTGTCTAATAGAAGATCCTGATCCCACATCTTCTTAGGTTAGAATTTGGAATTGTTTCTTCCATGTTTTTCGATCTTCAACTTTATTACCTTAACTCTCAAAATTTCCTTCTATTTTTCAAATCGATGATGCTAAAACTTATCGATGATTCGAAATATTTGACCGGGCCCTCGGTGGGCCAGTGATAGAGCGTTCACCTCTGGTGCATGGAGTCCTTAATTCGAACCTAGCACGCGCCAAGTGAGCTTTGTGGTGAACAAACACCGTGTGCGTGGGTTTTCTCGGGGTTCTATCATTTCCCTAAACTTTTTTCATTCCACCATTTCAGTCATTTCTCATTATCACCGTCTCTTTTAGCCTAGTCGGCATAACCATGGGACGTAAAACTTAAAGATTACATTTCATTTTGAAACATTTGAAAAAACAAAGTTATTACATTGACATTTTTTTAGAACTTGTGTTATGGGATTTGTATGAACTACGAAGAGCAAGGATGTTGCTAAAACAAAGACCGTTCGTTGACAATGTTCCATTTTTTTTTTTTTTTTTTAATGTAGTATTGCTACAGACAATGTATTAGCTAGAATCACAGTCTCAAGAAGGTGCAGAAAAGTTACTAACATAAAGTCTTGATGAATATTGTAACAAACACACACACATACACATGCACATTAAATTACAAATAGTAATTGAACATCAACTAATAAAAAAGAAGAAAAATAATTAACGTGAAATATTAATAACTTATGCTATAAATACAAATAATAATATTTGACAGTAATGTTATTTTTTATTACGAAAAATAATTATTAATATAAATTATTTCCAACTTCATTTCTTGTATAGAGGACAAATATAATATAAAGCATATATATAAAATTATGATTAATTTAATGTTCTTTGCTTTGAAATTAATTCCAATCTTCTTCGTTCTTAACGTAAATAGCTGTTACATTAAAAAAATTTTACTGCTACAAAGTTATCGATAAATATAATTAAATTTTCTTCACAATAAATATTTAATTACTTACATTTAAAAATATCCTGAAGATGAATTATAATGCTTAAGATTAATTACATATTTCTTGTTTACTCTTAAAAATTGCATTCGTTGATTTTTTTTAAAAAAAATAGTGCATATATAGGAAAATATAATGCACTGTTAAATTTTTAGTGAAATTACAATGAACCTCTGGTTTTTATACTAGCCATGGGTTATTATAATTTAACATTGATATAATAGCAGTATATTTGTCAGTGGTTCCTTATAAATTAAAATTCTCACTGTGTAGTTTCCGAATTTTATTATTAATTTTAAAGAACCTATATTCTGACTTAAAAGTGGCATAGGACAGGCAGTTCTACAACACAATTTGGCAAATCGTTTACTAATTATTTTTGAAGTTGAATTTGCTTCTTTTTTTTTTTTTAAAAAAAAAAGAAGTATTAGTAGTAATTTGCTTCTTCTTCTTTTTTTTTAAACGTATTAGTAGTAATTAGATCCTTTGTCAGCAACATGAAGGCGATACATACAGTTCAAAGTTGGATTTGAACTACTGTAAATTTACTTGAAGCTTTCCCACCAGGAATCAAACCCATCACCCCGTACACTAAAGGCACGAACGTTAGACCAGTGAGCAGGAGTTTTTTTTAATCCGAGTCAATTCTAAATTCTTTTCTTTTCTTTTTTTAACTCCTTCGATTCTAAATCCAACCAACACGGTCTGTTTCGCACGCCTTTCAGTAAGTGCGATAATGATAATACGCTTTTTGTTTAATTTTGGTACATTTTTTTATAGCTACTTAAATACCACAACAACCCCAAAAATACGTAGATCTCAACAATCACAACAATACGTATATCCCAACAATTAGTCAACAATACTGTAAGAGTGGCGTTATTTCAGGATTTGCTTGGTAAGGTACAAGACTCTCGGATGTAATTAGTATTTCATGTTTATCATTGGTTTATTAAAATGTAACGGCAATTATTTACACTTGGAACATGCAACTGAACTTAACAATACAAAAATATTTCAAACTCAGAATCGGAATTGAAAAATATCCTAAGTCCACAGACATATACATATTTTTCACGTTGATATATCTGCTTCATGCAATTAGAATCCTAAGGAGATACAATAAGATACATAATTAATAAGACAATCCACAATATTATATTGTATTTTGCTTTCTTAAAAAAAAGAAAAAAAGAAAAAAATACTCTGCTGAACTTGAGACCTTTTTCAATCCATGTATTCGCTTCGGACTGTTTTACTGATTTACGGATGGCGAACTCTTGTTTTACTGTAATACCATGAAGTTAGAAAATATTGTAGGCCAGTGATTTGCTGGCCAAATTTGACAAATGGCCAGTTTAATTGTTTTGTTGTATTACTTTGTAAGTTAAGTTGACTACTTGAATAAAGTTGGATAGGCTAACCAACTTAAACAGGTGTCACTATATGAAAATTTAAAGCTGTTTGTTACGAAATCTAATTCCAAATATACTATTCGATTTTCTTATATTTTCTTGCAGTAAACGTTAGGAAGAACCTAGAGAATAGGTTACAAAGAGATGCCATCTGTACAAGAATTTTGGCAACGCTGTTTTTCTGTAAGAAGAAAATTCCACCCTCTTTTCTTTTATCCCACCACCAGCACTTGCTTTTGCTGGTCCCTTTTGCAAGTGTCTATACTGCCGCCTGCAATGCACACACACACATTTACCACACACTACAACAGAAAGCTTATGGACTTTTTACCGGATGTGCCCATGACCTCTTCTCTCTCCTCTCTACGCATTTTGACGCATGTGAATGTGTGTGAGCGTGTATTCAGACACACACACACACACACACCATCAACCTGTTACGCGCCTTCTTGAAGTCAAGTCAAGATATTCCGCAATTTGATACCAATATAAATTCCAGATTTTTCCCCTCAAAAAAACATCAATAGGGCTAATGTTCTGAATACAATAACGAATACCCACCCCTCTCAATCTCTGAAGGAACTCCACCCCTAGAAAATAAAAAAAGTAGACCACACCCCACATAAGAGAGACAGAGAAGGTCCATCAAGAAACTTTTCTCTTTTCATTATTACTGGTGCTGATATTGCTGACTGTTGTAGAGGGCTTTAGAAAAGGGAGGAAAGTGAAGCTGTAGGATAAAAAGGGGGACCAAATACCCCCTGACTTGTCCGCCATCTGGTGGTGGTGGGATAAGTGTTGCCACCCTTCAAAAATTTTTTTTTAAAAAATGCGAGAAAACAAGTAGTTATTCTACATACATATTCCTAAATTCTCATAATTTCTTACCTCAAATACGAGCTTCCAAGTATTATCTCAAAAAATATTTTTTTTAATATAACATTAGCAGAACTACTATAAAAATAGTTCATTCATCCACAAGTCGATAAGCGAGTGGGGAACTGAAAACCGTTTAGTTTCTGGTTTATAGAGTGCACTGATGTGAGTTTTACTGCAGTACAAATTCCAATAATTTTAACATGAATTAGCACAAATTGAACAGAAAATAATTTGTTAATATTAGGGATAGTGGAGACTGTTTTTCAAAATGTGGTCGCTAAACTTGACGTCCAGTTGGCGACCAAGCTTCTTTTTTTTATTTATTTATTTATTCTGCAGCACAAATTCTAATAAATACAGAATAAAATAGTAAAAAAAATTGAGCATAAAATAATTTGTTAGTTTCAGTGTAGTCGCTACCTTGAGGTAAGTCGGCTTTACTTATAATACCAAATTCGGTTGAAAATTCTATTTTCACTTAAAAATAGTTTCTCGACATTTTATAAAATGGATATTTCCTGAGTATGCTGATTGTTTACACAGTGGTGTACGCAGAATCTCGTCAAGGGGAGATTCAAGTACTCAGTTTCATTCCTCTTTAGGACAAGCGCAGAGACGGATGTAGAAAGTTAAAACTGAGGCGGGGCTAACCAGAACGCAGACTATGATAGGTATATCATGAGTTTACTATACACTTTCAAAAATATATAAGTAATAGCTTCAATTACTTTTCTCACTCAAAAAAACTGGGGGTTTAGACCCCTCCTGTCCCCAGCCTAGATCCGCCTCTGGATAAACATGATTTTTGTATATATGCAGAGTGTCTCAAAAGTCCTCTGACATAGGGTAACTCTATTACTATCAGAGTAACAACAAAATATAAGAGGGGAAACCGTCTCCAAATATGATGTGTTCAATCTAAAGTGGATTAAAAAAAAAAAAAACGGAGGAGCCGTTTGGGCTGTACACTCTTTTATGCGCCCAATGTTAAATGAAAATGCAACGATGACATTTACCTGGACCAACAACACAAGTGAATGAAGTTACTGTTTGACATGCGGTCTCGCCATCGACACGTTAGCGTGAAAGACAGTAACTTCATTCACTTATGTCGTGGGTGCAGTTAAATGGTAACATTGCGTTTTCATTTAACATTGGGAGCATAAAGAGTGTACAGCCAAAACGGCTCCTCCGATTAAAAAAAAAAAAAAAATCCTTTACTTTAGATTGAAAACATTATATTTAGAGACGGTTTCCCCTCTTACATTTTGTTGTAACTCTGATAATAATGAAGTTATCCTGTTAGGGGACTTTTGAGACACCTTGTATTTTAAATAATAAATGTTTATTTTCCATAGTAACTTGCTCAATGGGTGGGGGTGGGGGGTTAAAATCCATTGTGCTGACAGATGAGAAGGCAGCGACAAGGTAATTTCGTCAAAAGAGATTAATAAAAGAATAGATAAGAATAAAAATGTAGAAGAACGGACGGAAAGGCTACAGCCAGTGATCATATAAAATCCCTTTTGCAGTTAGAAATTTCTCCTAGTTTCTACACATTGATTTCTCTCCATATATGATAGTAAATTTATGCGTGTTAAAAAAAAAAAAAATCTGTATGTGATAAGTAGGGCAATCAACTTTATGCTTTATACAGTTGTATATTACGCTTTATTATGCTTTTTCCTAACTGCTCCTTGAATTACACTTCATTTTTACCCATTTCCAGTACATATTTGTTTTATTTTACTCGTTTTTATTACACAAGCATCAAAAATGTATATGAAACTATTCATTTTCCCCACTAAAAATTACATCAATACAAGAATACAACAAATTACATCACCCCATGTTGTGCAGTTTTTCTTCAGCGGTGTTTCGAAGAAGAAACATGTAGCTACACAGTAGACTTCTCATATTTAAAGAATTCAGAAAGAGTAGATTCCTGCCTTCTACTTTGAAATGGTCAGTTGCGAATTCTTTTACTCTCTGAGATTACATATATTCTTGATTTTGGCATCTTGGAATAAGCACAGTTAACTGCCTTTAACATAAAGTGAGGGGGAAAAATCCTTCTGAGCGGAAGGTGCTGAGAGAGGAGCAATTCGAACTTTCCATTGTTACCTATAAAGGCAATTGCCAGTTGATTTCCATTATTTGCTGCATTGATAGCAGCCTTTGTTGATTTTTTTCTTTGGCACAAAATATATAAACATATTTTTTCTTTATTGTACACAAACGCAGGTTTCTGGAATAAAAAGCATTAAGCATTATGCTTTATTTCTGTAAATTATGCTTTATTAATGCTTATGAGATTAGCAAATATGGATATGTAAAGTGGTCAAAATCATAGATATGGTACCACCCATAGTTGAAAAATTCCATTATGCTTTTACTGCTTTTTATGATTTATGGTTGCCCTAGTGATAAGGAAATGTGCAAGTATGCATCCTGTCAAATACAATGAATGAAACGAAAGTACTCAAGAAATTTACCAATACCAAGACTTCTAAATGCCTTTCAGTAAGCAAGAAACAAACTATTTCTATCACTTCACGTAAGGCCAGTTTAGAATACACTAGAGTTTACACAAAAAATTGTATACTTTTTCCCGTTCACGTTTAGAATACACGTGCAATGTCACTGTTAAGAACTGGCTTATCAATATGAGGACAGGACATTCTGATCCTGAAGATGAATCGCCCTGGGAGACTTTCCATAGTGATTATGCTTGAAACAATTGAAAAGGTGAGTAAAATAATTCTCCCAGACAGACGCAAAGTAAAACGAAAGTAAAAGCAGAAGATCTAGGGATCTCCTGTGCACGCGTTAGTTTCATTTTTGGGGGTCATCTTGACATGAAAAAACTTTCCACCAAGTGGGTCCCCAAGACAGATCAGAAGCATGCAAGGGTGCGTGCTTCCGGAAATGTTTTGAGCAGACTATCACAAATTTTGTTACGGCGAAATTAAAATACCGCTAATTTTTCAGTAATTATGTGATATCTTCAAATAGATAAAAGATAATTGAAATATGGAACAAAAGCGCCCTAGACAATATTATTTTGCGTAAGGTACCGTTATCACAAGTCACCTAGTGGCTTTCCGTTTTCAGCTGTTTAGAAACGCGAAAATAAATGCCGATTTTCAAAATGGCTCGAAATCGAAAGCAGATAAGTGAGTCGTGATAACGGTTTCTCATGTAAAATAATATTGTTTAGGGCGCTCTTGTTCCACATTTCGATTATCTTTTATAATATTTGAAGATATCACATTATTACTGTAAAATTAGCGGTATTTTAATTTCGCCGGGATGAAGACTCTTAATCACGGAGGATGAAACACGGATCTTACGGATCTATTTGTATGAACCAGAGAAAAAGGAATAATAATAATAAACGGATCACAATGTTTCACCAAAACCAAAAGAGTTTCGGGAGTTGAAATGCAAGTTCAAAGTTTTTGTTAGTATTTTCAGGCATCAGGATCGGTTAATCTTTGTTGATTATCTACAACAAGATAACACCATAACCAGGGCTCATACATCATTACTAAAGATGCTTCACTCTGGGCTGAAGGAAAAAACGCCGTGGAAAGTTGTCTCCTTCATGACAATGCATCCTCTCACGACAGCAATGTTGCAGTGAACAAATTGACTACTTTAAAGTTTGAAACATTGAATTACCCATCCTATTCACCTGAGCTAGCCCCATCTACCATCTATTCCCAAATAATAATTAAAAAAAAAACTGCATGAAAAACTAAAATTTAGCAACACATTTGAAGCGACTGGAGCTGCAAATGCATGGTTTGACACCCAACTTTTTTTTTTTTTTTTTTTTTTTTTTTTTTTTTAAGGATTAAAGAGACTTTACGACCGAAGCAAAATATGCTTCGAATTGAAGGAGGAATGTTATTGCTGATCCTTTTAAGGAGAACCTGTTTGTGCTAAAAGTTCTATGCAAATCTTCTGTATTAGTGTTTTCATTTCCAGCTGTTTCACACAGCTAAAGCATAAAAAATACTTTTTTTTTTGACTAGCTGTGGTTATGTACGCTTTTCTGGAATCATAGGAAAAATCAAAGACGCAGTCTGTATACGCAAAACACAATATAATATTGGACATTGAAACAAACATATTCTTACTGTGTATTGCTTAATATACGAGGGCTATCCAGAAAGTAGATTACGTTTTGGAATAAAAAATCAACAAAGTATAGGAAACAAATTTTATTATATACAGATGAAAGCCACACACAAATACTACTTTTCGACATAGTCACCATTCAAATTAAGGCATTTATCGTAGCGATGTACGAGCTTGGAAATTCCTTCGTCGAAAAATTCGGCCGCCTGCGACTTCAACCACTTCGTTACCTCTTCTTGCAGCTGTTCGTCGTCATCAAAACGCTGCATAGCCAGCCACTTCTTCATTGCTGGGAATAGGTGGAAGTCGCTCGGTGCTAGGTCGGGACTGTACGGCGGATGAGGAAACAACTCCCACTGAAAAGATTCAAGAACTTCACGCGTGACATTTGCCGTGTGGGGCCGGGCGTTGTCGTGAATCAACAAGATCTTAGAGCTCAACATTCCTCTGCGCTTGTTTTGAATTGCTCTTCTGAGGTTTTGCAGAGTTTGGCAATACCTTTGAGCGTTTATTGTAGTGCCTCTTTCCAGGAAGTCCACCAAAATCACACCTTTTCTGTCCCAAAAAACAGTCGCCATCATCTTCCTTGCCGACATTGTTTGCATGCATTTCTTGGGTTTTTGGGGAGAACCTGTGTGCCCCCACTGCATTGATTGCAATTTCGTTTCACAGTTCACGTGTTTCCCCCATGTTTCGTCACCAGTAACGATGCGATCGAGTAAAGAGTCACCATCCTTATTGTAGGCGTCCAAAAAGTGCAACGCTGCAGCCATTCGCTGATTTTTGTGGTCCTCTGTCAAGATTTTTGGAATCCATCTTGCACAAAACTTGTGGTAACCAAGCTTTTCGCTGATGATTTCGTGCAACAAACTTCGCGAAATTTGTGGAAAACTCAAAGAAAGTTCCGTTATTGTGAACTTTCGATTTTCACGGACTTTAACATCGACTTTTTCGACAAGTTCGGCAGTCACTTTGCTGGGTCTCCCACTTCGATCTTCGTCGTGAACATTGGTTCGGCCATTTTTAAATCTTATGACCCACTGTCGCACTCCACCTTCAGTGATAATGTTGTCCCCATACACTTCACACAGCTGCCGATAGATTTCTATCGGTTTACAGTTTTTTGCTGTCAGAAACCTTATTACTGCACGCACCTCGCAGCTCGCGGGATTTTCAATTAACGCAGACATTTCAAACCGTCACAGTATCTTAACGGAGCACAGCACGAACCTCTCACTAGCACGGCTAGATGCCGACTGAGCTGCGCAACGCTCTGACCCCAAGATGGCCGCGCTATCCCCGCCCCTAGCGGACACAGACGAAAACGTAATCTACTTTCTGGATAGCCCTCGTACGTTCTGTACCGTAAGCATTGCTATGAAAGTAAAGACTCATAAATTAGACACATAAATGCGTATCAAAAGACTTCTGATTAATTCCTATCACACGTGTACAGGTAAATCTCATCACAGACCTCATACCACAAAATTGTCATTAAAATCACTGGAGACACGCGCCACTGATAACACAGACGTCCAGTGTTACTGTAGCCACATTAATTAGAAGTATCGGTTATATAAGCCGCATTCAGGTTCGGTTATAGTTGCCATACGTCACAGCAGCCACATCATGCTTAAAATTCAAAGTCAGTCAGACAAGTCACTGGTGTGTATAACCAGAGGCTTACACGACTAGTGGTGTGTGTGTGTGTGGGGGGGGGTTGTGTGTGTGGATGTGTGTTCAGTGGCTCCTATGACCAAGTTTGTGATGTCATGTGTCGCCTGTGACATACTCCAATACGGGGTCTCTGCATTGAAGGTCCATTGAAATGAAATATACGTCAATAGCGAGAATTACTCGGCTTCGAAAGGTGATACTCGGTTGATTATTTTCTTCAATCAACCAGTAGCATGTGAAACTGGATCTAATATGATAAATCCTATCCCAATACTATTAAAATAGAGGCGCCAGCTCTCAATATGATGTGCATATTGTTAATATCACAAACATCTCCCTTCCACCTCCAGCAACCCTTAAAAGGTAGGATTGTGTCGTTGGGATTGATGATTCATGACGAGACGTTAATTTTATAGATGATAGATTACAAATGAAATAGACAGATGATTAAACATTGAAGGGAGAAACAGTTCCTTTTACTTCGGGGGAAGAGTTTTCGTCTATATATTTAAGAAGGGGTGTGCGAAGAAAGAAGAAGAAAAAGACAATAAAATTTAGAGACAGAGGGATGATGATGGGAAGGAGATAATCGAAGAACTATGATTAATTCGATGAAGGGGAACAGGAAAAAAAAAAAAAGAAATACTGAAGGATCAAATATGATATACATAATTTCGATTAGGTTTTTAGAAGTTATGCTATCATTTATTAGTTTGCAATACGTCACAAGGAACACTCTAACCATTAGAATAAAGATTCAGCACACCAAAATACCACATATGACATTATTTAATTGCATACTTTTATTACTTGTATTTTTATTTGGATTAACGTGGCAGTTTGATTGAAAATACGTGCTATAATAGTTTTACGGCTCGAAAAATTCCGGGTGCCCCATTGCGACTGGCAATATGTCTGGCGCCTAGCTAATTTAAGGCCAAACCATGTACTTCTATGTTTGAAATTGTATTTATATTATTATAGCGCCTGGTTTTGAAAACTAGCGCATAGGTCAGAAAAAAAAAACTTCCGTGTGCTATACATATACAGCAGTATTTTCCAAACTCTAGTCCCCTCTGATCCTCTGAGACCCGCGAGAAACGTTAGTTTATCATGTTGCTCACACTTGGGATATTTGTAATGCACATTGTCAAGATCTCAGCCAAGTCAGAAGAGGAGAAACTAAAAGATAAAGATAAATATCAAAATTACCAACTTAGGCTGAAATACTCATTACTTCGGTGAAAGGTGAATAGTAAATTCATAATATATTAGGCCTAACTGGTATGATCACATTTTTCTTAAATTTCCATGTATAGTAGTACTAGCTAAAATGTCCGTTCTTCGCACGGGAAGAGTATGTTTATGGGAAATATTTGAATCCCCTTCCCCTTTTTCAATGAAAATGTATTGATAAAATTACAGAAGATACTCTACTTATGGCATAAATATTAAAACACTCCACTCTCACAAAATGCGCCCTTAATTAAATCAATATGTTTTAAAAAACCAGCTTGAAGTGGGCACTATCTTCCAAAAGTCATTTCAAACAGTTTAGATTTTTTTATTTAATCTTAGTTTAGAGTCTCATTTAGCAGCGAGGCTATATGAAACGTGGACCTACAGCATAATGTGGAATCCGAACCACATGAGCCGCGCCGGGAATTGAACCCGGGTCTCCTATGCCAAAGGCGCGTATACTAACCGGTTAGACACGAGGGGGCTCTCGTTTCAATCGGGTCAGACGTTTATCCGACCCGGAAAAATATAAATTCGACACAAATGTAAGTCATTTTTGATATTCTATTTTGCACCTCCCCCACCACATACTCTGTAGGCGAGGGTGAACTTAGACTTGGCATTGGGAACGACACTATTCACTTCAGGAACGCCGAAAGCTATAGATTTGACACTAATATCGATCATTTTCAAATATTTTTAAGTCACAATTTCAACCCCCATGGTACTAATAGGGGCTGAATGTGAATCTTAATGGCATCTAGAGTGTCACTCATTATCTAAATGAACCGAAAACTATGGATTCAACATTAATATTGGTCATTTCTCTTCATTTTTATGTCTGCCCCTTTTAGTTCCCCTAGGAGTACTCAAGAGGTCTATTCCCCACTGGGGTCTGAACTCGGTCTTAAATTTCATCAGGACTATCACCAGTTAACTTAGCGACGCTGAAAGCTAATGATTCGATACTAATATCGGTGGCTTATCAATTTTACCCCACGGTGATAATGAGAGCTTAAGAGGCCTCATCACGGCAAAATTAAAGTACCGCTAATTTTACAGTAATTATGTGATATCTTCAAATAGATAAAAGATAATTGAAATGTGGAACAAGAGAGCCCTAGACAATATTATTTTACATGAGATACCGTTATCAGAACTCACTTTTCTGCTTTCGATTTCCAGCCATTTTGAAATGAAATGAAATGAAATCTTTCAATTTTACGTTCCACGGTTATGCCAGTTAGGCTAAAGGAGACGGTGATGATGAGAAATGAATGAAATGATGGAATGAAGAAAGTGGGAGGAAACGGGAGAACCCCTAGAAAACCCACGAGCACGGTGTTTGCCCACCACAATGTCCACACGGCGCGAGCTAGGATCGAACCAGGGACCCCAAGCACCGGAGGTGAACGCTCTATCACTGAGCCACCGCGCAGCCATTTTGAAAATCGGCATTTATTTTCGCTTTTTTAAATGGCTCCAAAGTGAACTACTAGGTGACTAGTGATAACGGTGCCTCATGCAAAATAATATTTTCTAGGAAGAGCTTGTTCCACTTTTCGATTATCGTTTATCTATTTGACGATATCGCATAATTGCTGTAAAATTAGTGGTATTTTAATTTCACCGTGATGGGTCCTCTTAAATCGGACTTAAACGGCATCTGGAGTGTTACTATTTATCTGAGCGATTTCGAAAACTATGGATTCGTCACTAAACATCAGCCATTTCAGTCATTTTTTGCATGTTATCATCCTTCACAAAGGAGTACTAATGGGAGCAAATTTGGATTTAAACGTTATCGGAAATGTCACTGTTCATCTCAGTGACCCCAAAAACTGCGGATTCAATACTATTATTGGCCGTTTTCAATCATTTTTACATCCCACCCCTAACCCTTAGGTGTGCTGGGGGGTCTTACCCGAACTGGGGGCTGAACTTGGACTCAAATAGCATCGGAACTGTCATCAATCAGTTCATGAACTCCGAAAACTGTGGATTCGACACCAATGTCGGTCATTTTCGGACATTTTTGTCTCTTCCTACTACTCTCCTGTATGGAATGTGAATGTCTGGCAGAGATATTTACCTGAAGAAAAAAATCCAAAGAAGTTGGTAAAATAATCCGAATGTATTACACTATCTCAATTTCAGATTCTCGCCGGTATTGTAGTCGGGCTTAACCAAGCTCGTTTCTGCTATACTGACTGCTCTGAACATTGAGTAGTTTTGTTACTATCCTACTGCTAGTTGATAGTGGTACTGGCTTTTGGAATTTAGGGAAGAGTGTGTGTTCAGTGTTTAGTTTGCTCAATTCTGTCTTTAGAGTGAATAGAATTTTTATAATAATTCTGAGTGAAGAACACAGACTGAAAGTACTAGAGAACAAAGTCTTGAGACGAATATTCGGACCCAAAAGGAATGGGAATGGGGGAAGCTTCATAGTGAGGATCTACATTATTTATACCCTGTACAGAACATTGTTAGGGTCATAAAGTCTAGGAGGCTCAGATGAGCAGGTCACATAGGTAGAATGGAAGAAATTAGGAACGCTTTCAAAGTTTGAACTGGAAATTCAATCTGAAAACGATCATTAGGAAGACCTAGGAGCAAATGGGAGGACAATATTAAGATGAATCTCGCATAAATAGGAATACAAAGTAGAAATTGGACTCAGTTGGCTAAGGATAGAAGTCAATGGAGAGTTTTGTGAACACGGCGTTGAACCTCCGAGTTCCATAGAGCATACAGTTAGTTATTATTAATTTTTAAGCATCATACAAGTAAAGCATCTCATTCAATATAAGCAATATCGTTTACATTTGTTGTCAGTATTCAATGTTACATTCAACATGGCGGCCAAATGAAGGTTTATAGAAAAAAGAGATTGAAGTTTGATAAAATGACTTATTTTCTTTTTTTAAAAATCGCAATTAATTTAAACAATACAGTCTGTGTGTACCCCATACACACAAAATACTAAACCAATGGTTGCATGACAATTTACACATTCCTTGCCGATCGAAAGGAAGATTTTTAAATTTGAAAGCTGGTAATTCTATTTAATAACTGATCCGCTCACGAAACAAGCGTTTTCTAGTGTTTTGAGCCCAGCTGACGCCTCCTAGTCGTTACACATCCCCCTAAAACATTGATCGTATAGAAAAGCCACACGCCACCACCAATACAGCCACCAGATTCGGTAAGAAAATATCACAGTTAGCATCATTGGCATTACTCTCTCAATGTATGTGTGTTACAAGATTTTTGCCCCTCCCCTTTATTTTCCGCGGGAAGTCTGTGTTGGGGATTCGGCTGCTAGAGAATATTTTCTTCCGACACTGCTCCGCTACATGAAAAACCGTCAAATATGAAACACCTTCAACAGTGTTCGGATGAATGCTTCGATTAGTTCAAGGCCAGCCTCGTCCCAAGCCCCTTTTACAACAGTTGTCTGCCGAAAAATAACTCTACGTGCAATGATTCTTCATGATCCCAGCTAGGCACCAGTTTCTCACCAAGCGGACGACAAACGTAAGGATTCCCTCTTCCTCTCCCCGCAGTACGTCTCTGACGCCTTCCGCTACAACCTACTCGCGGCGCACGCATCTATGAGAATAGTTGTCGGTACGCATGGACCGGAGCAGCGTAACTCGAATCACAACACGAAGCAAAGAAAGATAGCACCGCGAATTCCATGCGCTGTGACATAAGAAGCAGTTATCTATACTCCTAATAATCTCACTTATAACATCTTTTCATGTTTGAGACTTTCAGATTAAGAACAATAATTATTTCATGATATGGTCATGAATCTGTGTGAGATTATATGATTTATAAAAGGAAATAATGAATTTCTTTATAATATCTTCGGTTCGATTCCCGCGGTAGACCATTCTTGGTAGGTTCTTAAGATAATTTTCTCATTTTTTAAAAGTCAAACGTCAGGAATGCATACATAGACGTTGATTATTTCTCTTCCAAAACATGATCTAATTCCTAATATGCGTAGTCCTGGGTTATATCCCTGGTAGATTCACTTACCCCGGATACAAACTCGAGTAGCGTCTTGGGATCCACTTTAAACGGTAGATACTGTTTCTTATACCCTCAGTGCCGAAAGGGGATGTTGATCAAGCCAATTCAATATTCCAAATATATCGCCTCCCGCCAGTGATAACATTTCCAGACTAAAAATGATCTTGCACGGGTTATATTTGTATCTTGCTTTGTTAATAAATGGATTATTCAAACAAAATACCTTACAGCTTTTGCTTTCTGAGAAAGTGCTTAATATAATATTTTGTAATTCATTTCTTCGATAGTTTAACAATTTTTTTTAAAAAAATAAATAAAACTTCCCGCGATGCTAAAGTCTTATCCAGCAGAATATATTGTGGGTCTCTAGAAATTCTCAAGTAATACAAGTAATTTTTACATTTCTTTCTATTTTTTTTTTAATGTCGATCCCTGACTTGATTTTTTTTTCTGGCTACGACTTTCACGAAAATGTTTCTTAATTATTACAAACGGTTATTCTAAATAATCATTCAAAAATCAAAATAAATACAAAACTTTTAGAAAACACATGCTATAAAAATGTATATTGAATTGTGGATATATGTCTCTGAAATTAAGTTTCTCTTATTAATGTACTATTTGTAAGTGTCCATAAATGAATATTCAAGACATATCTGATCTTTGATGTAGAAATTGAAAACTGCCTGGAGCGAAATTTCATTATTTTAATGAATAGGCAGATGGTACTATATTTGTTTCATTACCTTCTATCCAGCTTTCCCTTTTAAAAGGATCTGCTTTACAAGAACTCCTTTACATATTTACCCTGTCATGTCCAAAATTATTGTTGCATGTCTATAAATATATTGTTGTAAGAACATAATTTGATAAGGAATTTGCCCGGTATTTCTTACAATGTTAGTATGTAATAATTGGCAAAGACATGCATGTGGCAAATTTCATGTCGAAAGAGCAGTAAATAAGAACGATAAAACGAAAATAAAACTTTCTTGTCCATTTTGCAACATTTTGTTTTACTCATTCTAATTGTCGTATTTATAATTCTTTTCCTATGAAATTTACCACAAATATACATTTCCCGATTATACACATAGTATCAGTATTAGAAGTACCCTGCAAAATTATTATCAAATTATATTCTTACAAGAAGACAGTTATAGATAAGCGACAATCATTTTGGACATAAGTGTATCTATGTCCATCCCTTTAGGATACAGAAAAAAAGAATCATTATAAATTTTAGCCAGTATCAAGCACTCTTAGATAAGACAAGATAAACTAACAGTGTTTAGTTTAATATTATTCGTTATTTGAATCGTGATTACAAAATAATACCGAGAATTCTTGAAACTTCTTTAAATTTACAATTAGGTTATGAATCTTCTATTTACTAATACATAGTTAGAAGTATCCAAAATTTTTCCTATAACGAAATATGCATTTCCTTAAGGAGTAAACACTGAAGGTTAGGTCTTATTAAATCTGATAATTAATTAGTTATACAACCAGCACAACACTGATGTGTTTTGGGTTGCCTATGCATAAGGATATGTTCTATATTCGAAATTCCACCTATGATCAGGCAACAAGATGATACTGATTTTTTCTCATTTTCATATATTTTCAATAATAATAATAATAATAATAATAATAATAATAATAATAATAATAATAATAATAATAATAATAATAATAATAATATATCAGAAAATTCAGATCAAAGTTAAGTGTACTGACATGTTACAATATTTTCTCATAAAGAAAATATATCACAAGTAGTAGATTTGAGTTTCCATTTGAGTATATTAAAATATTTGTTCCATAGTGTACTTGAAATTTATAAATATTCGTTCTGTTTTAAATTACATTACGTGATAGTATGTGTAATACATATGGAGTACTAATACCTTGTTGATATACAGCATATGAATTAAACAAATGTGTTGGTTGCTACTACAGGTAATTGCATGTTTTATCTCATGAATGGATAATGTAGAGGCAATTTTAGCAGACAATTTTTAGTGTTATATACTTGACAGTTTCTAGCCGATTATAATAATTACTCTCTCGCATAAATTACCAGGAAGAGAAACATAAATAATGCTAGGGCTATATGGCTGAAAATTAATCTTAAGAAAATTCACAAATGATCAATTTATCCTTTTCTTATGCATCCTTACTTAAGTAATTTATGTTTAAATGCAGAAGTTACATACATGGTTGATCGATAAATTTATTGTTTTTCGTTTCTTGTGTGGCATGCAGATCATAAAAGACGTACTTTTCTACATAAGCTGAGATCCGGACTACTCGTACTTGGGTTCTCATCCGAGCCGTTATGCTCACACCAGAATTTCAGTCTAATTATGAATATCAAAATGAGTGTTTTCGCCATGAGAAGACAGAATGAACTTTGAATTTACTCGCAGCCTCAGAAGCATTTTGGGTAGAAAAGTAGGACCTACTAAACATTTGAATCTCATTTTCAACCTCATACACCCTTATCACATACAAAGTTTTGACATCTGAGTTGTATGGCGTGAAAATCTAGATCATCTCCAGGAGAGAATAAGCACTCCAACTATTGCTCTAAATCGCCTTATGTAAAAGAAAATTAGAAGGATTATGCCCAAATGAAGAGATTTTATATGTAGTAAAGTGAGTTCTAAATGAATTCTTCTGGACTTTTACTTGTAGGTATATGTATCTGCATATCCGAGGTTTACATAACATCTGCATTCACTACGAAAAGGTGATTTTCACAAAATGTTACATAATTCCACCATTCTTCATATAAAGAAGTACAATGGAGCGTTTAATAGAGTGAATAGAGAGTGATTGTAGTAGATATATAAAGGACTTTTCACTTGAGGTAATCGGAATGTTTGAGATGAATTGAGAATGGCGGCAGGCATGCGAAAATGAGTTTTGAATTAAGGTAATTGGTGGAACGTTTGAGAAAGTGAATTGAGAACGATAGTAGACATATAAAGTACTATTTAAATTAAAGTAATTGTAAAACATTTTAACAAGTGAGTTTAGCGGTTTGAGAACGGTGGCACACATGTGAAGTACTATTTGAATTAAGGTAATTGGTGGAACGTTTGAGGAAGGGAGTCAGAATTTTGAATTTTGGTAATTATGGAACGTTTGAGCAAGTGAATTGAAACGGTGGCAGACATGTGAAGTACTGTTTGAATTAAGATAACTGGTGGAACGTTTAAGGATGTGAATTGAGAATAGCAGGAAACATATGAAACACATATCGAATAAAAGTAATTGAATGTAATCGAATAAAAGTAAGGATGTGAACTATAGCAGGAAACATATGAAACACATATCGAATAAAAGTAATTGAATGTAATCGAATAAAAGTAAGGATGTGAACTATAGCAGGAAACATATGAAACACATATCGAATAAAAGTAATTGAATGTAATCGAATAAAAGTAAGGATGTGAACTATAGCAGGAAACATATGAAACACATATCGAATAAAAGTAATTGAATGTAATCGAATAAAAGTAAGGATGTGAACTATAGCAGGAAACATATGAAACACATATCGAATAAAAGTAATTGAATGTAATCGAATAAAAGTAAGGATGTGAACTATAGCAGGAAACATATGAAACACATATCGAATAAAAGTAATTGAATGTAATCGAATAAAAGTAAGGATGTGAACTATAGCAGGAAACATATGAAACACATATCGAATAAAAGTAATTGAATGTAATCGAATAAAAGTAAGGATGTGAACCATAGCAGGAAACATATGAAACACATATCGAATAAAAGTAATTGAATGTAATCGAATAAAAGTAAGGATGTGAACTATAGCAGGAAACATATGAAACACATATCGAATAAAAGTAATTGAATGTAATCGAATAAAAGTAAGGATGTGAACTATAGCAGGAAACATATGAAACACATATCGAATAAAAGTAATTGAATGTAATCGAATAAAAGTAAGGATGTGAACTATAGCAGGAAACATATGAAACACACATTGAATAAAAGTAATTGAATGTAATCGAATAAAAGTAAGGATGTGAACTAAAAATGATATAGACATACCAAATACTATTTGAATTAAATTAGTCAATAGTATGTCTGAGAAAGTCAACTGGAAACGGTGACAGATTTGAGTTGTTATTTGAATTAAGGTAATTGATGAAACGTTTGAGAAAGAAACTTGAGAATAGTGGCAGACTTGCGAATTATATTTTGAACTTACGTGATGTGAGTTCAGTTCGTTCTCCTATTGTCTAGAGACTTCCCGATACATAAATATATTTGTATTTTATGAAACTAGTTCATTTGTTTAATAGATGTTTAACGTTTTCTCACAACACGTGTTTTACAAGTGACAGTTGAAACCTGAACCTGAAATTGATTTATATAACCTGAAATTGATTTATTGTTTGTCTATAAGGAAATTTTGAACACCAGTTTTTAAATCTGAAAAAAATAGTCTAACAAGCATATATTTCATGACATAAATCCAATATTTCAGTTCATATGACCCCCCCCCCAAAAAAAGAAGACATTGTAAATAAATCTAACGAGAATAAGAACTTCTTTAAATATTTTCAAAACATTATATGTTTATTTAAACAACTTCTAAATTATAAATATGTATACTCATCTTTGAAAGTGTTTTATATTTATTTGTAGACATTCTTCAAAACATCCATAACCTTATAGACGAGCATAATATATTATGAAATTCGCTAGGAGATTTAAAGTAGGTCTTTATCCAATAAAATTAAGAAGAAAAAACTGTATCTCGGTTTGATTATTAGTAACGAAACATTAAAAAATAAAGAGAAAAAGAAAAATGAGCAGTCAGTAGTTCCCATACTGGTAAAAACCAGTCTTCACCGTATTTACTATGTACGGCAAGAGAAGTCAAGCAAGGTACTTCACTACTTTTTTTTCTTTCTTTAGTTTTAATCTTGGCTCCTTACTCTTTTTTTTTTCTTCAATCAATTGCTTTAAAAACTTGTTAGGATGGACAGGTGCGGCAATAAAGATGAATATTTTTGCATGTTGGGTTACACGCACACATACTAACTATACAAGCACACACGTAAATAGACACACCTCTATTAGAAACTGGTATAAGTTGACAATCCAGAGTACATCTCCAAGTTTTATGACATACATAGAAAGGAAAAAAAGGAAAAAGCACACATAAAACAACCATTTTCGTTATATACACAAGAAATCACAGTCCGATAACAAGCTAAAAAAGATGAAATAAAAAAGAAGCATACATATCGTTTTTTTTACTCTTGTGAGAGTTAATGATTCCTTAAGTTAAAAAAAAAAAAAGCAACATTCCTCTGTGCAAGCAAACACCGCTTGTTGGCAATCTACAATTAATTACCCACTAGGTGTGTAGCTAGCTATTACATTTAGTAGCAAGCACCAGAGAGTATGATGATAATTTTAAACGGCACACGTTAAGGTCAAATGGAGATTCTGTTTTAACAGATGCTTTGCTTGCGTCGTAGGCTATACGAGTATAGTGTGTTTACGTTCATTCACTACTATAAGACTTGTTCGTTTACTTGTCTGTTCGTTTAATCAGTAAGCCGCAAGAAACTCACGCAATTGTTGGGTGGTGTTCGGAGTTTTGCAAGGTGATTGTTGTCTACTATAATTATTACTCTTACGACAGGCCCAGAGGGCGTTCTTCGTTGGTGTGCGATTGCCAGGTAGGTATTATATACGTACTTTTTTTCTTTTTTGATGTTATTAACTTTAATCTTATAATAATACTTTAGAATCACTAACTTAGGGAGTTTGTAACTACGTTGAGACGTTTATGATAAATTAGGCAAAATGTTCTTTGCATATATCGCATCATTCATGTGTTAAATGTAAAGTAACGTTTGCAGTAGTTGTGTATTCAAACGTTTCTTAATAATGACCCATTGTCTAAAATGGTCCATAGCTCATCCCTTAAATTTTTATTATTGATATTTACTCCGCAAAAGACTAAATAGTTAACTGTATGGTTCAATGCTACATTCACAAAACTTCACCATTGACCAAGGTGACCAGACGTCCCGTTTTAGCCGGGACAGTCCCTTTTTTCCAACCGTTGTCCCGTTTTTTGCTGATTCTCGAACGGGACGCCTAAATGTCCCGTTTTTAAGTAAAAATGACCTAGGTGTCCCGTAATTATTATTCAAAATATAAATCGTCAATGGAAATTCTACTCTCTTCCGTACCAACACTCGTTGCCAAGGTTCAGCCGTGTCTAGAACTTCTGAATTTTCAAATGGGAATTGAGTGTTCGTGGTTCAAGTGCGAATTGAGTGAGAATTCTGATTGGTCAACTAGTTAAAAGAATTGTTGGGTAGAACTTGCAATCGGGAACAATTAATTGTTGTGTGGTACACGTAAAGTTAGAAACGGTGTGTTATCACTCTTACTTGTGTATTTTGTAAATTGAGAACACTGCTGAGTCCCAAAATGCAATCTGGAAGTCAGATATCCCCCCCCCCCCGTAGCCGATTCGTATGCGTCCCGTTTTCGCAAGTGAAAATTCTGGTCACCTTGCCATTGACTTACGTATGTCCTTAGTCAACTGGGTCCAGTTTCTATTATGTAACTCTATTTCTGCGACATCCATCGTAATTCCAAGTTCACTCTTTACTTAGCGGTTAACGTATGTGCTTTTGGCGTGGGAGACCCCGGGTTCTATTCCCGGCGGAAGTGGTTCGGATCCCTCGTTAAGTTGTAGGTCTACGTCTTTTATAGCTTCGATACTGAAAGGGATGCTCAACTAAAAATCAAATCAAATCAAGTAATATTGTTCTCATATCTACGCCTAGGTGTTCTTCCGATTGGGTTTTCAGTTAAAATTTTGAAAGTGGTAACATTTTCTTTCATTCTAGCTGCATGATCTGCCTACTTGACCTTCCAAGACTTAAAGCCAATGGCCTTAACAACATTAGGTAAACGGCATAAATTATGCAGTTTCTTGTTATGAAGTTTCCGCTATTCTCCATACCGTCTCTCTTGGGTTCGAATATTCGCCACAGGATTATATTTTCAAATATTTTCAGTCTGTGTTCTTCCCTCAAAGTAAGCGAACATGCTTCGTAATCACACGGCACAAGAGGTATAACTATCATTTTATATATCATAAGCTTCAAATTCTTCGTCATAATTTGCGAAGATAAGGAGTTCGGACTGAATAATAACACGAATTCTCTACTTTTAGTCGACATTTAATTTCTTCGTGGATGTGATTTGGGTCTGTTAAGGTTGATTCTAGATACTTGAAAGTGTCCACTTTGTCAGAAGTATTAGGATCAGTGAGGGTAATTATGAGACACCCTTCAACTACTGTAGGTACGTACAAATTAAGAGCACAGGTATTTAGTAACATCCTTCACAATGTTCTGTCTACATTTTTAAGTTGCTGTTTACAAAAGTTTGGATGTACCATTTTTTTTTTAACAAATTCGTTCAAAAAAATGTTTTGAAATTTGAAACCCTATCATTAACTTTTATATCTACTCGTGCAGTAATATCACTGTTGTAAAACCAATGGATGTTAGTGGAAGCCTGGTAGATCATCAGTTATAGGTTAAGTTGAATTTGGCCCTTGGGCTTTCGTTTCAGAGTTACATTTATGTTGTTGCTGGTGTTGTATCTTGTTTGGCTTATATGGAGGATAATTATGAGACGTATGCTAGATTAATGTATTTGAGAAATAACTAGAATCTGTCTCTGTGTCCTAGTATGTTTTTTTTAACTGTATTTTGTAGTTCAGTTAGTCCTATAATCTTGTTTCTTAGTAACTTTCAAAATTGTAGACCAACATTGTTTTGTTGAAAATAGCCTAGGCTGCATATCAATATACTAAAACATAAATAAGAGTAACCTAAGTTGTTTTTTTAGTGAACAAGCCTAGAACGTTGTCTAAATTTGTTTCATAAGCCTGTTTTGTAAGCTGAAACTATCTAATATAGCCTATTAGCCTATAGTCCTATTGTTGTCAACTCACAAAATGTTAGAATAACATCAGTAGCTATTTCCACTTTCTTTCTTAGTTATTTCCTTGTAACTCAGCCAAATACTTGTATATCTTTATGTAATAAAACAAAATAATGAAGACTTCTTAGTATCACAATTGGACTCCTTCATACCACAATATCACATACAGAAAGCTGGGGACAACAAGTGTCTCGTAATTACCCACCCGGTGTCTCATAATTACCCTTTTAGAGGGAAATTGAGACATCACAAATTTGACATTTACTCATCAACTTATGAGATGACAGGAAATTTCTTGGCAGCAAATTGTTACTCTATTGGCACCATAAACTGCTGCCTAAGGTAAGCTAATGTAAGACTAATGTAAGCTGAGTAACGTGGAAAAGTTGAGATATCTGTTTCATATTTACCTCTCATATTTACCCTCACTGACCCTACTTGATATTTTAACGTATCTATAGTTTGCTGTATTACGGTCAGGACGAATTTTCATATATTTGGTTTTCTCTGCATTTACTTCTAAATCTATGTGTCTGCAAGCGTTTAATAAAATCTTAACATTTCTTTCTATTGCCCTCATATAATCTCCTATCAGATTGGCATAATCAGCATAATCCTAAGTCATAACTTGGTGAGTACCATTTAGCTCTAGTCCGTGGTTGCTGTCTTATATATTTCCTTTTGGTGAAATTTCAATGTTATTTCTACCTTTAATTCAAGTATTCCCAGCACTCTTGCATTCCTAACGTTCTAAAACGGAGAATCTATTCGACACTTCAATTTGGTATTCTCATTTCTCTAATTTCTGTAAATCAATCCTCTCCCTTATCAGATGCTGATTATTTCCTTTTTTTTTTTTTTTCTCACGATATCTCTCAGAATTAACCATCATGGTTTGTGAATTTCTTGGAAGAAAAGTCTGCAATAGTTATCTGCTATATAATCCTGCGGACAGGACTTTCTGATCAAAGTGTAACTTCTGGATCAGTTCAAAGGTTCAATTGAAGATTTATTTTTAAATTGCAGAAGCATTTTCTGTGCTAAATACGTACGAGTTGATAATTTATTTCCGTTATGAGACGGCTATAAAATCGTTCTGGGGAGGTAGTTAAAGAAGACTGTCCGAGTCCGTATCTAAGAGTGTCCGTAAAAGGGATGGTTCTTTCCTGAGCAACATGAATATATTAATTTTTGCCGGGACAAAAAAAAAAAATGTCCGTATATTATAGAGGTGCACGTTAGGGAAGGGTTTCACAATCTCTAAACGTAATAAATAAATAAAGGTATACTCACAATTCGAGACACGATAGCCCTATGGGCTGAATGGAGGTAGATTTTATAACACACTATCTTGGTATATATTGGAGTATGGAGGTAATGTGGACAGCAGAGCTCTCTCTTGACCAAGCGGTTACCGTACACACCTTTGGCGTGGAAGACCTGAGTTTGATTCTCGGCGGGAGCGCACGTAGCTTGGATAGGGCCACGTCTCATATAGATGCTGAAAGGGACGTTAAACCCAAAATCAAATCAAAATCAAATGTGCACAGCACCACTCTCAGCTTTTTATCTTTCAAGTTCCCATATAACAGAAGCTGAGTGAATCATTAAGTTGGATCATGAACGAGAGTAGAGAAAGACCTTTAGTTTAATAGGTAGCGTGAATGCTTTGGTCACAGGTTCGAATGCAGGTAGCAGGAAATTGAACTTATTACAGTGATTCGGATTCTCTCTTAACTAAAGAGCAGAACAGGAAGAAATCTGGCTCCCATTAGTAATAAATTCCTGGTTATTCGTTTGGTAGGTAGACACCATACCGACCGTATCGAATACGCTACTATGGGCTATCACTCAACTCATAACAAACAAGTAATAGTGCGTACCGTAACAATTAAGAAAGCAGAACTATGTAAGATACAGTCTCTAAAGCTCAGCACTCGCTAACCCGGCAGTCCGAATAACTTGGCAGGTAAATTACTGTACAGTGAGTATTTATTAATTTTCATTTTCATGTATAGTCAAGACTTTATGCCTTCATAAAGTACGTACTTTTCCTTTGTTTAAGGGTAATTGGACAGTATATTCTCTGTTGTATTCTCAAGCAACAAATACATACACGTACAGTATTGTATTTTCTGAAGAAACACTCATTCTTTTTTAACCTCATACCCGATAAACGGCATTTTCAGAAACGGCCATCCTTCGGACTGTATTAGGCCGAGTTTTCGGGAATCTACTGTACTATGTTGTCACCAGTGGCGTATTTACGATTTTGTTTCGGGAGGGGCTTTGCTAACTTTCGGGGGGGGGGACTTTGCCTGGAAATGTGAAAATTCTGCAAGATATTTCATTTACTTTACTATACTAAGTAAGATTTCGGTGGGGGGGGCTTAAGCCCGGAAGCCACCCTCCTAAATACGCCACTGGTTGTCACGCTTCAATAAAGTAACTAAGCCACATATTTGATTTAAGCTCTCTTCTTTTTACAAGTATTATTATTATTATTATTATTATTATTATTATTATTATTATTATTATTATTATTATTAATAATAATAATAATAATAATAATAATAATAATAATAATAATAATAATAATAATAATAATAATACAAGAATTAATTTCAAAATACTTGTATTTTTATATGTATTTGTTTCAGACATCATTAGACATGGTAGCTTCGTGAGTAAAATAAGTAACTAGTCCAGAGTAAGTAATGGGTTCCACTTCATTTTGTGTAACCAGTTTTATCTAAATTATGAGATCCACTTGGTGTAACGGTAATAATTCCTTAAGAAAGAAAAAAAAAAGAAAAAGAAAATACTAATTTGACTGGGCGCCCATTTTTTTTATCAGCATTTTCTTTCAAAGCCGAAATTTCACAACTTTAACTGTTTCTGCTTTTTCTTTTTTTACTAGTTCTTGTAAATGTCATGTTAAATTGACATTTCTTTCTATCTCATTATTTTAGTACTTAACAGCAATCACACGATCCGAATATGTAAGAAATTCTAATGTTCTATTTTCCTTTTGTAAGTCTATAAGTAGCGTGTAAAATGTACAGTTAAAACAATACAACTGACAATATCCTTGACCAGTGATGATTTTAAGGGGATGACCCTGGAACAAAATCCTCATGAGCTACGAAATTTCGCCCCATGGGGCATTTCTCTGACTGAACTGAACCTGGGTTCATCAGTATTTTGGCGGTACCCAGTTGAAAGTTTAAGGAGGAACGACAAGGAACATAATTAATAAGACAAACCAAGTAATAATAATAATAATAATAATAATAATAATAATAATAATAATAATAATAATAACTTCCAAACGAATTCAATTTTATAACGTTTTCGGTTCCTTCGGTAGACTTTGGACGTTATTCAATTTAGCTCTTCAATTTCGGTGAGGATGTAGCGAATTAAAAGACAATAATCGAGTTCATTCATAGAGGTGATCCATCCAGTTGATGCCAAGATATGGAAAATCAAAAATCGGTTTCCCATGTATTTCTATGGGAAATTAATTAAAGAATATCATCCTTGCTTGATAGGCTACCCACGTTACTGTTGAGATTAACGTGTTAATATAATGCTGTACAACAATTAAATGAAACTAAATGACTTAAACTAGATAAATCTACCCAGATAGCATGCTTGCTTGTCGCAAGCTTGCCTGTCGCTTTTAGTTTATTTTATTTCGCTTTCGCTTATACACAAAAGCTTATTTTTGCTTAGAGCAAGCTATGGTGCTGGGAACCGAAGCTTCACTTGCGAGACGCTTTTCTATAAATTGAAATAAAAAAAACAGCACGCATTCGATTTTCAGTTGTTCTCAAAAAATACATGACGCTGACCTCTTAACTTTCGGCGACAAGGGTAGTGTTCGCGTTTTTAGCGTCTTTTTAGCATTCACCTTGAAAAAAGGCAAACTTAATTTTTTTTGGTGGGGGCGGTGGCTCAGTGGTAGAGCGTTCACCTCTGGTACTTGGAGTCCCGGGTTCGATCCCATCCCCCGCCAAGTGAACCTTGTGGTGGACAAACACCGTGTGCGTGGGTTTCCTCTAGGTTCTCCCGTTTCCTCCCACTTTCTTCATTCCATCATTTCACTCATTTCTCATCATCACCGTCTCCTTTAGCCTAACCGGCATAAACGTGGGACGTAAAACTCAAGGGTTTCATTTTTTAATTTTTTTCTTAATTGTTCTGTCTAGTACTCTAGTCCTACTTACCTATAATGTTGCTCTTTATTTCCTCATATTTCGGTAACCATGAGGCATAACAAATTGTGGTATTTACATATAAAGCATAAATGTGAACATAGGTGGCAGCAAATTTGAGCCTACTTATTTCGCGAAAGAATAGATAACTCTTGCAGATATTTTAATATGAACTTAAAATTTAACTTATAGTATAAACCTTATCTGAACACTATGTTTAAAGTATAAACATTTTTCTGCGTTTTTATATAAAAAGTAGAAATTTCAAATACTCGCAGCTAATATATCAAAATATTGGCTATTGATAAGAAGCAACGTACGGGTCCATTTTGATAAACACCTCACATAGCGCACCCACCTAGCCGCTCTTGAGCAAGACATCCGTCGTCCACTCAACCTCTTAAGAAACGTAAAGGGCAGAAACGTAAGAAACCTGGGGCTAAAAATGCTGACGTCTTACTATATACATACAAACTTTTCGTTCGGCCAGCTATGACATACGGGCATCTAGCTTGGCTTTCAGCGCCTCCCCATTTTTATGGTCGCCTACAACTCCTTGAGCGTAAGGCGTTACACATTGCATACTCTCTCACTTATCGAACCTCCAATGTCGAGCTCTATCAACGCACTGCAATGCCTCCTATCTTGGACCACGCACGAGATACATTACTCATCGTATAGCAACCTCACATGAAACGCTTACAGCCCTCTTAGATGAGACCCCTGCTCTCTCCCGTACTGGATATCCTCCAATCGACCATCTACTGGCAATATATGAACGAGAAAGCAATACAGATGACTACAACCCTGAGCGTCGAATATACCAAAACCATCCTCATATCTATCGATAATAGTTTCGTGGCAATACATGCTTTCCCATAACGTAACTGCAGACCCTCTCTACCTCACCTCACACTAACCCATCAAATGACATGTGGCACTTCCGATAATTGGACACAACACCATTAATAATGAGAAGCTTTCCGATTGCACCTATATTATACTAGCAACCTGTATCCAACCACAATAATACCCTCCACATAGTAAAGACAACACTCTGGCCACAGAGAAGGCATAACCTTCTGCGGCCCGTCCATCTTTGATGGGAATGAAAGACATGTAAAAAAAAAAAAAGCGTGTCTTATCATAATACCGTTATATTTGTGATTATTTTGATTTTTTGTAGAAATAGATCGGAGTAGTGGATGTCTTCACGGCTGTGCATTTGCTTCAATAATTAAAAAGATAAGGGAAAATATATGTCATAGATGTTTTTGATGTGCCTCAGGATTGTAGCATGGATTTGTTATTGTTTTATGGTTTATCTAAATTCATTTGCAAGAAGCTTAATAAGGCTTGCCATTGATGAGTTACGCTTGCTTCTAGCAAGCTAATTGGCTTGCATAATATAGCTTGCGCAAGCCAATTGACCTACAACGGTAAGTTTGCTGCAACCTTGCAGCAAGTTTAAAATGCTGTCTGGGTAAAGACTTAATTATTTTGTGTTCTCAAATATTCATTCATCTTGTTAAAGTTTTTGAGAAGGAAATGCAAAAATTTAGACTTCAATTTTCATGTTGTGTACACTGACCAAACGTCTTCACGTTGTGTACACTTCGAGACTGTTATTTGTTATTTCAGATGAAACACATCATATTTTATTCAGAGTGAGGATTAGACGCCCGAATCCGCTACACCACTACTGTAATATAACCATTCCTTTGTTGAAAGATTTCAGAGAGTTATGTTCTGAACTTATTTGCATTTTACAGCCATATATCAACATGACCGGTAGTTAAGCCCTTACAACAATTCACGAAAAATTCTCCACGAGACAATCAGTCGGTAGCTAAGCAACTGACACCAGATAGCCACGCATCTTTTGTACTTCTACGAAACATAATAATACGCTTGAAGGAAGAACGCAATTGCGTAATATTATAGATAAACCGCTTTCTTATTATTTTGATTATCAAGTTGTAGTTTCAGGAGCTGGAATTTGTATTTAAAAATATAGAATAGAAAATTTTGGAATTCTTTTCTCATGAAATTGATTATACAAAGTAATATTCTTGTAGATTCCAGGACCGACATTATCTGGGAGTGGAAAGAACCCAAGTGTACAGAAGAGAATATCTCTAGATTATGAGAAATAAAGCATGTTCCGATCCTTCCAAGCTGGAACTTATTATTACGCAAGAATCTAACGTTGGTAATATACATACTTTTAATACTACTGTTTTTACAAGCACGCACTCACGTAAAAAAAATAAAAAATAAAAAAAAATTGTCTTTTTTTCCTTTACTTTCTTTCTAATACGCACCTTCAGTTAAAGAAAGAAGAGAAACGTTAATGACAGACCTTCGGGGGGCAGAAGCACAAATTCCTTTAACTTAACATTAGGAGAAAATAAGAAGTTTTGCGACGTGGATATTTGTTAAGAAGGAACGCCTTTTGTGGTCTGTTTAAAGAAAAAGAGAGAAAAACTTCCTAAAAGCTGTTTACGTGGATAAAGATAAACATCACTTAAAAATTTTGTTTTTTAAAGCCAAAAATTTAATACCTGGTAATATATTATATACAGTTCTCTTGGTGACCGTTTCCATTTTTTTTTTTTCAAAGTGCCAACTTAAAAATAGTGGTTTTCCTTTAAAAATCACAGTGATTATGGAGAGTTTAAAGATACATTAATTTGCCATTTCCGTTCCACTTATTGGGAAATCCCTCAAATTACGAGATGTCAAATAGTATTATTTATTTGTTTTGATATTCTCCTATTTTGCCATGTTCAGAATTGACAGAACTATTTTCTATTGCCGTTCAAAAAGAGTGTTATATAATCTATTGCCGATTGACATTTCCATACTCATTTCTACCTTCTGGAATTTTAGTGAGTAACGTAATGAGACAACGAAGAATATTAAAAAAATCAGCATCATAACACCTATTATTTGAATTAGTAGTTGTTCCCAAATACTGGTGTCATTTGATCTTTCAGAGGAAGGAGATGACATTTTAAGCAATAATATAATAATATACTAACGAAAAACATGAAAATCACGTTATATCGGAGTGCCTTGCATACCCCCTCTCCCCGCAAGCAAAATCTGAAATGATGGCACTGTTTCTAATACATGTCTTATAGTGTATAAATTTGGGCTTAGTTATGACGTCATAAACTGCTCACCCAAATTTATAATCTATGAGAAAAGATGTAGAAACAGATGTTTGTTTATTTAGCAGCATTTGGTAGATACTACCTGACTCACTTTATAATTTTTTATATTCTTAATTGACTCCAAGTAATTCAGTATTTTTTTATATATATTATTTTTAAGTAGAGGTAATCGTAGCGAAGAATCATACGTTCATTCGAAAAAAAGTCTGTGCCATTTTACTTTTCTAAATAGCATCGCAACGCCAACTTGAGATGTCTATTCTGTACTTTGCATCTTTGTCGCTACTACTTCGCTTTCTGCAGCCAGTCTGTAGCCAATCAGCGAAATGGTCACGTCATATATTGGAATCTTTCACAAAGATGGATGTTTTCATAGGGTTCCTCCTGTTGCCAGATTCTTCTCCTTTCAGGTGGTAATTGTTAATCGGACAAAGCACGCAACTTGTCTACAGTTCAGCAATGTTATTAATTCGTGCAAATTATCGTGTTCTTTTTACATGTTTACAAGCGTGTTTATAATGTTGCAACACTGTAAATTGTCTGCTGTATTCGACTAGCCAGAAGAAGATGCAAAAGTTACGGTAAGTGCTGTTCTAAGTGTGTATTAGGGGTTCTATAGAAAAGATCAGTACAATCCTTTTCTATTTTATTTTATTTTATTTTATTTTATTTTATTTTATTTTATTTTATTTTATTTTATTTTATTTTATTTTATTTTATTTTTATTTTATTTTATTTATTTATTTATTTTTTTTTTTTTTGAGCATCGATAGGAGAGAATAAAGTATGGTGACCGTGAAAATGTCGAATTCGAGATTTCAACGAGTTTATACGTTTCATAGCCCTTACATGACAGAAAACGGATTTTTTTGGATATCTGTCTATCTGTGTGTTCGTATATATGTACTCTCGCCTATAGTTACGTATCGTTCCATGTATCGAATCCAAGTTTTAAACTTAAGGTTTTTACAAGATTCTCCAGAGGAGTTTTTCAAATTTTCTTCCTTCGTCTAAAAATAAGGATAGTTTACTAAAGGATGAAAATGAAAATTCATTATTTTCTCGAAAACGGCTCTAACGATTTTGTTCACATTTCATAAATCAATGTTCCATTACAACGTTATAATGCAGTATAATTCGTTTTTTGTAGGAAAAATCCAGAAATGTGTAGACTACTCTTGGGGCCAATTCTTTTCGGGTAATTTTCTCAAAAATGACAAGACGGTTTTGTTCATTCAATATTAATCGTATAATATTTGAGTAAGTCAATTCTGAAAAAGATCTACAAGGGGTAGTTTACTCTTGGAGGTGAGTTTTTTCGATTTTTTTCGAAAACATCTCAGGGGATTTTGTTATTATTTCATAAATACATATTTTATTAATAACGCCACACTGTGACTTATATTATTTTACACTTAAATATTCACAAGGGGAGTTTATTCTCATGGGTTAGTTTTTCCGGTTAATTTTCCTAAAAAAAAAAAAAAAAAAAAAAGAAATACTCAATCGATTTAGTACATATTTTATAAATACATGGCTAATTACTAACATTACAATTTATTCACATTTATTCAAGTGATTCACATGAAAAGTCTGCAAGGTGAGAATAACAAAGAAATAAGAAATAATCGAAATGCCAAATATAATAATAATAATAATAATAATAATAATAATAATAATAATAATAATAATAATAATAATAATAATAATGATAGAGTCTCCGTTCTATGATGCTTCCAATCGTCTGCTGCCGCGCACAGTGCTCGGAAACTTGGAAAAAGCGGACAAAAATAGTTTATTCCTAAATAATGGAAGTTGACGGACGGACGTCTATCGTTCTATACGTAATTGTCCCTTCTAAATCGATTGCAACTACTGCGAAAGTAATTCGAAGAAACCCTGCTACAATATGTGTAGTTATATATATATATATATATATATATATATATATATATATATATATATATATATATATATATATATATATATATATATATATATATATATATATATATATATAGGGTGGTCCAAAAGTGTGGAAACTCCCCGCATAAATGTCAAATACTGCAAAATATAACCAAAGGAACAATGTAGGGGAATAATAAAGGTGAGAAGCAATTGGGGAGGACATAGAACAATGAAAGTCGCCATCTTGAAATCCACCATCATGAATCATGCAGTTTATAAATTGAAAATATAACATGTTGACACCTTATGTGAATTGGACATCGTTAGTCAGTACGAAGTTATGGTAGAAGTTAATATGCATACAAAAAGCGGTTACGGGTTCAATGTGCTCTCCCTCTAATTGTATGTACGGTGTAAAACAAATGAGTGTTTGGCCTTAGGATACAAAATTAAAGTTCGCGGTTTTTCACCCGCACCATTTTCGAAGAAACACTAATACTTACTAGAATGTATTTAGTTCAGGATTATGTTGTTTCGATAAAATTAAAAGATTCAATATAGAATCTTCTTATATACTGACGTGTAATTTACAGCAGCTTCATATGACTAATAGTTTATCACTGCAATATATATGAGTTCACTACAACTTTGATTCAAGGACGAAGGGCAATCCAAATTACGTACAAGACAATATGCCTTCCTTTTTAAGGCTCAGATAACGGATCTCAACTGTGATCATAACAACATTATTCATCACACATTTCCAGTTAGATGGGACTGAGTCCTTCAGGTGCCCTTGTGTGCAGCTATTTCCAATGCTCAACCTTTGTACTACTCATGGTCAACTCAATAAGCCTTATTTTGCAGATAAGCAAGGATAAGCTTAGACTGCAGAGCTAATAACATCAGCGTATATGTAACTTTTCGGTAACATTAACAAAGCTACCATATAAATGATATGAGAATGGATAACAAATAAAACTTTTCACTAAACACACAGTATTTGAGTCCAATGTACTATTCAACCGCTTTCATCGACCTCAGAAACAATATAAATGGTTAAAACATATCATATTGTTTGGTTCATTTTTTACTGATTTGTCGGCATTTTTATTTGTTCATATTTGCATGCATTTTATGGACAGCGAAAATATTCCTATGTCCTGAAACTCCGGATTTGGAAGCAGGAGAGATACTTATAATCAAATATTAATACCGATTTCATAGGCGGCGAAGTTGACAAAATCGATTTTTGACCGCTTTTTCCAAGTTTCCGACCACTTTGCGGCGGTTAGAGCTGCCACATGGTGGCAACAACTTCTGTACTTCGGTTGGGTCACTGGTAGATCTCTTTATTTCAACGGGTCTAATGAATGAAGATGCAACATATTTGTCAGCTGTGATTGTCAGATGCAGCATACTTGTCAGCATTTATATAAAACTCATTTTTCACGATGGCAGCCATATTGGATTACAGATGATACATCTCGGATATTTTGTGGGTATCTACTGTTGACAATAAACGAAAATACCACATTTCACTTCTCTAGCTCCAGTAGTTTGAGCTGGACATGCATGTGATACATAGTGCGTCATTTTGAACTCAAGATGTCGCGTTTTTGAATATTTCGTATCTTTTCATGACCTACGCCTACTGAACAACATTCATGTCAAATTTGGTTTTCCTAGCTTCAGCAGATTAGAGTGCCTATACTTTCGACATAGGTTTAAATCGGCCATCTTGAATTCAAGGTGGTCATACACTTGTTTACATTTTGACCACTGTCATTTTGCACAGGGTTATCGTAGAGAGTCGAGACTTTCTCCACCTTCTTTCATTTTGCAACAGCTTTCGAACGACGTGCTACTCAACTCCCTTGCCATTTGAAACTTTTAAGTTGGACCCCGTCTGGAACCCTGGGGTAAATGTTTTTACCCCAAAAAGTATGCCTATGAAAATACGTGTTCGTCGAGGTTTTCATCTACCCAACCATTTCCGAGCAAATTACCCGGTTCAAACTATTCTGCAAACTAATAGCTTTTACATTACAAAATATGTTCTAGCTCACGATATCCCGACCAGTGGCACGTATAACTTTAGGATTCGTCTAGTTATAATATATCAAATGCAAATACAATTGTCTCGTTCGGATAATAGCGGAGCCAGTTCGTGATCTTCCCTTACAAGAGAACTGTACCTGAAATTAAGTAGTGAACACTCAAAGACCCAAACCTAAGTTGTGAGTTCAAAGAAAAAGTATTTCAAAGACTACAACCCGTGAAAGGATCCAACAAACGGTAGGACATAAACAGTGAGGTCGTTAAGTAGATAGGAGAGGACATATTCGACAAGACTTAAGGGAAAGATGCTCCAGCAAACAAAGTGATTGGTGGTGAAATGAAGGCGTACAGAAAATAATCAAAAAGTAAAAAAAATTGCGAAAGTAAAGTGGGATAAATCAGGAACTGATAAGGATAGGGAACGATACCAGAAAGCGAATAAAGCAGCTACAGGAAAAGTGCAAAAAGCAAAGTCAAGAGGCCTGACGAAAAGTGTACGAAGAACTTGAAACTTGCAAAGATGAGAAGAAACTTGTACAAAAGCTAGGGCACAGGAGGAAACAACAGAAAATTTATCGCATATTATATAGATAAAATCAAAAGAAGATGGAGAGACTACTATGGGCTTCTAGTATGTTAAATGGAAGAAAATTCGAGAGTAATCTTGGAGAACGGTGTACCAAAATAAGAGGTTACAGACAACACAAGGAAAGAATTGATAGTAGCTCAACGCAAAATGAAAAATGACAGACTTGGATGAAATACTTGTGAAAGTAAAGTATGGAAGCGTGTCGGCGAAGAAAAAATAAATCTATTGTTAAATTTGAAGCAAAAGGTATTTGCCGAAAAAAGAATACTCCAAGAATGGAGAGATATTACTACATTAACAGTAATTTTCAAGGAGAAGGACGATACTTAAGATTGCAATAATTGTAGATTGATAAAGCTGATGTTCCATCAATGAAGATACCAAAGAATCGTTGAGAGGGCTTTGCGAGGAGACCTCAATAGGAGAGGAACAATTCGGATTCATGTCAGGTCGGATAACAACAGATACGATATTTGCGATTAGACAAATGATGGGAAAATATCTAAGAAAAGAGGAAAGAATTATATGCTGCGTTTATCGGCCTGATGAAAGCTTAAGACAGAGCACCGCGTCAAGAGATTTGGAGATGTATGAGAAGTAAAGGTGTACCAGTGAAGTATATTCGCCTCGCCCAAATATGTATGAAGAAGTTAGGACAAAGGTGGTCAAAAGCAGCATAGGCTATACGGACTGGATACCTGTCAAAAGTTGGATTACATCAATGGCCTTTCTTGAACCCATATGTATTCAACATACTTATGGATGGTACTAAAGACGCATCATCTTCGTGTATACTGTTTGCAGATTACATTGTCTTATGTAATACCAACAGAGAAAAGTTAGAGGAATGGAAAACTGGAGGACAGAGGACTAAAAAGCAGTAGGAAGAAAACTGAATATATGAACTTTGGAAGGAATAGAGAGAAAATTTTACAGATGGAAGGACAATATATGGGGATTTAGATGCGGAAATAGAGCACAGAATTAAGGTGGGATGGATGAATTAAAAGATTTCAGATATTTTTTTGGTGATAAGTGTCAAGTGAAAGGAAGTCTCTACAAGACCGTAGTGAGATCCGCATTGCTGTATGGAGCAGAAACTTGGCGAATCAAGAAGGCGCAAGATAAGAAACAAACTGGGCGTGGCCGAAATGAAAATGTTCAGATAAATGTGCGTGGTGTTACCAGATTGGATAGGATCAGAAACCAAAGAATAAAAGACAGCGTTAAAAGGAGTGAGATGTCGAAGAAAATATAAGAAAGAAGATTACAGTGGTATGGTGATGTTATGAGAAGAAACGAGAATGCAGAAAAATTGAAGTAAAAGGGAAAAGAGGAAGAGGAAGACCAAAAAGAAGATGGGTAGATTGTATGATTATGGACTTAGAAGTAAAAGGGTTAATAGAGAATAATGTTTGGGACCGAGAAAGAGAAAGCGAATAATCAGAAATGTCAACCCCTCGTATGCAGAAGAAGATAGAGTTTAAATTAAAAAAGAAAAGAAAAAAAGAAATATCCTGATTACTCAGATAATGGAAAATGTTTATATTACTTTCATGATCATCAAAATATTCTGTTACTTAGTGGAAAACGGCGAACGAATGTGGTTAAGGGTTCGATTTCTTGTAGTTCTTTTTTGTTCAGTTCAGATATTATAAACACGAGTAGGTTTTATTTTAAATATTAGGGTCCCATCTTAGTGTATAGCATCAATGCTAGGAAGGAAATTGAATCAAAAAACTCCCTAACAAGCTTGCAGAATACTGTTTTATCATCCTGATTTCAGCTTCAGGATATAATAGTTAAGATATTTGCTTATGTTTCTTCAGAATTGTCGAATAGCTCTTGGATGTTAATGATTCCTCTATTAAATATTCATTAATATTCATATATGGCTACACCCACCGTTATGTTCCTTTAGCCAATATAACTGAAAACATAGAAAGTATGTAAACTAAAATATGCAGTTCTGTTTTCCTTTCTGTCAATGTACAAAACTATCTTCCTTCTTACTCATGCGGTAAATACTTAATTGGTTTCTTTTTAACTTGGTAACCAATGGCATGCAAACAACAGATGGTATGGGGAGAATTTATGACCTAAAGGTGGCGGTGTTAGTGTTAGGCCATTTCACTTATATGAGAATTACTCACACAGTACGACATAAAGACCTGAGTTTTTTTTGGGGGGAGGGGAGGGAAGAGGCGGCGGGGTTGACTTTTTTTAAATCAATAAATTGTGTTTAGAAGTAAATTGGTATTTGAATTATTTTCACAATGTTGGTTTTTCCTTTCACTGAAGTTTAACGTTTCATTTGGTGCTGAGGCTCTTTGAGACCTAGACCTACCGTTTAACGCACTTCCAATACCGAGAAGGCTATTTAGTTTTGGTAGCATGTTACATTTTTTTATCCTCTACTTCTTAAGAAGATCGGGGTCTAATTAGCTTAACTAATTAACTACCCTTAAAAATTTCTAATTGTTGCTGAAAACACTCCTTTACCCGAAGAGACAGAGGAACACTTCGCAGAGTCCTTTCCACTCAAAACTCCGGGAAAATCCACCTTTTTATTCTTTACTGATTTTAACTTTTCGGAGAGGAAATCATTGAAAAGCACAAGCGGAATGACAGTTTTTTTTTCTTTTTTTCAAAATTAAACACGAAATTCATCGTGGAGCACTTTTTAAAATAAAGGTGCAAGGGAGAAGAAATCTTGACCTTAGCAGACTTTAACCCGAAGCAGTGGGATGATTGGAAAGCCTAAAAGAAACTACAGGGTGGTTACAGCGTAGGGCTCGGTTGAAATTTTAACGTAATACGTTGATTACAGCCCACACTGGACCGCCGTAAATAGCAGCATTAATTGCAACCACCTTGTATATCCTATATTGTATCAATATTAAATCATATTGGTGAAAGTTTTCAAAGAAGATTACTTTCTTAATTATTTAAACAAGAACACTTGGAAATTTGAGTAAACTCGCCCCCTTTTACCTACTTATCTTTGACCAATTTAAATTACAAACAAAGGATATAGTCAGGATATCCTAAAGAAAATATACATTATGATTTATCAAAATTGAATAATTTTCACGCATTTTACACTAGAAAATTGTTTTATATGTAAATGTACAAACTTACAAAGTGGAGTGGAATTTACCCCCTTTAGCACTTAATCTTGATGGATTGCAATCGAAAAAATAGGCTTATTTTGGGAGGTTGAAGGATAAATATATTTACCAAGTTATTATTATAATTACGATGGCAAGTCAAAAAAAATATCTATACTTTTGTCATACCTTTCCTTACATTGCGCACTTTGTCTTCTGTCCTGGCATATTTTATTGTTATACTGTTGTGGTAATGCTGTGAAAGTGTGATCTTAATTCTACCACTTTTCTTCCTTCTGTTGCAGATATATCATAGCTGCTCCATTAGAAGTTTGCACCAAAGAGAAACAACGAGCAGTGATTCGCTTCCTCTGGTCGGAGGGTGTCAAATGGCAGACATTCATCGCAATATGGAAGAAGTGCACTATCACGTAAAACTGTGTTTTTGTGCCTCGAGAAGTTTAAAAGTGGTCGAACAAGTGTAACGCATGAAGAGGGAGCAAGACGGCCATCAGCCTCCACTACAGATGACAACATTCAGCAAGCTCGAGAGATGGTTCTGGCGAATAGGCGAATCACTATCGATTAGGTAGCAGCTGCTTTGAACATCAGTCATGGCTCTGCCCATCAAATCATCCATGACGAGCTCGGTTTTCATAAAGTATGTGCACGGTGGGTACCAAGAAAGCTTACTGCAGCACACAAGCTCACTCGTGTTAGGGTCTGTCAACACTTACTCACTCGCTTCAACAACGAAGGTGATGCATTTTTAAGCAGAATAGTCACCGGCGATGAAACATGGGTTCATCATTATGCGCCATCATCATCAAAGCTCCAGAATACGCAGTGGAAGCACTCTGGATCTCCGACGGAGAAGAAATTCAAGACTTAGCCATCCGCAGGAAATGTTATGATAACTGTGTTTTGGGACTCACAGGGGCTGATAATGGCAGAGTTCATGGAAAAGGGAAAGACGATCAACAGTGCGAGTTATAGTGAAATGTTGGAAAAGAACCTGAAACCGTCAATTCGCAACAAACGCGGAGTTTTGTTGTCGAAGAAAGTTTAATTGCATGACAATGCACGACCACACACGGCTCATCACACTATTGAAAACACCAACAAGCTGAAATTTGAGTTATTGCAACATTCTCCCTACAGCCCAGACCTAACTCCATCTGACTTTCACTTGTTTGGGCCATTCAAGAATGCTTTGCGTGGTCATCGATTTGCCTCAGATTTGGACGTGCAAAACGCGGTGCAGAAGTGGCTTCACGACCACCCGTAAACCTTTTATTTGGAAGAAATACTTAAGCTCGTTGACTGTTGGGGCAAGTGCATTGATAAGGAGGGAGATTACGTAGAAAAATAATGTACATAGTATGACCCTAGCTTCATGTAAATAAACTGCAGAATGAAAAAGTGTAGATAATTTTTGACTTGCCCTCGTATTATTATTATTATTATTATTATTATTATTATTATTATTATTATTATTATTTACAATATGAAAGGCTAGAATTGTCGACACTTCATACGTAAGAAGAAGAGGACACACTTTTTTTTTTAACCTCCGCTAGCTCTTCTGTCTGTCTGTAGTCGTACCACCCCCATATGATGGCACTGACCAACGTCAACTGTTGTATACTATACAAGTACCGCTGCTTCGTGTACGGCAGGTGTTCTTTTCTAACTGGGAGCGGTGCAACTGTTATGCAAATCACTCAATGGGTTCTTTCTTTCTGTCTGTCTTCCTTCTTCTCTGTTCACTTCCTGACCTACCTCAACGCTTACACAGTTCACCTAGCTCCATTCGTTCGGTCGTCTTCCATCTACTACAAGAAGAGGAGGAAAAAAGGATAAAAATGAGGAAGGAATGAAGAAGAAAAGGGGGAAGTCGAAGACAAGCAGCAGCGACGGGAAGAACGAACGAACGCGTGAGTTCTCGTGCCTATGAATGGTAGGATGTTTATACAGCAGGTGGCTGCCTCACTTCTATCTCCTTCTTCTGTGGAGCGAACGATCATCTCCCGACATACACAGACAATCTCATCACATCACACAAATCGTACTATATACATGGAATCCCGTGGATGTGACAAAAGTCCTCGTATCTTCTTCCTTTTATTCCAAAAGTTTTTCAAAAATATATATCGCATTTAAAATATATTCTACACATATCTTTACCACAATTTCTTCTCCTTTGTAGGAGAAAATTTTAAATCTCTGAAATGGAGAAGTTAACGTATGTTTATGAGATAATAAGTAATTTTCCAGAAGGAAAGGGGTGAAAAATCTTAGTTTTACGGGAGCGACAGATGACTCAGTGGTAGAGACCGCACCTCTTATGCGATGCATCTCTGGTTCGGCCCCGGGTCACGTGAGTTCGTGGTGGCCGACATCATATTCGTGAGTTTTACCAAAGGTTCTCTCATTTCCTCCCACATTTTCATTCCGTCAATTACTTCATAGTTGTTCACTTTCATTAATCATCCGTCTCTTTTAGACTAACTGGCGTATTCGTGATCGTGGGACGTAAGGCTGGGATAATTCATTTTCTTTTTGTTAGTTTTACATTTTCTATCAATGAAACTGTTCTTTCATCCCACATAACATATAGACTTCCCTTGAATGTCCACTGGACGTTCTAATTTTGCCAGTGGACATCCTGTAGAACTCTTAATATCCTCTTGTATCCGAAATGAGAACTCCTGCGAAATTTATAGGGAATAATTCTGGGGTCTTTTAGCGATTATCACAGGACGACTTAATGATATTCAAATAATTCTGGGGTTTTTCTCTCATACAAGCGCAGGGAAAACACGTCAATATTTGCTGTATTTTTAAACCTACTGTGAGCCTGAATGTCCTGAAACAGGTATGGAAACAGTGGAACAACTGTTGTGCGATAACCAAGCTAGGATTGTACTAAAAAAATTGTAGTTGTACCCATGCAGCTATATTGTATTGTTTTGTCAGTATAGCGTCAATACAATGCATCGATTACATTAACATTGTTAAGACAGCAATATACACTCATGTCCAAAATTATTGTCGCATGTATATAAATATGTTGTTGTAAGAACATAATTTTAAAACGAATTTGCCCGGTATTTCTTATAATGTTAGTATAATGTGTATAATAGTCAAAGACATGTATGTGGCAAATTTAATGTAAAAAAAGCAGTAAATAAGAACAATAAAACTAAAATAAAACTTTCTTGTCCATTTAGCAACATTTTGTTTTACTCATTCTAATTTTTGTATTTATAATTCTTTTCCTACGAAACTTACCACAAATATACATTTCTCGATTATACACATACTATCAGTATTAAAAGTACTCTGCAAAATAATTATCAAATTATATTCTTACAAGAAGACAGTTATAGATATGTGACAATCATTTTGGACATGAATGTACCTTCACTTCTTCACTTTTCAATATCATCATAATCCCTCCAAAGTGCTAAGCACCCTCGTAAAAAGAAGTGAAATGAAATGGAATATTTCCTTTAAAATCCCACGTTATGCCAAGATTGAATGATTATAAAAGAATTAGGGGCATAAGAATGTGAGAGGAAACGGAAAAACACAAAGAAAACCCACGGACGTGATGTCGTCCACCACCTCAGTCCATCCCTGTGCTGTGTTGTTGAGGTGAGTTTTCTCATCAGATGTTAAAGCGAAAATTTCCTTAACGTCAACCTAATATTAACTTCAGAGCCTCGCGGACCTCATTTGACCTGCGGGCCACTGGCTTGTCACCTGAGATCTAGTATTGTTCAATGCATATTTCGTGATGCGTGTAGGTCTATTATTATAGAGTTTCGTGTTGTTTGTATGTATTTCTCCTGACATCATACTACTCCTACAAATTTTAAATTTCTTTGATTGAAAGCTTGAAAAAAGAAGACCTGCGGATAACAGAGACAATCATTAAAATTTTAATGGCAAAGGACTTTCAAATAAAATTGAATTGCCGCGAAAACTTCTCTTACTTTAATTTCCTGTGAACATGCAAATTTATTCACTTAGACCTATATAAGCAGTAAATCTTGAACTTCAGGCATGCATTAAAGCTCTTTTATTAGGTATAGTGGTAAGTATCAAGGCTCAAGCTCAACTTACGGAAAGCAAATTAAGCATTAAGTCTCAATTTACATTGAAAATATGTTAGTCTTGTGGGAGCCGAGTCTTAATTTTATAGAAAGGATTACGATTGAAAGTTTGTAATGAACACTGAGAATCAATTTATGGAAAGTATTAAGACAGAGTATCTCAATTTTGGCATTGAGTCTCAATTTGTGGAAATGAATTACGGATCAGTTTAAAATGAATATTGACACCAAATTTTTGGAAAGCTCACTTGTTTTTCGATATATACTAAGGTTTGATTACATGAAAATTTGACACTAAATATTCTGAGCAATATTCAAAAAGCCAATTCATAAACAATTTCAGCGAAAATTCAGACTAAGTATTATAGATGCCAAGAAATAAACGTAAAAGATTTAAGACTAAATAAACAAATTTCTAAATTGTTCCAAATCAATTGACCAAATGTAGTTAGAATTATGCATTAATTTGAGTTTGATATTCACAGATAAAAAAAAAATTGTTACAAAAAATACATTAAAAGTAGTATTGATTTTAACCTTAAAGAGAAAAGGGTAAAATATTAGATTTAGCTTATAGGTTTTGAAACACTAGTAATATAATAGTTGTAGAAATGTATTTTTGAAAAGGACTTTTCGACTCTAGACATCTTTTATCTTCTTTCTGGGCATCCATGGCTATAGTTTTGTAGCTAATTATATAGTAATTGTAACGTTAATCTTACATACAAAGCTAAATACTTGTTTGTTTTCCCTTTATAAGATATCCACACCGTTTGCTTGGCAGACTTGTAGGTAGGGATTACTTCTAGGTAAATGGTTGGGAGGAGACCTAGGCTATTTAGATTCCTTGTCAAGTACTTGGTAGAGATTAAGAACAGGTTTACAAATTTTAAAAAAATCATTACATCTATATTCCACCTTTTCGATAAAAATCGACTCTTAGTACCTTCAAAAATTGTATTTAATAAGCGAAGCTGCACTCCTATCTACAGATTTGCTTTAGGGGAAAGGCTATTCAGATTATTATTATTATTATTATTATTATTATTATTATTATTATTATTATTATTATTATTATTATTATTATTATTATTATTATTATTATTATTATTATGCGGGCAAAGCTTGGTAATTCAGTCCTAGTAATCTGTTAATATTACAAAATATCTCAGTCTGTAAGTAACGCTAATTCGTAATAGTTTAACAATCGCCATTCCACTACATTTGCAGTCTGCATTTATTTGAAAATGGATAGTGATAGTGCTGAGCATGAACATGCTTTACTATTTATTATAAAGATATGGAGCTATTAAATGGAAATAAGGTTGTAGTTACTTATATAAACTCCTCAAGTACTTATTGTATATTAAATTAGCACAATATACGAATATAATTTTAATGTACTACACTACTAATATAATTTAGTAGCTAAGCAATATGAACCAAGTGTATAAACTACAGACAGCTGTTCACCGCAACTCACATGAAGCGTAGTTCCATTAACAGGCCATAATCACATTTGAGCATTAATATTTGTGTAACCGCAAGTTAGGGTTGAGCAAACCAAAAGAAAATTAATGTAAAGGATTGGAACTTTTAATGAGTTACAATTTTAACCTATAGCGTACAGCGAGTCCAAAGCTTAGAGCACAACTAATATTAATAAATAACAAAAAACTTCTGAGGAGCACTTTTAGTAAAGTAGGATTTCAACCTATAGTGTACAGTGAGCCAGAGGTTGAGAGCACAACTAATATTAATAAATAAGAAACAGCTTCTGAGGAGCACTTTTAGTAAAGTAGGATTTCAACCTACAGCGTACAGTGAGCCAAATGCTTAGAGCACAACTAATATTAATAAATAAGAAACAACTGCTGAGGAGCACTTTTAGTAAAGTAGGATTTTAACCTACAGCGTACAGTGAGCCAAATGCTTAGAGCACAACTAATATTAATAAATAAGAAACAGCTTCTGAGGAGCACTTTTAGTAAAGTAGGATTTTAACCTACAGCGTACAGTGAGCCAAATGCTTAGAGCACAACTAATATTAATATATAAGAAACAACTTCTGAGGAGCACTTTTAGTAAAGTAGGATTTTAACCTACAGCGTACAGTGAGCCAAATGCTTAGAGCACAACTAATATTAATAAATAAGAAACAGCTTCTGAGGAGCACTTTTAGTAAAGTAGGATTTTAACCTACAGCGTACAGTGAGCCAAATGCTTAGAGCACAACTAATATTAATAAATAAGAAACAACTTCTGAGGAGCACTTTTAGTAAAGTAGGATTTTAACCTAGAGCGTACAGTGAGCCAAATGCTTAGAGCACAACTAATATTAATTAATAAGAAACAACTTCTGAGGAGCACTTTTAGTAAAGTAGGATTTTAACCTATAGTGTACAGTGAGCCAGAGGTTTAGAGCACAACTAATATTAATAAATAAGAAACAACTTCTGAGGAGCACTTTTAGTAAAGTAGGATTTTAACCTAGAGCGTACAGTGAGCCAAATGCTTAGAGCACAACTAATATTAATAAATAAGAAACAACTTCTGAGGAGCACTTTTAGTAAAGTAGGATTTTAACCTATAGTGTACAGTGAGCCAGAGGTTTAAAGCACAACTAATATTAATAAATAAGAAACAACTTCTGAGGAGCACTTTTAGTAAAGTAGGATTTTAACCTAGAGCGTACAGTGAGCCAAATGCTTAGAGCACAACTAATATTAATAAATAAGAAACAACTTCTGAGGAGCACTTTTAGTAAAGTAGGATTTTAACCTATAGTGTACAGTGAGCCAGAGGTTTAGAGCACAACTAATATTAATAAATAAGAAACAGCTTCTGAGGAGCACTTTTAGTAAAGTAGGATTTTAACCTACAGCGTACAGTGAGCCAAATGCTTAGAGCACAACTAATATTAATAAATAAGAAACAACTTCTGAGGAGCACTTTTAGTAAAGTAGGATTTTAACCTATAGTGTACAGTGAGCCAGAGGTTTAGAGCACAACTAATATTAATAAATAACAAAAAACTTCTGAGGAGCACTTTTAGTAAAGTAGGATTTTAACCTACAGCGTACAGTGAGCCAAATGCTTAGAGCACAGCTAATATTAATAAATAAGAAACAACTTCTAAGGAGCACTTTTGTCTTAAAGTTTTAAAATAAAATAAATACCAATTAAATCGTTGGTACTGGAATAAAATGATACTTTCACTTTAAAGAAACCAGAAGACAATATTCTTTAGTGTTTTCTGTTCGAAGTAAAAGAAAAAGGGAGACAGCGAGAGAGAAAGACAGAAAGAAAGAAAGAGAGAGAAAGAAATAAAAAGAGAGAGAAAGAAATATAAGTCTAAAGCGAGTTGGACAAAGTTAAAATCCGATTTTGTAGCTATGGACTGGTTTTCGTTACGTCCCGCAAGAGGCCGTCGTTTTCTGGCAACTGCCACTTGCGAGGGCCATCAATCTGATCCTGATAAAGGCGACAGTCGCCATGGCAACGTTCCCCAGGGACGCCCGACACAAGAGATGAAGCAAGAACAAGAAGAAGAGGAAGAGGAGGATATAAAAAATAGGAGAGACAAAAAAATGAAAAAAATTACAAGAAATATTTCAGTTCTTGTATGTTAACCGCTTTGCATATCCATGTACGGAATTTATATTGGTTTGTATCCTTCCGCGCGTTTTTTTATGCTATACATATTACCCATAAACAATGTGCCAGACAATTACGGCATCGTTTTGAATATAGTGTGCGTAGTTCGACGCACTGCGTTTTAGTATGAATAAAGCATACAGTGAAAATGGATTTTAAATTTTTGTTTATTAAATTACCAGTTTAAAGATAATAATTTTCTTCTATTTCAATGACAAGTCACTTGTTACAGATTGAGAACTATTTATGCACTAAAACACTCATTTCCAAGACAATGCTCTCTGACGTCACAGTTTGGCTGCTCGCCTTCTCAGTTTCGAAGAAGGAGCTGTCAGGTAACCTAACGTTGATAAAAGACCATAGTGACAAGTAAACAAGAAATTTGATAGCATACTCTAGTGACGGATTTGCAGCATACTACTCGTGGATCCGTGGCTTTCATATACACTGCACACACTTACTATATTATTGACTTCCTTACTTCCTTACCGTGTTTCTACGTCATTCATTAACCAGTTGAATATGACTGTAATTAGGTCCTCCATTAGTCTGTTCGATTTTGTGTAAGAATTACACTCATAGCATTGTGCAACAGTGCTTGTTCGGTTTCATGTAAGAATCGCGCTCTTTACCATTGTGCATCAGTTCTTGTTGGGTTTTATGTAAGAAGTACACTCTTTAACATTGTGCATCAGTTCTAACCAGGGCTGCCCACGAAAGAAAAGTTAAGGTTGTCCCGTCTTGCAGGCCCTTCGAGACCAGAAATGAAAAAAAAAATAAGGAAGGATTGAACAAAATGAAATGAGAAAGAGAACGATGAACAATAATAATAATAATAAAAACTACAGGAAGCTTTTAGTTACTCTTTCTTATGAGGAGATTTGTATTATTTGCAAATACATGGTGGCAAGGTGAGCGAGATATCGTGGAGGAGTCAGGGAATTTGAAATTTCAAGAAAAGTTACTGAATTCTCAGAATTTCTGCTACTAGTCAGGAAGATTTTAAGCTTCCGAAAGCATAGTGCCGTTGTGTAACAGCGTGGACATTTTATATCATAATTTTTCGTCATTGCATCCTTGCAATATTAAACATGTTATTTCAAGAAAAAATTTCTACCGCTCCTTTAATCTGTCATTTGAAACCGAGAGTAGTTGGTGGAATAATAATAATAATATAATAAAATTGTGTGGAAAGTTCTGTTAGCATTTGATTCAACAGAAAAAGGAACGCGGATATTGTAAAATAGTTTACAAACATTATTGAGTATGTACTTTTTATTATAGTGAATATGTACTTTTTATAATAGTTGAGGTCATAATGAAAGGAAAATTGTTATATTTGAATAAACTGAGGAAGGTCGTAAATATTGTAAAATCTTCAATACGTTTTTTTATTATTATTATTTTAATCGAGATTTCTTCATAGTTTCTTATTAAAATACTAACCAACATATCCTCATTTTATTGTCCTAACAAACCAATATACTGCATGTTGATAGTAATGTAGTTTAGATTGATCAAGCTTCTGAGCCTTCAGAATTTCATGTCACGCCCCCTCCCCCCCGTTACCAAATTCTGGCTAAACGAACCAATATATGTTTCAGTAAAATAGTTTAGAATGATCGAGCCGCTGGTATGATGACCACAGTATTTCATGTCACGGACCCTCCTTTCACGAAATTCTTGCCTGCATCTTGGAAAGATGTCTTGAGAGTGTTATCTTGTCTCGGAAAGTTTGTGTGTTTATATCGGAAAAGCTGTACATCGTTACATAAATTTTGTACCGTCTTATTATGCTAGCAACCCTAGTGTTAATATTCTTCCTCTCCCTATTTCATCTTCCAGCTTATTTTCTACCACATACGTTATAAGACATTTTCTTCTGAAATGTTTTCCAAAGCATTTTCCTCTTTCCCCTTTCAAACTATTTGTTTCTCCCTAACTTTTAGTAATATACTTCTTATTAATGTTTCATACCCTTCATGTTTTGTTCGCTTACAGTCGATTTAATCTTATTCCGTACTATCAATACTTGTGATTTTTACAATACAATACTCCACAAGGAACATTTATTAAGTGTTTGTTGTAATTCTGTTCTACAAAATACACATTTTTTTTCCCTCGAAAACTTCTTTCCTCATTCCTACTCGTGATTTCAATCCATATTCACACTTCAGATCATCACTCACAAAGGTCGTAATATTGCCTAACAGCTGAGAAATAGTCATATGCTCTATTTCTCTCCTCAACTTTCGTAGTTGGCATATTCCTCTTAATTCTAATCAATATTGTTTTCGTTTTTCTTAAAGTTATTTTCATTTCACATTCTTCAAAAATTTTTTTCAAACTTCCTTACTTCCTTACTTCCCTCTGCTTTATTTTTATTTATTTTTTTAGACTACGTTGCAAAGATCATATCATCTGGAAAATGAATGCGCTTAATAGTATCATATTTAGAACATTTTTATTCGAAATTACGAGCATAGAATTACTGCAGATGTGGATACGAAGGGGTACAAGGATCAAGGGCGCCGATTTCTCTGAAAAATTGGGGGCCCATCCAGATGCAGAATGTATATACGTGGATTTTAAGACAAATTGAATTCAAATTATGCCAAATATTGTATATTCATAAATACATTGCGGGGGGCCCATATGAACTTTGGGGGGGGGGGGAGTCTGCTCCCAGGATCGGCGCCCTTGACAAGGATAATTTAAAGAAAAGTGTAAGAGAAAATGAAATGTGTGGTGAGTACTCTTTCACAGCAGTTCAGAGAAAATTGATGTGCCTCCCGATTCTGTTATTTTAGGTACTATCTCGGTAACTGGAAAAAAGTATTGAAACTTATACAGAAGGAAAACCTTACACCGTAGACATATTAAAGTTAATGCTTTTTAAAGAAAAATTCTTTAATGCTTCACATTCTTTTTTTTTTTACATATAAAACAATTAAGATAGAATACATTTGAATGGTTAAATGGTTAATTACATGTTAAGTAGTTTTGCATATTTAACGTAGAATGACTTAATGTGTATATACGACTGACCTCGCACAAATTTGAATAGATTTAACTTATACATTTGTTTAAAAAACGCACATGCATGCAAGAAATTTCATGTAAAAGTAGTGCCTGTGAAAATAGTGCACGGGGTCCTAGGTTCGATTTTCTGGAGAGAACATTAAAATTTGAAAGCAAGCACCTTAACCTGCCTCATATAATCTCGACGCTGAAATGGGACGCTAATTTCCAAAAATAAAACAAACTTAAACTGAAAAAAATCCGTTATCAGGACAGCGGCATATTGTACAAATATACGGAATCCTTATATTTATTAAGGAAATCTGTACGAAGCATACGTTATCAATATGCTATAAATTCTTCCCGCTTAGATGTTACACCATGCCGTTACGAGATGTATGACTTGTAACAGTCTTCAGTATATTACATACGTATACGAATGTTATGGACGTCAGCTATATGTCACATCCGTCTATCTGTATGTGAGATCCTGTCGGCCATAGACACCTCTTTCGTTAGTACGGAAAGTAGGTTTATTCGGAACACTTGTACGGAAAGTTGGTATAAAAAATACTTTTACAGTTATACGTTCGCTGTACGTTAAGTTCGAAAACTGCAGGATTTACATATGTAACCTACGTTTTTACGTATGCCACATAGGGTCTACGTTTTTTTTCCCTCAGCATATATCCACTAGCTACGTCAATCTTAAATTGTTATTTGGGGGCTAACTGTGTTGTTTGTTATCTCGGGAAGCACGAACATTAGCATGAATAAAATGTCACTTAAGCCACTTCTATTGATTGTACTTTACAGTGGATAAGCTGCTACGTTCGTCTATAGCATTTTTGATCAAATCCTGGATTAGCACCTATTCGAAGATATTTTCAAATGTTTCCGGTCTGATATTGAAATATCACTGTTTTGGTAATAATCTACACATGACATATAGTGCCATCTATAAAGGAAATAACATATCAATTTGAACTGTTTAGTTGCGTCAGTTCACTGGATGCGCTCACTTGAATCAGTCGCTCTGTATCAAGCTCGCAACTGCATGACAATCCTCCAGTGCACGCGGCTGTTGTTGCCAAAGACTGCAATGAAAGATTGTAGCTTCAAGAAAGTTCAGCACCCTCCTTACAACTCAGATTTTGAAAATATAGCGTTGAAAATCGTTTTGTGATCACATTATGGATATGCGAAAATTTCCAAGTTAGAATTGAATCTATTCTTTTCGCCATCTTTAACAGTGATCAATTTCCCTAGAAGCAGAGACAACTTGCAAACTTCTTGCTGTAAGGTTGAATTGCAAGTCGGCCAAGCTTGCATCCAGCATGATTGGAAAACGCGCAAGCATGCCGCAAGCTGGATTCCAATAACGAAGTTGTATGGGGACAACCTTGCATTCAGTGTTCCATTCAAGCTTGATGCAAGCGTTTTACAAGTCAAGTCAAGTCAATAGCCAATGAACGACCAGTAATGTTATGACGCTCTGCGAAGGGTCTTCAGCATCGCTTGCAAGTACAACAAAAGGCAGATTGTCTGAAAGCATGCGTTTCAAGTACAAGCGTAGAAAGTAAAAAGCCAAGCACGCGCTAACTGGTCGAAAGCTTTTTTGCTACCGGGGTTTCAACGGCCCAAAATAGGCCTGTTCGAAAATAAACGCATTAGCTTATCAAAATTAGAGAAACTGTATTTATTTATTTTTACGTAAGAAATCATGAAATAGATACATCCTAGCACACAAATAAATACGTAAACGTGTCATATTAAATGTTAGAAGCTTTATTATTTTACGAAACTCTTGTGAAGCATAATGCATGATTGTTGAAGAGAAAAATGTATAGGTCTAGTATAACCTTCGAAAACGACGAAAAATTTAAAGAAAACGATAACAAAATCGCTTCTAATGTTGATGGTTGTAATCTTTTATATGGTTGAATGGGGACCGTGTGAAGAGTGAGAACATTATGTGCTTTATCACGATTCCGAAGCTGTCCAAGAGAGAATATTCGGAGATCTTTTATATCTTTTCTTGTCCTTAAAAAAAAACGACAAAAAAAACTTTTATGGATCGGCAAAAAAACGTCAAGGAGACTAAAATTACAATTTAAAAAGAGAGAAAAAAATCTGAAAAGTGCTTGTAGTGCGCTATTGTAACATTGATCTCATGCATTGATTCGTGAACGAAAGCAAAGCATAAGATTCCTTAAAAGAGTTCATGAATAGGTAGAATATTTTAAAATAAAAAGTATGAAGTTAATATAGAATTGGAGAATACTACAGGAAATACACTAAAACTTTCAGAAAACAATTAAATTCTGGCAAATATACTGTCATTCCATCATTATTAAACTACAGTGATTATTGCTGTTATTGGACGCTTTTTTAATCGTTATTCATCTCTCAGTTTAACGTTCCATGTTTTTGCCTTGTAGGTTAAGGGAGAAGGGTGATGAAAGCAGGTAAATGATAATGAAATAATTGGTGAAATGAAACTGTTTTTCCCTTCCACCTTTCATTTATTTTCTCTGAAATCACGCCCGAGATTTTGCTCTGAAGTGTATAATGTTATTTGGCTCAATTAGATATATTGATTTTTATTTTTGGACATTTTCTGTTTTGTTAAACATTAATAATATGGTAGGATTTTAGAATTGTAGAAGTTTAGAATTCTAAGCTTCTACATCTTTTATAGAGATTCGGTTTGGCCTGCCCATATCATGATTTTACTAAACCTCTTACCAGTAGCGGATATTGAGAGAAGTTAGATGCACAAAAGCCATTGTTTTTTTATAGAGGGTTCTTTTTCATAAAAGGACAGCATATATTAAAAAAAAAAAACAACTGAAATTTTCTCCGTTTTTGACATTTTGTGATTTTCTTATTCAAGTACTACCTTTAGTTTCTTGTAATTGATTCTGCATTTTTTTAAAAAATGTCTTTATAACATTCGTTGTTTGTGAATCTTGCGTTATGTCAGGGGCTGACTGTCTTCATTGATTTTCAAATTTACATTTCTTTGGACACCAAGAAGTATAAGTTATGCAACTTAGCATATCACTAATGACACTTTGGTTGCCTAACTACTTTATCAAGTGCCTGAAAGTTATACATATCGTCATGTGTATTTTACGGTTTGGCTAAAGTCGAACTGGCAGAGAAGAAAAAATGTATCATAAACCAAGAAACCGATACCAAAAAAAAAAAAAAAAAAAGTTTAATTTTGGTATAAAATTTCGCTTCCATTTCGTTCTCAACAGGGAAGAACTATTGTGAGCTTCACATATTCTATTAGAGCCAGGGGTAAAAGTAAGGAAGAACGCGGGGGGACGCTGTCCCCCACCTCCAAAAGATACGGCGGTATCCCCCAAAACCTAAAAATAATACAATGGGCAGAGATAGGCAGGGGGACGGTATGACGTCATGCCGCTATCTACCATCCCCCTACGTTTTCAGATACACTTTTACCCCTAATTAGAACCTAGAATAATGTAAGTTCAGTTCACAAAGTTTAAGATATTAAGTGCAGTTTTAAGTATGATGATAGATTAAAGATGGTAAAACTTCATTGTTTACATTTTTTTTCTTTACCGTTATACCGTTGTCCATTTGCTTGAAATAGGAAATTTGTGTATTGCTTTTTTAAACTGTCTCTTTCTCGAAATTTAACAATCTCAATAAATGCTGTGTATATAGATAGATAGACAGATAGATTTGTTCTGCGTAATCTCCTTCATAAAATGTGTCTTTCGCTTCCAAATGAAGTTATACTATGCATAAATTGTAAACCATAATGACGCTCCACGAAATCTAACTACTACATTTTCAGAACGCGTATATTTAACACTATTAAAATATTTACTAAAACACTTTGGTCGTTGAAAATTACGCTTTGAACCTCTACAAAGCAATTCATTTTAACTGAAAAACTCATTGTGTCTACTCATTTGCTTTCTTTTTTCTTCCCTATCGAGTAATCGATTTTTCTTTGAATCTTGAATTTTCGTAGGTTCTTTTCTTCAAAACACAGTAATTAATTTTATTTTGAATTATAATGGAAAAATAAAGGTAGGAAGTATTGTTGTTTCTTCATTAAAAACGAAAGCTTAAGGTTAGTCTAAAGGGATGAAATAGTGTCGTCACAAAGAAGTACAATTTTACGTTCGCAGGGGGCATAGCTTTCAGTTTTTACGAAATTTACAAAAATAGATGGCAGTGTTGTCGAACCCAATTTGGAAGATTGAGTTAGAAGTTTCCCTCCCCTTCTTTATTTTTTTTTTCCTCGCGAAGGATGGGGCAGAGGGTGTGGGATGTCGTTTGTCTGCGACCTTCGTAGGAATTTTCTTTTTCGATACTTCCATCCCTCTAAGTAACCTGACACCACTGACCACTGTCTAGTAATCTGCAGCTTGTACGGAAGAGGAGTTTGAAGCTAATCGTTCCATTTCTGGTAAAGAACGCTGAATAGCGAAAATGCCGATTGCTGAGAACACTTTTTTTTTCGGTATTTGCAGTATATTGCTTGTCTTTTTTCACGTGATACTGGACTTGCAATGAAATACATTTGCTCAGCACAGATTTAATCAAAGATTTCACAAATGACAACTCAAATTGAACACAAGAACCCCCAGTGGCGTATACACAACGTTATAAAGAGGAGTTCAGGCACACAAGTTCATATCGTATACCATTGATCTGTACAATGTATTAACGGGTAAAGTACAAAAATTTGAATTCTTTATCCAGCATAGGAGTTTTGAAATGCGTTACTCCTTTAAACCTTCATGTACTATCGGTGTGGAGTCATAACGCTATTTAGCGATGAAGACAATATAAATTTTCCGGAAAATTTTCATCACTGATTCCACATTTCAATGCAATTATGGAAAAATCACAAAGAATTTCATTTCTCACATTAGTGATCCCACAGATTTGAGAACGTTGTTTATCAAGTGAATTCCCTTTTTAAAAAATGATTTTTAGTCTTGAAACTTACTGTATTTTCAATTGAAATTTCCTTCACTAGGAAACAATCATGTATCTTTAGAATAAATTACTTATTGCATTATTTTTCTGGATCTTTTTCTTGTCAGTAATAATTCTAATTAGTATATTTTTAATAGCATGTGAAATTTCAAATTAGCATTAGAAGAAGGTCCGCAGATCACTTCCCGAATAAACAGGGGGTCCGCGTTATCGGAAAGTTTGAGATTCTGGGCTAGTGCATAAATCAACATGAAAAATCGATCCTCACAGTGTATTCCATTACCCAACATAATCTTGCGTCCAGGAAATATAAGGGAAACGAGACCCGTACTTTTTATTTTTTTTCGGATGAAGAAAACAAGTATAGTGAGATTTCTTCCTAAGTTTATTGTTATATATAAAAACTATACTCTTAAATGTTAGAGAGTATATTTTTATATATGAACTCCCTTCCTATGCATTGTGAGATGCAGAAAAAGATGAAAGGTGTAAATTCGATTTTTTTGTTTGTTTATTAAGAAAGCATGTAACGTAAATACATGCAATGAAGCAATAGCGGTGGGCGTCAGTGTTGTTTTTATGGAGAAAAGAGCTGTTACAGTGTATCCATTTTTTTTTCAAAGTAGTAATTTAGATACTATATGTCTAAGCTATGTAAACACAAAATAGTCTATAAGCTATTGCTTATATGCTTAGCATAAGCGTCTTCGGCGCAGGAGACTCGAATTTGATTCCCGGTGGGAGCTCATATGGTTTGGATTCCACTTAAGCCGTAGATTAACGCCCCTTAAAAAAAAAAAAAAAAAAAAACCATGAGAAACCTCTTCCAAAATATGTACCTACATCCACCACTGCGAGTAACTTTTGACTCAAGCATCGGTATACATCATACGATTCACCTAGTTGCGTAAAATGGAGTAATTTTTCATTTTACTCGCAATTTTGAATATATGTATGCACAGAATGATAATACTGTTGCACGACTGTGTAAAAATAAATGCATCAAAAACAATATATCTTTATTTTGATATATGTATGGAGCCTCTCCCTTTTTAAATTTCGATTCAAAACCAAAATCAATCCTTTGTTATTAACAGCTTTGAAAAAAATAGTTCGTTTCGAAACAATTCAATATATATTTATAAAATTAATTTGGCCAACTTCACACTGATCCCTCTTTTAGACTTCCAAACTATGCAGTGCATAAGGGGCACTGTCGGTCTCTTGACAAGTATCAGAGCAAAAACAGCAAGAGATATCGTGATGCGAATTTTTGCAATCGATTCAGAATACTAAGGATAGTTGCCATCTCCTCCGTTAACTCTCTATTCAAACCGGAAGTGGTTAAAATTAGACACTTCCCGTTTCAACGTTTATCGCCATAGAACGAAAACGGTAACATACCGGTATATAGAAAAGCGGTATTTTGAAAACTATTTATCGTTTTAAGAGTAAGTTCCACTTGCTTCGTTAACTCTCTTTTAGTACTGGGAGTGATTCAAATTAGCTATTTCCGGTTTAGGTTTCAACTTTTTCACCATAGAACGAAAATGGTAACAGATAGCAAGAAACAGTTTTTACAAACAATTCAGCGTCTCAAGACAACATAATATGACTATCCACAACACTACCAAAACAAGAAGTGGTTCAAATTTGCTATTATTTCCGGTTTCATTGTTTATGACCATTAACTTATGTCGGTAATAGATAGCCAAAAGCTTTTTTTTTTTTTTTTTTTTTTTTTGGGTAAACGATTGAGCGTCTTAAGACGACATGTTATGACTATTCACAAACTCTACCGAAACCGAAATTGACTAAAAACTACTATTACTTCCGGTTTCAGTACTGATTTCCGTAAAGCGAAAACTGTAAATGCTATCAAGATGTGGTTTTTAGCAATTGATTCAGTGTCCCAAAAATGGGTTTGATTTTCTTCCTTAGGCCTCTATTCAATCCGAAAGTGGTTGAAATAAACGATTTTTAGTTTCAACCTTTATCGACATAGAATAAAAACGATAAGTGACAGCGACTAATGCCTTTTTGATATGAATTCAGCGTCCGAGTAACAGGTTCTACCTTTGATCTTATTACTCTATTGCAAGAAGTACTTACCGATGCACTACTTTATGTTTGAGTATTCAATTCACATTGTTTGAAAGTCTTAGTTCCACACTGTGAAACGATATTCACTTATTTTCAAAATTTCGATTCAAGGCCCAAGCATATCTTTATATATATATATATATATATATATATATATATATATATATATATATAATGTGTGTGTGTCTGTATAAAGTATCTATATACATATGTATTATGTAAAAATTTATTTTTATATTTTTCAAACAAACGATGGCTTTAGATTTTGAATTCGCCGAGTCGAGACGGCATTTTCTTCATATGAGTAGAGACAGACTTAAATTTCGACTTGTCTTGTGCGCGTTCCTAGTTTTGAATCAAATTTTGAAAATTGAGGATAGGGTGAAGTATGAGCTTTATTTTTTAAATATTTCGTTTTTGTTGGTGAAATAAATTATTTCTTCAAAAGAATCAATCACAAATAGAATACAAATGATTGATTTTGGCTTTGAATCGAAATTTATTAGGGGACAATTTCACACATGTGCATCTGACGTATTTCTAATTGTTTTGAGTGCTTTAACATATTTTAATGTGTTATAAAATTTGCTAGGGATGCGCACGAGACAAGATTTCTGACTGTTTCGTCTCGAAAATGTGCTGTAAAAGTGATGTCTCGACTCGAAAAATGTATATTTCTCTATTGGAAGAGCCGTGTCTCGACTCGAATTTTGTCAGGAAAATCCTGTCTCGACTCGTCTCGTGCGCACCCCTAAAATTTGCACTGCCTATTGATTTTTGCCAGTCATCAATCGTTGCCAAACTACTTCTGTTAACTACCGAAAGTTAGTTTCGACAATGCTGTATAACAGCGTTTCCCAACCTTTTTCAACTTGCGGCACACTACGGGTCTAACTTGAATTCTCACGGCACACTCATAGGTATTATTATTATTATTATTATTATTATTATTATTATTATTATTATTATTATTATTATTATTATTATTATTATTTGTAAATAGAAAATACCGTCGTATTTGTTTTCTTTGATTACTGACCTCCTTCTCACAAAGAATAAAGCTCGATCACTGGTTTTCCTCCATCGTAAATCATTATACTTACTTTTCATTCAAATTAAAAAATAGAAAACAATTCCAATGAAATATAGAACTCAGTCTTTTAAAAAATACACCTTCTTTTTCGAAAAATGTATCCAACCTGTCCAAGGAAGATCACTAAATTACGAACGAACAAACAAATCTCTTGTACTTTTAAAACAGAATTGCGGTAATTTGTATGTGTTTGCTTTGTCGAAAGGATATAATGAGATTTTAAAATTTCAAGTTACGAAATAATCTGTAACAATAAAGAAACAATAATGGTCATAACAGTGATAATTAATACTTTTTTAAAACATTAAAAATGATCAGATAAGTAACACAGTGTGAAACTTATAATTTATTAACATGGTTAATATACGTCACAATTTTAAATATTAATAAAATTCTGTTTTCGAAATACAATCTATGTAGTAATAATGTATGTAAAATAATATATTACAATTACAGTATTTTTTTATTGTAGAGGTTCATAGTAATGTGAAATTTAAATACACATATTTCCTGTCTTGCAATTAGGTTCCTATATAATTAATAATTTTGTTTTCATTTCTTCGCGGCACACCGGTTGGGAAACGCTGCTGTATAATATGGCCAGTTTCTACAATGCTGTTGTATAATCGTTATTCCAAAATGATGAATCAACTTACTTGAAGCAGCATATGATATGAAGAAGTGTCATAATTTTAGTAAGGTCGGGAACATATAACGCACTCTAATTTTTCAGAATTGAAATGGTAACAAAATGTTCGGCTTATATTACGGCCAATACGAGCCGTAATGTCATAATGCGAGCTTGAGTTGTATATGATGAAAAAGCAAAGATCAGGTAGAGAACGTCACTTGCGACAAAGATTGAAATTGGAAGTGATTACTTATCTATATTTAATAACAAAGGTAATTATTGACAGCACACAAATTTGATTATCGCGGGTTCAGAAATCACAATAATTATGTGCTAGAAATTCTACTTTGAAGACCAAGCCAAATAACGAGTTTGATACTAGACAGTGTATTTAAACATCGTTTGTTTGGAGAATGCGAGAACGATTACAGTATTTTGTAATCATCTATATGAGACGTGTGGCTACATGCTTATCTGCATCTTAACTAGTGCTGTGCGATATTTCGATATATTGATCCATCCATAAGATATTTTCGAATATCTAAACATCAATATCGAAATATTTACGAATCGATGTTTTCGGTATTTGATATTTTCAATATTCAATGTTTTTTTTTTTTTTTTTTTTTTTTGTATTTCAATATCTTTCCATATTTCTGTTTTTCGTTTTTCTTATAACATGTTTGGTGTTGCCATATAGATAGTCTACCACTGATGGAATAGGTCACGAATTTCGTGTAACATGACTCGGAAGAGACACTGCAATCAGACCCAGAAAGACCCATGACTGAGAAACCACGACCAATCATCCGGAGTGACCCGATGATTCGATAGAACCCAGAGATGGAACGTCATATACATGAGAAGTGTGTGTGAGGCTACTAATGCAGTTCTAACAAACCTGATTCTCTCCTCTCTCATCGCCTTTCCACTAAATATAATTTTATTTTTCGCTTGCTTGCTTCCTTGTGTCAAGTGTTACACTGAAAGATAACTACAACGCTTATAAGGGTACCAACATTCAAAATCGCAAAGAAAAGATAAGTCACGTGTTTGTCTTATGAGAGATCGTTAATGTTTAATTGACCTGTAAAGCTTCTTGTTTAGAACATAAAAAATACCGCTGAGGTTAATAAGTTTTTGTTAATTCTTTTTTGTATAGGCTATAATCAAAAACCACATGCTTGAAGACGAATGAACATGAAATTATATTTGAAATATTCAAAACATGGTATCTTGATTAAGAAATGTCACATCAAGAATCGGGCAAATTAATGTTCTAGCTCAAGCAGTGAACATCATTAATGAAGTATAAATAAAATTTTTGCAGTAATTCTGCAGAGCTATTTCGGTTGCTTCTCAGTCACCAGGTGTATCTGAGTTTCCGGATATGATTTGGTGTCCGGGTTCGTTCAGTCACCGAATCAGACCGAGTCTGAGAAGCGAACCCGGACCCGGATGACTCAGACAAAAGTCGAGACCCAAGTGGCCCATGTCCCATACCATCACTGTTATATGCATAATCGAATAGTCCGATTTCTCAGTAATGCTTTAATTCAACAACACTTTTGGTTGCTTTCTGGATAATTTTTACTTTCCAGTAACGATAAGAGAAGAAAACATGGTGACTGTAATGAAAGTGAATGATCATGATAGAATTGGCGGAATGAGAATGTTTTTGAAAATGGAAAAGCCCCGAGAAAACTGCGGCTACAGTGTTTTCCCTCCACAAATTTGCGTTGGCGGGATCAAACCAGGGATGCCTGACACTAGAGATGAGCGCTCTACCAGTGACCCATCGTATCGTCCTCCAAGCGACAAAGATTGAAATTGGGAGTGATTACTTATCTTATTAAAATCTTATGATCTCAGTCTCTAAGTGAACAGATTCTTATACGAACAATACTCGAACAAAGAAAGGACTTGGAAATTCAAAAGTGGAGAAGAGTAAAACATTTATTTTAGTTTGTCTTTTGATAGTAAATGCACAAATTTGACATGTGTCCTCAAAGGAGCACATACAGCGCACAAAGGGACTACGATAAAAGAGACGATTAAAAAAAAAGTTGATGAGGCCAAGTACACTTCGAGAAATAAATGCATTTCATTCATTGTCAATTGCGAGTAATCTTGGGAAGATTAATAAATTAACTGATGATGCTTTTGAATACAAATAATCGTGTTTGAGGAAATTTCAGAAATATAATTAATAACTTTTTTTTAATTAAAGATAACAAGCAAGTGTAAACAATCCTTGGTTTAATTTTATTTATTTATTTAGTTAAATATTTTTACATAATTTCATAAGATCGGTATAGCGGTGTAAAGACAAAATAACTCGAAGGTTTTTTGCTATCAGCGGTGAGCGGTTTATCCAATCTAATCCAGTCCATTTACATGAGTTTTATGGATGCAGTAATAAGGCATTGAAACAATATTGTTTCCCCTCAACAACACGCGGTGAGTTGTCATAGCATGTAGCTGCATTTGCTCGCTTGAAAACCGTATTGATTTTATTTATCAAATTTGAAACCAAAATTTTCTAATCGCAGTTTCAGTTACATAATTATTCTAAATTGTTCATAAATGTTCCTGAGAAACCTTTGAGTGATTGGTATTTGTTTCCACATATAATGTGTAACAGAAAGGTGCGTGTCAATGTAGTTATATTGTGTGTGTGTGTGTGTTTGGTGTTTAGAGACAAACTCACAAGACGGTCGTGTCCAGTGTCTTCAGAATGATGTTGTCCCTCCCCTCAAGGACAGTGAAATGAATTGGAGGGAGAAACGAAATTGGACACTTGGAAAGAAAACAGATGTGAAAGAACGCGGGGGAAAACTGTGGGTTCGGTTAAACTGAACATGTCCATTATTATAATACTCAGAATAACCAAAACATTTTGCATAAATTAAGTTGGTTCACAACAATAGTTGGTTTGCAAACAAACAACAATGGAAAGAATAAATTGTAGTAAATTTTTTCATATAAAAATTCATAGATCACTTGGTCCTGTACTAAATGACAGAATTTCAGAGACCTAGAACAAGCGATGACGCGAGAGGTATCTAATTCCTCTACAACAATTAAAAGTTTACAACAATGGAAAGAACAAAATATCGAAAAATGATTACCTTATGAATCATACACTACATTATGGTATACCAAATGCCGAAATTTCAGAATCTTAGAATAAATGATAACGGGAAAAGCATTGGATTCCTTCAACAATCAAAAGCTTACAACAATGGAAAGAACAAAATGCTGTAAAATTTTCGCCTTGAGTTTCATATATTACTTCATTTTGTACTCAGTGACAGAATTTCATCGTCCTTGTGCAAACGATAACGGGAAAGGGATCAGATTTCTTCATAACAATTAAAAGGTTACAACAATGGGAACGAAAATACATAATAAAATTTTCGCCTTCATATTCATACATTACTACCTTCTTTGCTAAATGCTAGAATTTCAAAGTCTTAGAACAAGCAGTAACGCGGGAAGCATTGGATTACTCTCCAACAATTAAAAGCTTACAACAATGGAAAGAACAAAATTACGAAAAAAATTCAACTTGTGATTCATACATTAGATCACGCTATACTAAATGCCAGAATTTCAGTGTCCTAGAACAAATGATAACGGGAGAAGCATAGGATTTCTCTGCAACAATTACAAGCTTGCAACAATGGAAAGAACAAAATTTCGAAAAATTGTCACCTTGGAACCTATAGACTACATCATGCTGTACTAAATACCAAAATTCCTGAGTCCTAGAACAAATTCTAAGGGGAGAGGCATTGAATTCCTCTGCAACAATTAGTTGAACTCAACAATGAACGAGTCAACAATTCGAAAATCTGCACGGAACAATTGCTGCGTATAGTCATTATCTTCAAACAGACTGACAGTGAAGAACATAGTTCAGTATTTGTAAAAGTTATTAGTCATTTTTGTGAATATTAATTAACATTGAAAAGATAGGGCGATAGCAACGCCATCTCTTATCACAGAAACAAACTTTTTATGGCTTTAGACCATCCTTAAAATATCCCGGGCAAAAGAGTCGTGTAAAAAATTAGTTTTTTTTTCTTTAACGAAAGCAGTTTTTTCCCGAACCCTTGCATCTCTAGAAGTCACTTTTGTAAAATAAATAAATAAATTTTATCGCTAAAAGCTAAGGAAAGAAATCGTCAGAAAGATGTACATACTGTGTAAGAATTGGTAAGCTTTACATTAATAAGTAAGAATTACAAGGGCTATCCAGAAAGTAGCAGACGTTTTGGCCTATAGCGGCAGTGGGCGGGCCTAGAGTCACCATTTTGGTGTAAAACGTTGCCACACTCAGTACACATCCGGCTGTGGTAGCGTGACAACTATGACGCTCTTACTATCTTTTCTGTGAAGTGTTACAATGTGCACTGCAATAGAAAAGAGACCTCTTTCTGTAATTAGGTTTTTGTTGGTAAAAAGTCACAAGGCGTGCAATTCGAAACAAGCACTGGGGAAAACTTAGCGCGAAAATGTTGCTTTTCCACGACAACGCACGTCCACACACGGCCAAGCGTACCCGAGAGCTCTTGTACAATTTTGGATGCGAGGTGTTCGATCACCCACCATACAGCCCGAATTTGGCGCCGAACGACTACCACCTCTTCCCAGCAATGAAGACATGGCTCAGTACACAACGCTTTGATACTGACGTAGAACTGCATGCCGGTGTAAACCAGTTGATGAAATCGCAGGTTGCAGATTTCTACCGCGACAAATAAGGTTTCTTCCCTTCGCTGGTAGAGATAAAATTTAATATTTTACTGGTGGCTTTGCTTATGAACGCCCACTTCTTAACAGTTACACCTCATTGGCGGCTAGAAAGAGATCGTATCATTTTAAGGCATATATATATTTGGGAGAGGAAAGATGAAAGCTCTTTTATAAAAATATAAGTTTAAATTAATTTGTACACGTTTCGTCTTTAATAAGATACTTGTATAAATCGTTATTTTGTATACGCTATCCTCAGTTCTTAAAACTCAACTTCTGTTTTCCTCAATAGACGTATTATTCTTTACAAAGTACTTGATTCTTTTTTAACAACTAGCAAAAGTGGAAAAAAAAAATGTTCATATCAGTAGCTTCTAATTGTGTAGCGTGAGAACTGGTAATTGCACGTCGTAAAAATACAACTTCATAAACTTGTTTTTGCACTTTTCTTTTTAAAGACCTGTCAATTATAGATTGTGTACATTTTTTTTTCTCTTCCGAATGCATTTTCGCAATAGATACTTAAGCTTCATAAGTTGAGATATTTCTTTTTAACAACTTCTCTTTTTTTTCAAATTCAAGTTTTATGTCTATTTTGTTTTGATTTACTTTTGTAATAAATAAAGATATCTAGGTGTTATTAAAAGAAGTATATTTACCTAAATCATACTGCGTTTTTTTTTAATATGAAAAATACTTAATCATATTTTGACTTTATCTTTGATTTTTCTTCTCCTATCTATATTTTTCGTTCCACGTTTATAACTACATTTTTCTCCTCATAACTTTACTTTATCGCCTTGCGACTACACTTTTCTTTTCCTTGGCACTATATGAGCTCAGTGTTGCCTTCCCCGTTAGTGTAGTGGCTAGCACGTGCGCCTCTGGTACAAGGGCGCCAATTCTAAGGGACCGGTTGTCCCCCCCCCCCCAAGCTCATGTGGGCTCTTCTGTTGTAATTATGAATATACAATTGGCATAATTTGAATGCAATTTGTCTTAAAATCCTCACATATATACCTTCTGCATCTGAAATCCCCCCCAAATTGACAGAGAAACCGGCACCCTTGGTCTAGTTTACAAGGTCCCGGGTTCAATTCCCGGTTAGAGAGCCTTTGGCATTGTAACTGTTCTCGATGTTTCTGTGTTCGTGTCCCTGTCGTTCTAGGTTACTGGAAAAACGAGTAAACAAAAAAAGCAAGTAAAATTAAGTCGAAACCTAATAATAAGTAGTTAGGCAAGTTAATGAGGCACGCTCGGTGAATCAGTTAACATTTTTAATAAAATAAAAAGTGGTAGAGCGTTAACATCTGGTGCGTGAGGTCCACGGTTTGATCCTAGCTCGCACCAAGTAATCTTTGTGGTGGACAAACACCATGAGCGTGAGTTTTGTCGGGGTTCTTCCGTTTCCAACCACTTTCTTCATCCCACCATTTCATTCATTTCTCATCAGCGGTATAGCCATGGGACGTAAAACTTAAAAACTTCATATTTTCCCCTTGATATTATACATTTTTTTTCTTCGCAATCAAATTGTAATTTTCTTCCTGTGATTTCATTTCGTTCATCTTTTAACTCCTTGTAGTAACCCTTTTCGTTCCTTATTACTACGGTTTTTCTCGTAATGATTTCAAATTTTTCTCCATGCGAGTACGCTTTTTTCTCCTTATGACTACGTTTTCTTTATTTTATTGAAAATTATTTCTTCTTGTTTTGTTTTTTTTATCCTTATAAGCACACTTTTTTCTCTCCTTGGGAGTAGACCTACATTATTTTTCTCTTTCTGGCTATTTTCTCCGTTTTTCTCACAAAACACGGCTAGTCTTTTAGTCTTTAGTTTTCAGTGTACTGCTGAAAATGGATATTAAACTCTAAATTATTATTTTCTTATATTCAAGAATATATTTAAGGACTAGGATGGTCAGGCTTATTCTTTTCCAAGCAAATGTTACTTGTAAGTTTCGATATATCAACTTAATCAAGTACTCCTTCCTGTGAATAAATTAATAGGAATAATAATAATAATAATAATAATAATAATAATAATAATAATAATAATAATAATAATAATAATAATAATAATAATAATAATAATAAATAACACTCATTTAAGATATTTTTTCTTTTGTAATCTGTTTCATTTTTATTTGTTTCTTTGTGGTTACATTTAGAGATGTTCTTTGTGACTGCATCTTACACTTTTTCTTCGTGGCTCATTAGAATGTTTTCTGGCTCGTTAGAATGTTTTCTACTTATCAGCATCCTATACTGTCACTTGCATCATATCTATACATAAAACTTACATCACAAGTAAAACTATCCATTGCTATAATGTTCCGTTTGATGGCAAGTAATGAGAATCTAATTTTATTTTATTTACTTAAACTTTCACATGCAGTCGCCGACTCCAATTCATGCTGAAATATTTAACAATCAACAATAACAACAATAACAAAGATGACTGAAACTGGTGAGGTGCTTCTGTAATTCAGTTCTCTTGGAGGTTATAATGTGGTGGGGAACGGCTACACACCACACGATCTCTTTGGCCTGCTTAACCTTGTACTTACGGTCTATCACAACTTATGTTAGATACCATCCCGGCATTTGCGTAGTGTGAATGAGAGAAACCCAGGAAAAATCTCTCTCAAGATGGCTGGCCTAAAAAAAAACTTACACTTTTTCGACTGAGTGTCCTCACCGGGAATCGAACTCGGGACCTCGCACCAAAGGTGAGAACGTTAGCGACTACGCCACGCGGGGCCACAGGTTTAGAGTAAAATAATATGACCTCGTATCAACAAACTTATATTGGAATGGGCCTAAACTTCGATTTAAAGTCCCTTCTGATACCAAGGTTTCTGTGCAAAAGCAAAATCCGTTGCGTAGATGTTGAACAATTCTGAATCCATGGTGAACTGCGAGGCGAGACAAAATAGAATTTTAGAGATGAGGCAGAGCTCTTCAAATAGCAACAGATACACTTTCAGAGACGACATATCACTTTGACGACATCTTTTTGAGACAAGACAGTTTCAACTTCTTTCTCGTTGGCAATCTAATCTGAAACACTGGTATTTAGCCAGAAACACTGGTATTTGTAGTGGTAATTGTATACTTTTTCTAACCACATTGACTACTGTAAGTCTCATAGTTTCTTTTTTATCTAAGCTGCGACTCTTCAAAAAACCCAATTATAATTCACATATTTAGTATTGAGAGGCATTTCTCTCTCCCATTTTGTATAAAGGGTCATCTTCCTAAATTTAATGGTGTCAGATATGTGATATAGTGTGCGTATGGGGGGAGAATATCTTAGGATGGAAAAGCACGGAAATAGAGTCTTGATTCTACCAAAGCTGATCTATCACGCGAGTCTCGAGGCAACGATCGATGCTGCGACATTTTCTCGCCTTGCAATTGGGAAGGGTCGCGGAAGCCAGTTTTTTCTTCTCTGGATCAAACAGATTACAAAAAAGAGAGAGAGACAAAAAACCAAAGAGAAAGAGAAACATAGGCGAAAATAAAATAATAATAGCTGATTTGGCACAACACTCCTTCGTATACATTACACTGTATGAAGTATTTTGCACAAAATAAATAATAAAATAAAGATATAAATTCCGCGGAGAAGTTAAGACGGAGCAGGAGTGGATACAGCTATGCTAAGGGACAGCATTTATGACGTTTGAAGGAAACGTTCTGAATTCCTTTTAAACGCAGTTAGCAAGTGAAAGGACTGAGGTGTTGCCACGTCTTTTGTACACATTTAAGTCACTATTTATCACCCGCTCACCTGCTTGCGTTGTGGTGGATTTGTTGAACCATTTCCTTTGCCACATGGCATTGCAGTGAATCTCGATTTAACATGAGATCTACATTTTTCGTTACTCGGCCGGAATCTAGTACTTTCTTTAAAAAAAAAAAAAAATCCAAGTAACTCAGAGAAATCTAATATTCTATATCTAATTAGAGAGAGAGAAATGTTTGAGAGATATTCTCACATATGATTTCATAATGTTGACGATAACTGTTCACAAACATAGAAGCCAAGCTATCAGAATTAGTCCTATTAAAATCTTAAAAACTGTTCAAACATTGTGTAAGCCTTAGTGTCATCTGTTAAGAATATATATAAATATTTCGCCTAGATATTTATGCAACCTGTATTTTGTAAATGTTTTGGAGTTTACAGAACATTGTAGGAATGAGTATAGCGGACAAATGGAAATGTATTTGCATTGTAGTAGTTTAGTAGAAGTCACTCGTCAAGGTCTAGGCTATGCTACTATAGGTAGAAACATTAAATATTTGGTCAGCATACTTCCCTTGTCATGGAAGTAAAAGATAAGAAAGAATTCTTCAAACCCATATCCTAAAAGGGGTAAAGAAGATTTTCAAATTTTCTTTCAAGAATTGAGTATCTTATTAATTCCTGTAGTTAGGAAGATGAAATTCGGCATAAACTCTTTATTAACAATAAATAAATAATGTTTCCGCATTTTCTAAAATATCGCTACTAAGGGATTTCTATAACATTCAACTTTCGTTCTACTTATTAAGAAAGTGTCGAATGTGAGGAGTCGCTTGATGGAGGTGCGAAATGCGTCTTATTATTTCAGAAATATATGTTCCTAAAGTGGAAAATACAAATCTGTATATTGAAATGCTAGGTTTATATGTTTGTCTCCAATCCTTTCAACAATGAGAACTCGAAAACCACACGTGTTAGAAACGTGCCGTTTTCACTGGTCGATTCCAAATTTTGTGTATATTGTCCAGTTCTTATTGAATATTTTTTTAAAAGAAACATGGTCGTTATTTCTTTATTACGTTTTTTAGGGATAATAGGAGGTGTTGGGAATTTTAAAAAGTAAAGCACCATATCCTATGAGTTATACATTTCAACATTGCATAATTGTAACGGGAGTAGTATATCTCTTAGGCGTTTGTTTCATCCAAAAAGAATAATGAAAAACGAAGGATAACCATTTCTCCAATCTAAGATGAATCTTGATTGTTTGGAGTTTTTTGCCCAATGAACAATCATATATCACTAACATTATAATTAACTGTGTGTGTAATGTATTTGCTTATTACATACTGCATGCAAGAAAAAAGAAAACACTGATCATACATCAATTAGGAACTCCAACCGGAAGTAGAATCAAATCTTGCAAATGGTTGGAGATATTGAAAAAAAAAAATCTCCACTTTATCGAGACGTCTTTCACTTGTGTCTGTAAAGGGACATGTACAGATGTTGTGAGAAATGACAAGGAGCTTCATGCTCATATGTGAATGATGCACTGTGTAGAGAGCGCAGGTTCAGCTAGTTATATATTAAAATTTTTCGATTATCTATTCAGAAAATGTTAAATACGAGGGTACACTTAAGTTCAAAATATGAAATTCAGTATATAAACTTTTGGTATAATAATAATAATAATAATAATAATAATAATAATAATAATAATAATAATAATAATAATAATAATAATAATAATAATAATAATAATAATAAGGGAGTACGTATTTCAGCGTTTTCGAAAATACCACTATTAAGCGCAAAAGGGATCAATTTCTATGAGTATGTAGATTTCCTTGTCTTTATTTCTATAGTGAACATGTTTTTTAGTGTTTTGAAAATTGCCCTCCTGATGGGGGGCTATTCCTGTAATATTCAAATTCCCGGTTTTATACTTGTTACAATTAGTGTTGCCCACGAGACAATATGAGACGAGAAGTAAGTTTCTCTGTCTCGTCTCGTAAGTTGTTTTGTGGAACTCTTGTCTTGTCTCAATTCTCGAAGGATTCTTTGTAATCTCGTTTTGATTTTAGGAAGTATTTTCTACTCAGTTTTTGTAAATTTATGTATAAAATTTTTGCACTGATTTGTTTTCTTATTTTCATCTAGAAGTTATCCTTCCACGTCACGAGAGGTCCGTCAAAGGTGTGATATAACAAGATTTGAGCCATACTTCTTACTGGAGTATATTGTGTAATGACTTCAATCTGAGAACGTTGATAAATCCTCTTCATTATGTCCGTAAATCACTTGTATCAATTTATAATGTTTACACTATAAACTATGTAACACTAAATTAATGTTTTCCATGGAATTGGAGAAATTTCTTGCCTTGTCTCAAAAACAAGACGAGAATTGTTGTGTTTCTCGTACCGTTTCGAATTTCGAAAGATATTTTTAGTCTCGACTCTCGATTCTTTTCGAGACGAGACAAGAAATTTCTCGTCTCTTGGCCACCACTAATTACACCATATTATTTCCGTGCGAAGAACCGACACTTCAAACAATGTATAATAATTCAGTTTCCTCTTTTGTCTGAACGAGCTATCAATTTTAATATCATTCATTAATTTCATGTTGAAAGTAATTACTATCATTTCCATCAAATTAATTTTAATATTTCCTTTCCCTCCCTCATTATCCTTCCACCGTACACTTTAAAACGTCCCTCAGGACCACATCTCTTAGAAATATGTGTAAGGCCTACCATATTCTCAAAATATAATCAAACACTAACCAATGTATGTATTTTTGTTTCGTAATATCTGTTAACGTGAGAGTATAAACATAACATTTTACAAATCGTCCTCAAATTTAAAATAACTATTCTTCTTAAAGACATTTATTTAGTACTTCATCTTTTTCCTTTCTTTTTCTTTTCTTTTCTTTTCTTTTTTTTGAGAGAGAAAAGAGAGAGAAGGATAATCACTAAGTATATCCCCAAAAAAACTAGACGAACGATCATAATACAGTCAGTCACACACACACACACACTTCAAGCGCATACAAAAAAAAAAGTCAATCTTGATGGCGACAGTCATAATTTGGATACTCTTTACCTCACTGTCGAAATGGTTGCCAATGGTTCCTCATCCTCCGACCAAATGAATGCCCTTCTTCTCTATGTATATATACATATACAAATGATGAAGGTCCAGAAAGGGGGAAATGGGGGTATAAACTCTGGCCTGTCTGTTGTTTCTTGCGCGGCTGCCACGAGCCACTTTTGAATAGGTCTTTTGTAAATTACAAAAGCTAGTGCGAGACAGTCTGTGATCATACGCACGTGCTCCCGGGTAATTATCCTTCTCTTTTCATGAATAACGATTTTGTGCTGCATCTCTTTTTCTTCCTCGTCTTTGCCCTTCTCTTTTTTGTGCCCGCTTCCGCAGTGGACAAAAAATAAAGCTAAAAAGGAGAATGAAGGATGACGGAGAGAGAGAGAGAAAGAGAGATGAAGAAAGAAAGGAATAGTGTAAAAGTGCTAATTTTCACTTCTTTTTTGCTTGTTTCTATTCTACGTGAAACAGAAAGGGAAAAAATACTAGTCCAGCCAAGACGTTTATTTACTTGTTTATTAGGCATAATGTACAGTTATATACACAGCGTTTGAAGATACTGAAAAGCACAAGCAGTGAGAAGTTCTTTTTTTAAAAATATACATATGTAATTTTAGTATCAGTATGACGTCCAGTTACGGTATGCTTTCAACTCAACTCTTAAGAATTCAGAGACAATATGGCAGGAACTAGTATGCACTAAGAATAGACTTGCATGCTGAATTGCGTCAGTGTATGCTAGTTAGAATCGGTGCTTTTGTTTCCTTTTCATACTATTGACTTCCGTACTTTTCTCCTATATAGCTTAACGTTACAGTTTGATATCGATTCTATTTTCGGATAATTTTTTGAAAGATTTGATTTAGGCTTTTACCCTTGATCGATTTCAACCAAATCTAAGTAGCCCATCGACTGTTTTTCGTACCGATTTTGGTCCAGATTCGATTGGAGAAACAATTCGTTGGAACTAGAGTCCTTATCTCGATTTGCACTTTTCCTGTTCTATCGAGTGACCGATTTACTTGAATTTTTGAATATTTTTCAGGATTTGCTCTTCAGAATGCAGCAGTTCGTGTTATAATAGGAAACAACTTTTTTTTCTTCTTTTTTCAATAAGGACTGTATTTTTTCGATCCTTTTTATCTCTAATTATGACAAATGCTTGACTTTAAACATCACCCTCTAAAGTCAATCGTCCACTGAGAAATAAAAATTCAGAGATGATTATTGTCTGTTCTTCTTTCTAGTTTCAGGTGACTTTTGGGACAACTTGTTGCATTCGGACTTTGACCAATCGTAACCAAACTTGGAAGGCCATCTAAGTAGGTCATAATTTACCTTCGTGCTAATTTTGGTTCAAATTGACAGCGGTTCCTGAGAAATAAAAGTTCGCGGACGGAGGGGCAATATGATGGAAGACTACAGTGACTTAGTGCAGGAACCATTAGAAGTGTGAGCTCCCTTCTGCCTAAATAATGCTGAAATAATTAGTAATATGATGCCGAAGTTATTGATTAAACTCGAATACTAAAAGAGAACCCATGAACATCGGGAATTCCATTTGACCGAGCAACCGTGATTACTTTGGTCTGATGTGCGGATCAAGCCTCGAGGTCTGAGAACTCTGAATTTGATTCTTCGGCCTAAACTTTATATTTGGTGTGCAGAGGATTGAGGAGGTAACTTGCCTTACACTAGTGTATTTTCAGACCATTTATCCAACTGGATAGCACATACACATTTAGTTTCAATTTCCCAGAGACACAATACCAGAATAATTATCTGTACTAACCGACCATCGTAAGGAAATTGGGCAGACACTTGAATTATGAAGTAACAAAGTGATATTTGGAGAGCTAAAAAAAAAAAAAAAAAAAAAATGACGGGAGCCAATGAGCTGGCTAGGCATCTTTCAACGGAAAACCGGTCATTGCTATGGATGCATACGGGACAAGAGCTGAGACTATCTAATCTCGAAAAGGTGTCGTGAAAGCATCTATTTCTATTGCTTCTACAGCTGTCTCATCTCGTATCACGAGATGAACATTGCGATTCGTCTTACCTTGTGAGAAACTCTGAATATTGCTATTCCTTCATAGACTGTAACACTCACTAGGAAATAGTGATGATTTCAGAAGATTTTCCAGTGGGGGAGCGGAATTTGAATAAACTAGGCTGAAAGTAGTACTTCAAAAATACTGTTAATCCAGGTTCAGCACTATCGGACAATTATTCAAGGGAGAATTTGGTAACTCCGGGTGGGAATTTCTCACCACTGCCATCGTCTGAAATAATCACTGCTAGGGAGTTCACTTTAGCTGCATATATTAAATTTGCTTCAAAGTTTGATATAGTACGTATATTGTATTAAACACAAAAGAAGCTACTCAATACTTAAACAAAGTTAATATTTTTTAAAAAAATGTATATCTAATTTTACGGTTACGTGTCAAATTGTAGATTTTCTGCTCTCCCCATCTTTTTTTCGTGTGACCTCCCTCAAAAGCCGTCACTGCAGACGAGACAGAAACAGCAGCACATTTCAGGCTTTGCTTTGATGGTGAAAGTAATACTCTGATTTACGTAAAATCTCACTTCCTCATTACTAAACGATTTTACTATTGATTAAAATGCATATATAATCACTCAACTGAAACCTTAAATGACACCTCTGAACAAAATTTGAGGTTGCTTCGTCTCGTATCTCGTCTCGATTCGTGTGTCTCGTCTCGTTCCGTGAGCAACCTTAATTATATCCAACAACCTACACTACAAATTAGGAATCTACTGATTACCGGAAATCCATTAAATCGTATGAAAAATGTATATTCCATATTAAATTGTATTGAAGTTTTCTTTTTGAGTGTATAAATCACAATGGTTCAGTGGTAAAGCAGTCTGAAGAGGTGTGAAGAGTTTCTGTTTGATTTCTGTCTCTTGAAAGCTTTTAACGGATAACATCATGTCAGAGATGGCGTGGGTCAATTCAAACTTGACTGACTCACCACGAACCATGACCCACGACCCATCATCCAAATCCCATCTTCATCCACACCCTTCTCTCCACTGACTATAGAGTTTACACTTGTAATAAAACAAGGCTGTGAAATATACTGAATTTCAGCTTCTTAAGTTGAACAGCTTGGCGATATGATAACATCCTAGTTGGGATTGGAATCTAACTGAATACCAGAAGTCATTTTATTTGGCTTTGTCATTTGGCCATAAGGATCACACACACATATATTTTTACATTCATTTTTTTAAATATAATAATTCATATATTACTGGTCACTCAAAATAACATTTTTTCCAGTAGTCAGCAATTCTAATAAACGTATAGGCTGTTTCTCGAAACCAAGTAGTAAGTCATATTGCTATTATTACAATTATAAATATCACTATCCTAAAGTGCCTGAAGTTCTTTTTACACTTTAATATACCCATTTCAGGTAAGTACATACAAGCAAATGAAAACGTAAGAAAAAATGGAAAATCCTTGAAAGTAAAAGGTAGACAAATTCATCATTATTCAGAAAATGCTGTCTACAATGTATTGACCAGAGTGGGTCGATGGGTCCGTGGGTCAGAGTGAGTCACGGTGGGTGTTGAGTCGCAATGGGTCACGTCCTGTTGACCCATTATCCACTTGACCCAATCCATCTCTGCATCGTATTTGTGCGTTTTCTTAATCTTTTCCGGTTTTTCAACATTCTGTTTATTCTTTCACCAACATTGACTTGAATTTAACATCCATCCTTCTTCTTTAGCCCAGAGGGCATAATCGAAGTTCCACATTATTTTAAGTAAAGACTTATAATTATGTTAACATATGGTACCTAGAATGAAGAAATCTTTTACAGCATACATAGAGAGAGTATACATAAAAACGATTTCTCTCAGTTTGTAGCCCCTTAAATAATATGTTTCCAAAGAAAAAAGACTATACACAGATGTGGCAGGTGTACCAACCGTACATAAACGACGCTTCTTGAAAACAAATTTCCAAAATGCGACCTTCTTAATTATAAAAGGGCAGGTGATATGTCTAACTCAATATACAAAACCAATTTCTCATTCTAAGCAAGGTAAAGAGGAGATAAAAAAGAAGACAAAGAGAACATGTTAACTGTTAGTGAAACATTTAATAAAGTTTTACAAAAATGAAACAATATTTATGTCGACAATGTTGAGACAATGAACTGGATGAAAAATTTTCCCTTTTTAGTTCTCAATAATGGTGGTTAGAAGGCAAGAAAAATATACATGCTACATATGTTTATAATAATACATAAAATGATTATGTAAATAAAACAATAAACGTGGACTGCCAAATTTTATAACTGCAAGAAACAAATAAAGAGAAGAACGTAGAGAGAAAAACAATGACGCTTTTTACTCATTTCCATCATCATCATCATCATACGCCTAACAAACACGATGCAGATTCTTTTTAGCTGCGTTATTACTGCTCCACGCAAACGCACACTATATGTATATCTCTGGCCTGTTGTTTGCAGCATTCCCTACTCCCCTCCCGAGAAAGGCACTTTTTTTGAACCCACAACTTGGTTTCCAGCATGGGCTTTCAAGTGCTGTTGGGTTGAGAAACGACCGAGGTAATCACTTTTCTACGAAATGTTTGCTGCTTGCCTCTCTTGTAAGCTTACCATGTGTTCTTTACGCTTCGACAGGGGAACAATCCGATATGAAGTTTTACTAATTTCAGTTTTGGTTCTATCTTTCATTTTTTTTTTATTAGATCTGCAGCTTTATTTATTTTTTTAAAGCGCCTGTTTTCTATTATTTTCATATTTTACGTTAGTTTTTAAGCAATGTTTTATTTGTGAACCTTCAAGAGGTGGGGACCAAGCTACTGCGAAACTAGGATAGTCCACGAGACAGAATTTTCGTCACGAAATACAGACAAAACAGGGCTGTTTACAAGAAAAGACATTACTTTTACAACTTTTTAAGACGACAGCCTCACGTCTCGTAAGCAACTCTATGCAAAACATTCAAATTTATAAAAAATGGGGGGGGGGTCCAAAACTACACTTACTGTACACTATATTTATTTGTTATCAACGCAACAGGCCCAATTATAGTGTTGGTAAATTATATGCTAAATTTACAATAGTTACCTTAAACATACAGTTCATATTACATAGGTCAATTTCTTTGTGTTCGATACATATTATGTTATACGTAGAACACACTCTCCAGATTGGTGATTTCAATAATACGTTGGTCCTTGCTTTTTTTTTTTTTTTTTTTTTTTTTTTCAATAGAGCAGACCAGAGTTATCAGCACGAGTTTTAAGTTTGGGGACGTGAAATTTTAGTGTTGAAATGGAATCCGTACAATTAAACTCGTTTTGTACTATTTTATGGAGAAAAATCTATCACGTTTTGCCTTTGTTCAAGTGTAGGGATACAGAAGTTGCCTATTAATGTTAGATAATTTTCATTATATATATATATATATCGAGAGAGAGAGAAATATTAGTTTTACATCCATATCAAGAACTACCATATGAACAGTTTTTGTTTGTTGGTTATTCCTCCGTCCCGTCAACTGGAAAAAATATTGTCAGATTAAAAGAGCGCAGAGACAGCATATTGACCAAACTCGCGAGTCGGATGTCGGGGGGCTCAATTAGCTTTGAGCTTAATCATTGAGCGTCTGGGGGATGAGTGCTATAAAAGTGGGTTTCGAGTCAGAACCTCTGAGTTCAAACGAGTCAGATCCCTGCTCGATCAGGTCAGAGCGAGCACGAGCGAATGCAAGTTTCATTGAGAATGTTGAGTTAGTATGAGCCTTATTGAGACTAGTGAGCGCGAGCTGCATTGAAGATAATGAGCCTGAACCCAAATGGGCACCTACAGCAAAATGTCCATCTCAGGAATATAGTGTATTACTTTATTTCTGTATTTAGTACCCTGTACAAACAGTGGACCAAAAATACTATCCATAGAATGTGAAACATAGCACTGTATCATACCTACAACTATAAATTCCATACATAAACATACTAAACTAAAGCGATGGACACAGTCAATGGCATACGGGCTAGATACATGAAACAAAGGCTATTACATGACGTCCGGCTCGAGTGAAAGACGAATCGCTTTTCTTCGTGCATGAACTGGCATGAATATATATAAATACGCGGCAACACCGCAGCCAACACCATCCCGCCTTCCAATACCATAAATGCTATCTCTTAGAGTAGATGCACATGTGAGTGGTTGGTTAGTATTTAGCTCTTATCGGAAAACCCAGATTCGGTTCGAAGTGCAAGTTTATGTGGTTTGGATAGTGCGTTAAATTAGTTGGTTCACTTACACAATGACTTACTACTGAAAACGCAAATTTAAACTCCAACACAAGAATGTTTTCGATTGTCAACTGATCTACCTTCAGCTAACATAAAAGAAGAATATGAAAAAGATAGTAAATGCTTGGTATTGATCCTTTTCTCAGTGAACACATTGTCTTTAGATGTTGACATTTAAAGCCAAGCATGCTCTTGCCTTCGGTGCGAGCGGTCCCGGGTTCGATTCCCGGTGGGGAGACTTGGTCAAAAAAGTATGAAACGCTTCTTCAGGACAGCCACCCTGAATGAGGTTTTCCTGGGTTTTCGTCATTCACACGAGGCAAATGCCGGGGTGGTACCTAACTTATATGTTCCAGGCCGCTTCCTTCCTTCCCTTTCCCTGGATAGTGTGTTTGCCGAGTGACGTCATCCCTCAAATGTGAAGGGCTAAATGGCCATCGATGCCGAAAGCCCAGAAATCTAATTCCTAACTCCTTAAAGTCAAGTACCGTATTTATCATAATTAGAGATACAAGGAATCGAAAAAAGGCTTTATTGAAAAAGAAAAAAAAAAAAAACGAAAATTTTCCGTCGCTTTTTTGCCTGGGAAATTTTGGGCTTTATAAAATATTTCAAGCTTAATAGAGAGGTGACAGGATGTTCCATCTTAGGTCTCCCATTATAACACGAACTCCTGCATTCTGAAAAGAAAATCCTGGGTGGGGGGGAATAATAAAAATACAAACAGATCAGTCATTTCATAGAACGGAAAAGTGCAAATCGGTGGACGGACTCTAGTTCCAACGAATTGTTTAGACATATATTAAATTAACGTTCAACGACAAAAAATATTTTATTAAAAAAGTTCAATAATGTTAGCAATGCCTGTTCTGAAAATGTAGTGTATTTCGTGGAACAAAACTATTATTTAAAATGTGTAAATAAACCAAAATTTCTTTATATATATTGAGATCGCTTAAATTCGAGGGAGAGAACGTTTGAAACGCTATTTACACATTTCTTATTTTAAAAGTTTTGACACGATATAACAGTATCTGATCATCTTTTGTGAATAATGATGGGTCATGCGTAGTTTATGAAAAAAGTCAAGAGAAACGCATTTTTATGGCACTAAAAAGTAGATCGTTCGTTGCCAATAAGAATTGGTAGTTTTATTCTACTGGAAAAGATCTTTTAGTTATATATGCACTCTACGTAAAACAGAAGTACTGGGTTAAGTAGCAGAATGTATTTTTTTTTTTAAATTCTTTTCTCCTAGTGCTGACACACATGCTCTTAACCGTGACACACAGATTACTTGTCAATTACTGTATATTCTACTAACGTAAATCTTTCGTATTGTATAATTTCGTTGAATTATTTTTTTTTAAAACCGAGTTGGCCACATTGTATTTACCAGTGCGTTTGGCAGTATGCTGTGCTTACGGCAGTCGGAAAATTATGCTAATACAGGAAGCCGTGTTCCTGCCTTAAGCACTGAACAAGGGGAGATATTTTAAAAAAGAAAAAAATTGTCTTTATTATTCCTTTGGTGTATACATACATATTTCTAACTAGATACATCTGTCCCTTCAATGATAATCCATCACACTTTAATATTTAAGTCAGGAGGAACAGTAATCTACCGTCTCCGCGATTTAAAACGGCCTCCACAACGAATGCATAGCATTTACTAGTAGCAAATTTATATATATATATATATATATATATATATATATATATATATATATATATATATATATATATATATATATATATATATATATATATATATATATATAAACTTAAGTAATAATTTATAATCAGTAGCATATGATTTGTACAGAAGCTTAATAGCTTTAAAAAAATAAACTGACAATTGCATATCTTAAGCAAAACCTAGATAGTTGCGCAGAAATCTTTCAGTTTAATGTCCCGCGATTCTGCTCTTAAGGTTAAGAGGCCTCATCTCGGCGAAATTAAAATACAGCTAATTTTACAGTAATTATGTGATATCTTCAAATAGATAAAAGATAATCGAAATGTGGAACAAGAGCGCCTTAGACAATATCATTTTACATGAGATACCGTTATCACGACTTACTTATCTGCTTTCGATTTTGAGCCATTTTGAAAATCGGCATTTATTTTCGCGTTTCTGAACGGCTGAAAACGGAAAGCTACTAGGTGACTTATGATATCGGTACCTCACGGAAAATAATATTGTCTATGGCGCTCTTGCTCCACATTTCAATTATCTTTTATCTATTTGAAGATATCACGTAATTACTGTAAAATTAGCGGTAATTTAATTTCGTCGGGATGAGGCCTCTTAAGGGAGATGAGGATTAAAACAAATGAATGATGATGGAAGATTTGGTGGAATGAGAATGTGGGAGGATTATGAAGTAACCCCAAGAAATCCCATGGACATGATGTTGAGTTGCGCAGAACATTTTAGGAGAAGACGGAGAGAAAATGGTCCTCAGGCAACCTCACTTACCCTCAATCTCACACATTGACTTTGAGAGTGAATGAAGTTGAGGGATAACCCAATAAGATTGCCCATACATGGTGCCGATCTTTGATTCGCTGTTTACGTGAGTAGATTAAAAAAAACAAAAAAACTAAATTCTACTATCATGCTAAATTTGGTCCAAATCGGATGAGTCTCTTTGATCCCGTAAAATAATTGTAGACAAATTTTCACCTAGACCCAATGTCTCGGCTATCTCACCTCTAGTGCTAAGGGTCCATGGTTTAATCCCAGCCCAAGCGAGTTTGTGGTGGACAACATTATGTTCATGGGGTTTTCGCGGAGTTCTCCCGTTCCCTTCCACATTCTTATTGTCCCAGTTCATTCATTATCTCTCGCCTTCATGAAATCATCCTTCTACTAACAACCATAACCCTGAGATGTAAAACTACACATTTCGTTTGTAATTTCTTCGACAAAGAGAAGTTTTGTATAGAGTAATAGTGTCTTTTCGCTATCATGCATATACAATTTACTTGCTCATTCCTTCCACAATTTTCCTAAAAGTATATAACTAAGTAACTCTATAGCCTATGGAACCCGGATGTTCAATGCCGCGTTCACAAAAGCTCTCCACTGACTTCTGTCTTTAGCCAACTGGATCCAGTTTCTACTTTGTGTCCCTATTTCTGCAAGATCCACCTTAATATTGTTCTCCCATCTGAGCTTTGGTCTTCCTAATGGTCGTCTTCCAATTGGTCTTCTAGTTAAGACTTTGAAAGCGTTCCTACTTTCTTCCATTCTGGTTATATGACCTGCCCACCTGAGCCTCCTAGACTTGATGACCCTAACAATGTTCGGTAAACGATATAAATTATGCAGTTCATCGTTATGAAGCTTCCTCCATTCCTCATTCCCGTTCCTTTTGGCGTCCGAATATTCGTCTCAGGATTTTGTTCTCAAACACTTTCAGTCTACGTTCTTCTTTCAGAGTAAGCGACCATGTTCCGCAACCATACAGAACAACAGGCATGATTATCGTTATATATATTTTAAGCTTCAAATTCCTTGACAGAATTCGCGACGACAAGAGATTTTGAACTGAATAGTAACACGAATTCCTTGCTTTTATTCGACATTTAATTTCTTCGTGAATATAACTTTCGCCTATTAATATTGATCCTAGATATTTGAAAGTATCCACTTTATCAAAAGTATTATTTAATATTTTAACGCATTCATATTTTCGCGTATTACGATTCCGACGCATTACGGCCTAAAAGTATATAAACCTTAAAAAAAAGAAAGAAAGAAAGAAAGAAAGAAAGAAAGAAAGAGAGAGAGAGAGAGAGAGAGAGAGAGAGAGAGAGAGAGAGAAATAATGTATATTTGCTCAAATGCAAAGACAATCCTGGGAATTTGATTTTTTTCCCCCTTAGCCGTCTTAATAATATGAATCTCATGGATGTGATGTACTTTTCTTAGAATTTGCAGCATCCGAAAGGAAGTAATTGTATCGCGGCTGGTCCTTGTTATTCTCTGCCTTATTTGTTACGAAGTCTTCTTTACCTGGCAGATTGCCTATTTGTTTGCCCCAGTTACAAGTTCATTTCTTCATTTCTCTCTTCTTCCCTTCCTTTCTCCATCTTCTTCTTTCTTACTTTCTTTCTTTTTTTATTTCCTTTTAAATTGCAACTTAATTCTTTTTTACTCTTTCCATTTCTTTTAAAGTTAAGTCACCTCTGTTACATGAAAAGAAACGGAGAAGCTAATTCAAAGCTAAACATTAAGAGATCACAAATTTGTTGCATACAAGTATATTGATGGTTCACGTACTGAATCATTTGTTCAATTCGCCGTTACTGGGAAATACGTATTCAGTTAAATCGTCACTTTCTTGGCAAAAGTCTTCTATTTGCGTTTTTTTTCTCTGCCACCGCCTTTCTAAGTGTGTGTGTGTATATATATATGTGTGTGTGACTGTGTGTCTGGCTATATGTACACATAACTTGATCTTTATGTTCATTACTTATTTTCATCACTTAAGGGTTGCCATCTCTCGAAAATAAAACCTCTAAAATATTTTTTTTTCGTTATCTTTTCTTTCTTGTTATTCAACAAATGTTGTACTTCAAAAGTTAACTATGGTTAAAAGGTGATCGTCGGATTCGCTGTTTTGACTTTTTTTCCCTCCTCATGATTATCAAATACCTCAAAAATCGAAATAGGTTTCGATTACTCTGCCTACTTGCGAAACGGTAGGTTGCTGGCTTAAACCCCACTGCCGGTGTCATCCTAACTGAGATTTTTTTCAGGACATTTTCCTCAGTTCCATGAAATGCATACTGAAATTGTATTTTTTAAGGACTGAACCTATATGAGATTACAAGGTAACGTGGAATCCAATCCACATAAGCTTCTATCGGAATTTGAATTTATGTCTCCCTGCCACAGACACACACCTGGCCGTTTTGTTTTAATAAATATTGAAGACAACAAAAGCAACACCAAGGACAAAGAATTCAAGTAGTTGAAAATACTATTGAAGAATCGTTAGTGTAGCCGCGTTAGTGTAGAATGTTCTTCACTTTCAATTCAACTTGATGTCATATGTTCTGGGGTCAAATTGCTCGACTGTAAAACAGCATCTCACAAATATTTTTTGAACGTACTGTACAATTATCACACCGAAATCGAAAGGTTTAGTTATTGATTTTTGCAGTATTCTTTCTTTAAATAATAAAAGAAAGGAAAACGTGAAGAACTAAAGTGGAAGACTGACGAACACTCTATCTACGATGGATTAAAATAAAAAAAAATCGAAGGGAAAATTTACAACACAGTAGTGTGACCCACCATATTATACGAAGCGGAATGTTGGTTGGGCAAGGAAGAAGAGAGAGAAAACAGAAGTTGCATGTTGCGTATATGAATTGACTGTGAAACAGTAAAAGTGAAACTAGTAGTAGAAGAGCTGCAAGAAAGTAGACTTCGATTGCTTGGGCATGTAAAAAGAAGACCTTCGGAATACGCAGCTCACCGAGTAGACGCTATTGAACTGAACGAGAAACAAGTTCGCGGCGGACAAAGAAGAACTGGCGTGATTGTGTCAGAGGTGGTAATGAAATTCCTGAACTAAGGGGACGGTTAATAATAATAATATATACTGGTACAGTCTGATCGAGCTACGTCAGCAGAAGACAAGCCTAAGGTGGACAGGGACTCAAAAAATTTTACCTGAGTGATCGACTATAAGGAAAGCGTTTGATGGAGAACATGCAACAATCAAGATCGCCATCGAGCTCCTTCGTGGCTAAGCGGTTAGCGTACGCGCCTTTGGCGTGGGAGACCCGGGTTCAATTCCTGGCGGGAGCTCATGTGGTTCGGATTCCAGGTTAATCAGTAGGTTCACGTCTCATATAGCCTCGCTGCTGAACGGGACGTTAAAGTCAACTCATCCAAGTTTCCTATTTTTTCTTAATTTTTTACTAATAACCACTGATATTCTCCTTCTTTTCAGCTAGCGCAACAGCAAGTAAGCAGTATCGTAGACACATACATGTCCGACAGATGACTACGTTCATTGCATGTGTTTTCTACGGTACCCTGCTTAGTCTCGAAGTTAACAGATTAATGTAGCGCACATCCATACGGCAGACACCCCAAAACATCGACGAAAATAAACGTACTGACAGTGTACAACGGTTTGCACAAATGTGGCAGAAGATCGTAAACATGGCGGACAATTATCATATTAAAGCAGTGTAAGTGGTGTTTGCTCTGTCACTAAAACCAGGTAAAATTACCACTATACTACGTTTTATTCAGACCTTGCAGTATCCTCTATCAGAGTAACGTACAGTACATGACTGGTAGTTTGGAATGGAGACCATCCATTCTTCATATTTCTACCGTACTGTAACACTTATTTCTGCCTCCGCGCCGTAGTAAACAGATTCCTGCATCGTTAAATGGGAATACGTAGAAAGAAGATACTTCCTTTTTTTTTTTTTTTTTTTTTTTTTTGGAAAAGGTGAAAAGACTTTTGTTTTGATCACGTTTAACAGCGTAAGGGTTTGAACCCGTAGTAAACTATAAAGATGTCTTCATCGGTAGTATAAATACGTACATATACATATATCTATATACAGTTACAAAGAAAAAGAAGGTACTCGTGCTTTTACAATGAAATTCTCTTTAATAGCATTCACGTCTCATGTCATACGTTTAGCAGTGTGGATGAAAGGTAACAAGATAAGTCTACCAAAGAACGTTCATTATTATTGAACTTAGCACTCTGTGTCGATCATATTTGGCTTTCATGAGGAAGAAAAGGTAACAGAAAGCGTAGGATAAAAAGGGGAAGAAAATGTAAGGGAAGAAAAGATATACTTAACGGAGGGACGCCACAAAACAAGATGAACAAAGCGAAAAACGCAGAAGAACAAATTTATGTGGCAGTAAATGCCACTTGCACATCATCTGAAGAACAGTTTATGATCCTATGTAAATTTTTAAGGATACTACTACACAAAAAAGAAATATGTATTTGAGAAGAAAAGAAAAAAAAAGAATATTGAGAGGTAAAGAAGAAAAGAAAGAATGGGGATTCATGTTTCTCTTTCTTTTATGTTTTTTGGCCTATAATGTTTTGTGGGTGGGTGGAGCTTTTTCAGCAGAAGAGTCTGGAGTGAAGGGGGGGGGGACCAGGTGAAGTTTTTCGCTTCTCGTTATATTATTATCGACTCAGACACTGAAACTTCTTTAAGACCTAATATGTATGTGTTGCGTATATGTGCGTGCTAACGAATTTTGTGTACGAATACGCACATACGTATTATGCGTGAATGTTGTCTGGAAACTGAAAGCACGAAGGAGAGAAAGTGAATTCATCAGAAATTTCTCCACCATATATGATGGTGATGACATAAAATTACTATTTAAAAAAGTTAATTTTATTTACATTCCTCTTTTGTACGTTCAGGAAACATATTACAGCAGTTGTATGTCGAACTCGTCATTTCTGTATTATTTCAGGCTCACAAACTAAGCTAACTTCTATGGCCTATGGAACCCGGAGATTCAATGCCGCGTTCAAAAAAGCTATTCATTGACTTCTTTCCAAGGCCAACTGGACCCAGTTTCTACTTTGCATTTCTATTTCTGCTAGATCTATCTTAACATTGTTCTCCCATCTGTGCCTAGGTCTTCCTAAGTGCCGTTTTCCGATTGGGTTTCCAGTTAAAACTTTGAAAGCGTTCCTACTTTCTTCCATTCTGGCTACATGACCTGAATATTTTCAGTCCACATTCTTCCCTCAGAGTAAGCGACTATGTTTTGCAACCATGCAGAACAACAGGCTTGATTATCGTTATATATATTAAGCTTCAAATTCCTCGATAGAATTAGCGATGACAAAAGATTTTGAACTGATATAAATTACTTACAAAGTACTAATTTAAATTATAACTCTACACTTTATTATTCTGTTATTGGAGACAAGATAATTCTATTAAGATCATACCCGTCCATCCATCAATTATTCCACACGAAATCGAATTTTTGAGTTCTGTTTTATCTTCTTTTACAAGAAGTAGCTAGGGTGACTTTAACGGTAGTTATCCATATCCTATTCATTGAAATACGTGTAGAGATTAGAATGTGTTTAGAGGTCTTCTCTTCATATTCACCTCAACCATAGGTTGGTGGGCAACATTGAAATTTTAATGGTTTTGAGGTAAAACATTTTTTAAGGTTAAATGTAGGCCCTATTTCTAACGTTAAAAGTATTTTTGAGGTTAACTGAGTTTTTCGTTAAACCTAAAAAAAAAAAAAAAAAAAAAAATATTGGTGAGGTTAAAACCTCACATATTTGGACTATGAGAAAATATGTAAAGCCAAGGGCGTTGTTGTTTACACTAATGCTAAACAGATCTGCTTTCCGGTGGTTATTTTAAAATGCGATAGTAGATTGTCTTTGTTGTATTTACCAGAGTTCATTTCAATATAAAATGCAATAATAGATTCTCTTTGCTGTCTTCTATCAGAGTTCATTTAAATATAAAATGCAATAGTAGATTCTCCTTGTTGTCTTTCTCAGACTACATTTCAGTATAAAATGCAATAGTAGTTTATCTTTTTGTCTTTATCAGACTTCGTTTAAATATAAAACGCAATAGTAGATTCTCTTTGTTGACTTTACCAAAGTTCATTTAAATGTAAAATGTATAGTAGATTCTCTTTATTGTTTTTACCAGAGTTCATTTCAATGTAAAATACAATAGTAGATTATCTTTGTTGTCTTTACCGGAGTTCATTTCAATATAAAAGATAATAGATTCTCTTTGTTGTCATTACCAGAGTTCATTTCAATATAAAATATAATAATATATTGTATTTGTTGTCTTTACCAGAGTTCATTTCAATATAAAATATAATAGTAAATTTTCTTTATTGTCTTTACCAGAGTTCATTTCAATATAAAATACAATTGTAGATTATCTTTGTTGTCTTTACCAGAGTTCATTTCAATATAAAAGATAATAGATTCTCTTTGTTGTCATTACAGAGTTCATTTCAATATAAAATATAATAATATATTGTATTTGTTGTCTTTACCAGAGTTCATTTCAATATAAAATATAATAGTAGATTTTCTTTATTGTCTTTACCAGAGTTCATTTCAATATCAAATACAATAGTAGATTCTCTTTTTGTCTTTACCAGAGTTCATTTCAATAGAAAATATAATAGTAGATTGTCTTTGTTGTCTTAACCAGAGTTCATTTCAATATAAAATAGAATAGTAGATTGTCTTTGTTGTCTTTACGAGAGTTCATTTCAATATAAAATGCAATAATAGATTGTCTTTGTTGTCTTTACCAGAGCTCATTTAAATATAAAATGTAATAGTAGATCCTCTTTGTTGGCTTTACCAGAGTTCATTTAAATGTAAAATGTAAAAATACGTTCTCTTTGTTGTCTTTACCAGAGTTCAATTAAAAATAAAGTGCAATAATTAGCGACATTCCCATTTACGTAGCCATTTTATGTTAAAATAAAAAAGAAACGTTCCTTGCTTTTACAGATGTCAGATCGTGTTTATTGACAAACTCAAAAAATTTTGTAACCCTCGCGATTATTATAGTGGCTAACATATTCTTTTGGTACATGGGTTCCGAGTTCGATTTCCGATGGGAGGGCATTACAAAATTTGAGCCTCATGTCTTGCTTCATGCTATCGCCTCCATTCTGTAGGGCCAAAATCCTACAACATTAATAGATGTGTAACAGTTAAGAACGCATAATTCTAAAATATTATTATTATTTAACGTTAAAACAAAAGTCCAAAGATGATCATATTTCAATTAATAGATCTTATTAAGCTGAATAAAATGATGTGGGCAAGTATAAAACCTCATGGTTATTGTCGAGAATATGGGAAAAACAACTTATTTGCAAACCTATAAATAATAGTGCTATACGAGAACCACACCACTTATTCATATGAAACTGATACAGAAATATACCCTCATATGATGGTCTTTATTTTGATAATTAGCAAAAGGACGAAACGTAGTTTAATTAGATATAACGTAAAATTATTAACTCTTAAAATTTTAGTTTCTGTTCAACTAAAATATTGTCCCAAGATAAAACATATATAAGCCGAAGAACCACATTGAGCTGGTCAAACTAATATGCTACGGGGCAGAGTGGCTCAGTGGTAGAGTGCTTACCTCTGGTACGTGGAGTCCTTGGTTCGATTCCCAACTAAGTAAGTTTGTAGTGGACAGCATTGTGTTTGTGGATTTTCTCGGGGTACTCCCGTTTCCTCCCACAATCTCATATCGAGAATTCTTCCATTATTATTCACTTTTCTTCATCATTTGTCTTCCTTAGTTTAATGGGAATAACCGTGGGACGTTAAACTGAAAGATTTCATTTAATTTCGAACTAATATGCTTGAGGGCAAATTATCACGCAGTTTTAAAGAATACTGGAGCAAATAAACTTTTGTGGGTATAAAAAGGTATGTCGTAATAATATAATAATATAATAATAATATAATAATAATAATAATAATAATAATAATAATAATAATAATAATAATAATAATAATAATAATAATAATAATAATAATAATAGGATGTATGTTGTTTGTTGACAATTATTTTGTTGGAAGAAATTGTTACATTGTTGCGTAGCAGATAGTTCTGTTTGTGTTTCCTAACGATGACGCATATATTACTTGTAGAAAAATCTGATACTCAAAAGTAACTACGTTTAACTATATATATATCCTATATAGGATATATAGTGATATATATAGGATGGCTGAAATATACTACCTAGGTATGTAACTCACTTGAGACTTCAACGGTTAATACTGAAGTACCGGTATATTGCTTCTTTCTTTGAACCAATACTAAATTATATGACATCATCAGCCTCCTGTAGAGCAAAGAATAATTGGTGAGCACATACAGTGGGAACGTAATGCAAAGTAATATTCATTCGAAGAGAGTGTTAATTGCTATTTCCTTACAGAACATCGTGTGCTTGAAAGATAATTACAATATACTCCTTTCGTGACGCATAACAATTAAAAACAGCTCGGCCTTCTTTCATGCTTTATGTAGCTTTCAAGGTACACCACTTACACCAGATAAATAAGTCTATATACTCATGCACTACTCTTCACAATAGTCTCGGAGTCTATTTTATTTCATGATATAAGTACATACATGCCACTAAGTAAATTTATTATTAACATATACTTTGTATTATGTGCTTGCTGGTCACTCATTTTTTTTAAAAGCGAATAGTCTTATTACAGCAACAACTCTTTCAAACTCTCAAACTTTAGTCAGACGCAAGTAATGCTTGTTGTAGTGAATGTTCAAAGCTGGATGTAGACTAGCTTGCTTGGTTTCTGCTCGTTGCGGACAGTTTTAGATGTCAAGATTGTATTGCTTTTTAGTAATATTTTTTTCAATGAGAATGTTTCATAATTGAGCACTAAACCCTGTGAGCTACTGCCATGCATCATCCAATTAAAAAAAAAAAAAAAAAATGCACAGTATATCTTTAAATAAATAGTTTTTAAATATATATACCTATACGAAATAAAAGCAAATTTGGATCACTTTGACCTTTCAAGTCTGAAAGAAGAAACAAAGCGCTTTAAAGAACAATTAAATGTGGAAATAAAGTAAGCATTTATTACCACTTTTATGCGTTGTCACATAGTCTGGTTATGATTATTCTCGTAAAAAAGTATACTGAAAACAATAATTACTCACGAGACTAGAGGAGACAGAACTTTTGTGACGAGATACGAAACAAAACATCTCTTTCACAATACATTTTCGAAACGAAACAGCTTCTACTATCTATTATCTAATATCTACTACCCATAATCTTCCTCTTTATAATACCTACTATCTATAATATCTCTCTTTTTAATATCTACTATCTATAATCTTCCTCTCTGTAATATCTACTATCAATAATATCCCTCTTTATAATATCTACTCTCTATAATCTTCCTCTCTGTAATATCTACTATCAATAATATCCCTCTTTATAATATCTACTCTCTATAATCTTCCTCTCTATAATACCTACTATATCCCTCTTTATAATATCTACTATATATAATCTTCTCTATATTCCTCTTTATAATATTTACTATATATAATCTTCCTCTCTATAATACCTTCTATATCCCTCTTTATAGTATCTACTATATATAATCTTCCTCTCTATAATACCTACTATCTATAATATCCCTCTTTATAATATCTACTATCTATAATCTTCCTCTCTATAATACCTACTATATCCCTCTTTATAATATCTACTATCTATAATCTTCCTCTCTATAATACCTACTATCTATAATATCCCTCTTTATAGTATCCACTATATATAATCTTCCTCTCTATAATACCTACTATCTATAACATCCCTCCTTATAATATCTACTATCTATAATCTTCCTCTCTATAATACCTTCTATATCCCTCTTTATAATATCTACTATCTATAATCTTCCGCTCTGTAATACCTACTATCTATAATATCCCTCTTTATAATATCTACTATCTATAATCTTCCTCTCTATAATACCTTCTCCTCGTTCACTTCAACCATAACCATAAGTTGGTGGGCAACATGGAAATTTTTAAACTTTTCTCTCTTGGGAGAGCTGTTCTATATTTTATAAGGCCTCTTCTTCGTAACTGCATCTAGATATTCTATCCTTGGTCTTCCTCTTTCTGGTTTTCCTTCTGCCTTTCCCTCTATAACCACAGTGATCCAATCGGAATGTCGAATAAGGTAGCCAAGTATGCTGTTTCTTCTTTTTCCTATTATCTTCATGATCTGTCGTCCTTCATTAGCTTCCTTTAGTACGTCTTCATTCCTTTTCCTTTCGATCCATGATATGCGCAACATTCTGCGCCAACACCACATTTCAAATGCTTTCAACTGGGATATTTCTGCTTTTCTCAATGTCCACGTCTCTGATCCGTACAGCGCCACGCTCCATACCAGCGTCTTAGTAAATTGTTTACAAACGTCCAGCGACACATTTTATTATCTATAATATCCCTCTTTATAATATCTACTATATATAATCTTCCTCTCTATAATATCCCTCTTTTAATATCTACTATCTATAGTCTATAAGTAGTGTTCATGTAGTATTTTTGACACACAGCCAGTACTGTGTGCCACACCAATTTCATGTATTATGGTCCTCGTCCTTGTCGAAGGCTGTTCCTCCACACGATCAAGCATCGCTTCTTCGAAGGCAAGAGTCCTGGTAGATTGTGCTTCCTTTCGGTCATGAAATTGTGGTCGCAAATGTGACGTTTCACGGAGACGTGTAATGTTTCGGATGTTTCCTTTGTGGAAAATTTTCACGATATAACCTAGGCGCTTCATGATCGTTTCCATAAGCCATTCCAGGTAAACATCACATTTGGAAGCTTGTCAATCGCAAAATTCATTGCACTGCTAAAGTACTTTCTGTCACAAAATGACACACGCAGTAACTTTACTATACAGTCTATCAGCACTAACCAGACGACTGCAAACAAGACTTCGCAACTGCATGAAAGAAAATACCTCACAGGCAAGCGATAGCTGATGCGGTAGGCAAGTGTCTTCTTCGAAATGCACTACTGTAGTAGAGAAGGCAAGAGGTCATAATTACATTCTTTCTATCATTAGTTACGGCTGGCACTTCATCTACTGGCCGTTTCCTGGTACTCCATATGTTTGTCTTATTTCAAACAGAATATTTATTCACTACTATGGAATGAAGCTGCTGTTCACATCTTTGGCTTGGAATCTCATTGAGAACAGAAAGAGCTCATGTGAATCGCGACGGTTATATATATCTGAACCTGAACGTCAAGGGGGGGCTATAGCCCCTATAGCCCCCCCTTGGATCCGCCACTATATATATATAAACCTGAGAGACTGTTATTTGAAACGAGAAAAGACTTCCTACAACATCTACAAACCGAGACGAGACAACCGTACTTTGGTCTCGTGGGGAAAACTCAAGAGCTTCAGACGTATTTTCTTGTACCGCACCAAATTCCGACATTTTCTTTACAGATATTGTGTATTCCCATCACTTTTTACCGAGTCAAACTCGGGCACGAAACATTTCGGGCAAGTGGCCTATAATGGCGATTTGCTCTCTTGTGATTGCCCACAGTCGTATCAATGTTTCCGAGGTCACAGTGTCCATCCAATTCGTAGCTCATGCCATCGCTCACCCATGTTTTCTCCTCAATTGTTTCAGATCACTGGATGTCTTTCTACCGGAAACAACTCTATTATGTATTATTGGAATTTATTCGTCACAGTTTTTGTTTCAGGTGTTCGAAATATCCTACTTTTCTTTTAGGGCTACCCTTGCGCCCCTCCTGCTTCCAACCCATTCCTACAACAATGAAATCTCATTTACGAATGATGTATATTGCGTTTGACAAGATCTTAATCCGGCATTTTGTTCTCGAGTTATGGCCATTTTTGTCCCTTTAGGACAAAATTTCAGTGGCCTCTATTTCAGAAACGACTCACTTCCGGACACTTGTTTCTATTCACAAATTGCTTATTTTGTGATCGTCTATCATCATCTTTTAAGTTTGCCCTCACGTCCGAGGCAACATATGGAAACACCCTGTAAAAATCCCCCTATATAATACCTTCTATCTATAATTTCCCGCTCTATAATGCATGCTATCTATAATCTCCCTATATATAAGACTTAATACCTATTATCTACTATTTCGCTGAAAGAATATTTGGTGAGGAGAAAGTGAAATGTAAATTACCTTCATACGGTAACTATGAGAACTGATTAACTAATCCTCTATATTTTTCTTATTAATATGGCTCTGATTTAAAGAAAGTTTGGATTCTTGCACCATTAGAAATGCTATTAATATAAAACCGGGGACAGCGGCATGTTCCTCTTGTAATCCAGCTTTTCTGGAGGCGAAATAATTTGGAAGGGTACAGCCTTCCCGGTCAGGTTGGTACCCCATGTCCTGTTCTCATAACCTCGGTGAATAAGGATACAAACAAAAAGTCAAATTTAAAAAGGATAAGAATTCCCTTACGGCTATATATGGTTAGCGCACATGCCCTTAGCGCGGGAGACCCGGGTTCGGTTTCTTGTGAAAGCTCATGTGGTTCGGATACTAGGTTAAGCTGTAGGTCTACGACTCATATATTCTGGGTGCTGAATAGAGCTCTAAACTCCGAATCAACCATGGAGCCACGGTGGATCGGTGATAGAGAGTTTACCTCTGCTGCATGGGGTCCTTGGTTCGATCCCAGCTCGCGCCAAGTGAACTTTGTGGTAGACATACATCGTGTGCGTTGGTTTTCTCGGGGTTCCCCGTTTCCTCCCACTTTCTTCATTCCACCATTTCATTCATTTCTCACCGTCTCCTTTAGCCTAGCTGGCATAATCGTGGGACGTAAAACTTAAAGATTTCATTTCATTTTTTCCAAATAATCATCCAACCAATCAAGAATTGTAAAATCAAAACGTTATAATAATATTGTATTTCTCCTACCCATTACGCAGGAGTTGGGTTTTTAAAGTTTGCTACTGTCTAAACTAGCATTATAACAAAGGAAAAAAGAAAGATTTATACCCTCTTCTCAACTATTACCTTCAGTCTTGTCATAGAATACAAGTTAAAACTTTTTAAAAAGTAGTTTGACAGAGTATTACAGTCTACATATACACCTGCAGTTTTTTTTTTTCAGCAGTCACGCGCAATAAACTAAAACAACTTCATTAAAATTCAACTCAAAAGTGATTATGTTAGCAAAGAAAACTGTATTCTTCATGGGCAGTGAGCTTGTTTTTTGTTTCTTCTGAAACAAGTACGTACTCGAAATAGGTAATTTGATAATAATTGTTCTACTAATCTGTTTGAAAAGGCAAGTACTTAAAATTGATTACTAATTTAATTATTTGTACAATAATACAAGTTCTTAAATTATTTTTATTGCTACATTTCTTTTTCAAATGTTTTTATACGTATCGAAAGACCTCATCGATGAGACGAGACAGAACTTTTTCCAATACCAATAGATAGACTTTCCGAGGCGAGACATCACTTTCAAAACACTTCTTCGAGACGAGACAGCCTGAATTCTTGTTTCATATGCAACTCTCTGACTACAAAATTTCTAACATTAGATCTTTCATCTATTAACATTGCCACACAAGCACAATGCCGATTGTTCTGTACTGTTTCATACACTTTGTCTTCAAAGGATTTACAATGTATGCTGACAAAGAAATACTCTTATTTAAGTGTTTTGAATAATTATTGACGACGACTGCTCTATGACTCTAATAACGAATTATTACGTATGCATAGACTTTTGATATAGATAGTCGGTAACTATTTTCTAATTTGTGCGAATGCCGAAGATCATGTGAGATGTGTGACCAAGAAATGCTTTTCGTTTTCTGTGACTTTCAGGATATTTGCGTAACGTGTATTCGTGCCATATGTGACAAACATAACAACAGATTTACCATTTCCTACTTAAATTTATCGTTCTTCTCTCAAATTTACCATTCGTTCCTAGATTTTCCCTTCGCACCTCAAATTTATATTTTTTTCCCACAAATTTACCATTCGCCCTTTCAACCATCCTGTGTAATAAAAATGTATCTTTCTGCCCAAATTTATCATTTTGCTCGCAAATATACCATTCTGCAACCAAATTTTCTATTCTCACCCCAAATTTACTGGTCTACCTTCTAAACTTCCCTTTCTCCTCAAATTTACTAGTCTGCCTGCTAAATTTATCTTTCTGGCCCAAAATTTACTAGTCTACCTTCTACATTTACTTTTCTCTCTCCAAATTTACCAGACGGCCTTCTAAGTTTAATTTTCTCTCACCAAATTTACCAGACTGCCTTCTAAGTTTAATTTTCTCTCACCAAATTTACCAGACTGCCTTCTAAATTTATCTTTCTCACCCAAAATTTACCAGTCTATCTTCTAAATTTACCTTTGTCTCCCCAAATTTACCAGCCTACCTTGTAAATTTACCTTTCTTTCCCAAAATTTACCAGTCTACCTTCTAAATTTATCTTTCTGATCCAAAATTTACCAGCCTGTCTTCTAAATTTACTTTTCTCTCCCCAAATTTACCAGACTGCATTCCAAATTTATTTTTCTTACCCAAAATTTACCAATCTATCTTCTAAATTTATCTTTCTTTTTCCAAATTTACCAGATTGCTTTCTAAATTTATCTTTCTCACCCAAAATTTACAAGATTGCCTTCTAAATTTATCTTTTCCATCCCAGATTTAATATTCTGTCTTCCAATTTTACCACTACATCTATTAAATATACCTTTCTCCCTAAAATTTACCATTTGCCAGTTTTATTGTACCATTTTCAATTAAAAGTTATTTCTCGCCCAAAAAAGTAATCTCATTGGTGCAACTTGCACCCTAGAATCTGCCTGTGGACACTATGGGATTGCAAGCACCAAAATTCGATTTAAATATCCCAAAACGAAAGGCAGCATTAATTGTTTACCAAACTCAATTGCCACTTCCGCTAGAATAAAAGCACAACATGAGTAATTCAGATTTGAAATAAGGTTTATATAGCCGTTTGGTAAATTCTATGAGGATGTAATATTCGATAAGAAGAATTGAGTTGGCTACTATGCAACAATTGCTGAGTGTGATATGTGCAACTTTTAATGCGACTTCCCACCATGCAAAAGTTGCACGACTTGAAACTGTGATGACAAGGCACTATATCTTTCTATCTCTTAGTTCATTATGTTCTTCTCTCCATTTTTTTTACGTTAAAAAAAAAGAAAAAAAAAGCACTCTCAGTCAGGACGTGTAATGACAAAGTGTTTGTTCTCAAGGCAATTTGCTAATACTTTCATTGCTCGACAAGTGTGAACAAAGACAAAAAACACAACAGTGAATCATTTTCAATGATATTTATCTTACGCTTGTTCTTTTTGACTTCTTCTTTTTTAAACGAAGTATAATATTTTTGCAGCAGCTTTGAAAACAGCTAATGTATTTTAAGTCATTATTATTATTTTATTAATTTGCGTGACAGGTTAAATTTGCAAGGTTATAATACTCACTGGAGTATTAGAGGCACGCATATGTCCTGTTTCTCCTTCTTTTCTTCTCTCTTCTGTATGTTGAAATTATGCTTACGTGTAGTTGAATGTTCAGCGCAATAATGGGCAAAGTTTTATTTTCCCCCCAAGGAGTGGTCCCAAAGGAAAAAGAAAAAAACTTTCGGCCTAATATAATTTATTAGAAATAACAATGATACATTTTACAGCTATTGGAGTAATAAGCTCTATTAATAATTGAAATTTATCATAATCTGTTTCTAATTTAGATACATGTTTCTCGAAAATGGTGTTAAACGCTCATCCTTCACTCTGTTTCTAATACAACTTTTGAAGCCGAGGTGGCTCAGTGGTCCAGCACTCAAGTGTGACGCGTGGTGATCTGATTCTAATAATTTGATCCAAGCTTCTGCCAAGTAGATTTTGTGGTGGACAAACACCGTGTGTTTTTTTTCGGAGGTTCTCCCGTTTCATCCCGTTTCTTCATTTGACATTAGTTTGTTCATTACCATCATCACCGTCTCCCTGGCTTCGGCGCATAATCATGGGCTCTTTCGACGTAATTTTCATTCGTCAGATTAAGAATCATGTCGTGAGCCAGAAAGAACATTTCAGGGGATTTAGTTTGTCTATCACTGGGTTAGCGTGTGAGGTTCCCTTACTATACCTTTTAGTGAGTTCAACACTTGATTCAGAGCACTACGTTTTTTGATATTGGGTTAACATAGTGAACCAATTGAGTAGCTGGTGCAATGAAAAGACATCGAACTATAAACAGAAAACTACAATTAAAATCCGATGAGAGTAGATGTGGTGATCACATATTTACTCAAGCAATAGTAAAAAAGAAAACTTTGGTGAGATTTTGCTACATTGTCTGAGTATGGTGAAATTTGACAACAGGGAAGTTTCACGTGTTCTATTTATAAAAGATACAGCAAAACTAAATTTCTAGGATAGTGTACTTAAAAAAAATGTTTGGAAGGGGAGGGTAAGAGGAACGCGATAGTTCAGTGGTAGAGCGTGCTCGTTTATGGTGCGAAGGGTTTCTGGTTCAATTCTAGGCCAAGTGAGTTTGTGGTGGACAATATTGTGTCTCTGGGTTTTCAAAGGTGTCCTTCCTCCCACATTCATATTCTTTTGACCGTTTCCTTAGCCTAAAGAGCACAACCGTGAGGCGTTAAATGAAAGATTTCTTTAAAAAAATAAAAGATTGATATATTCACAGAATTTCCAAACATTTTCTACCAGACTCGTACAGTCACATTTAAAAGAATTTGAGCACTCATTTCTCTTTTAAATATCCCAAACGTGTTTCATAAGGCTTAGGTACGGAGACATAGCAAGCCAGAGTAGAAGGCATGTACGGAGTAGAACTCGCTAGGTAATTCTGACAGTATGGGGACGCGCTTTATCATTCTGGAAGATGGAGTAACGCAAGTGTCCAAATAAGGTTAGTTTGATGACGATAAAATGTATGACGTACTAAACATATTCTTGAACGAAGACCAAAGGCGAGTAGAATATGTTGCTTATTTCCCATCAAACAAGTCTACCAATATCAGGTCATAGTTCTGTTTGATGCCTGTGAACACAAGCTAAATTTTCCTGCTACCTACATCTACGACATGTACACGTCGTTGCTATATCCGAGAGAGAACAGGTAATCATGCGAAAGGAAAGCGAGAATGTAGACTTTTCTCTAACAGTTCGTTGTATAGTGTTCGTATTCTTACATCGGAGGTTATGGTGATTCCAAATGCACTGGTAATCGATGTCTTACAGTTAGGGAGCCCAAAAAGTTTCTTACATCCAGGCGCTCCTCGGTGCTTTGCAGGGCAAATCTGCTGTGGAAATAGCCTACATCCTATCGTGTACTCCACCGATGAATCATATGATGAAACGAAAGTTCGGCGTCGCGAGTCCACCTCTGTCGACTAATATCAACACAACGACAGTTTTTAATTTGTGAGCACTTACCTGAGAGTACGTTCTTGGTCAATGGAGCCAAGATAGGTGACAAGCACTGACACACCACATCTCACGTAAATGCCAATTCTTCGAAACTACCAATCAACCTCTCACAGCTCTACATTATTGGGGCATGCTTGAGGTCACTTACGTAATAGAGATCGTTCTTTTTTTCTTTTAAACGTAAATAATATATTCAATTTATATGTTAAGATCACCAGAGTGAATTTGCAGTCACTCTTATGATAGTAATTTGGTTTGTCTAAAACTAAAAGAAGTAACTTATCCTCCATGAAGTTCTCGATATTACTCATAATAAATACTTAAGGAGTATTACTATTTACTGCGAGCCGGAGTAAATAATAAGAAAGAGTGAAGTCAAAATACAGTACAAGTTTATCTGTTCTGGGCCTTATACTTGCTAATTTTTGTACTGAATGTTGAACGTATGTTGTGAGTAAGTGGAACTACTACATCTATGAGACATACTTTTGTTCATTTTAGTGATGATTGATGATAGTAATGTCGGGCCTGTTTGCAGGTACAATTACATCCGTCCTCATTTCTCGACCCAGTGTTGCTTGCATTTGCTGTTGTCAGTTACTTGATTTGGTTAATAATAATAATAATAATAATAATAATAATAATAATAATAATAATAATAATAATAATAATAATAATAATAATAATAATAATAATAATAACACAAGTTATATAAAAGTTCTAGAATTCAGTTCCTTTAATACTGTAGATTCTGTCTGTTTCTTCAGTAAACCCTCAAAGAAGCATAAGGGTATCCTAGCCCCTAGCATTTTAATTAACTTATTACCTGGGCCAATTAAGAAAATGTCATTGAGTTGTGATTCTAGAATAATACAATTCTTTTGATTAATTTAAAATTTAAATCTATTTTTATCCTCCTTTTTTTTTAAAAAAAAGAAATGAAACAAAAAAAATAATAAAATCTTAGACTACAAATCTTTCAACAGATGGCGCTGATGTTTCCACTGACACGCCCTTCTTTTTGTTTTTTCTCCTCTCACGACGTGTGGGATGGGTCACGCAGGATTATCGATTAGCCACGTCTGGTCGGCGAGTCTCTGAGGTTTCCGGTTCGAGATTAAGCATCGAGTTTACTAGTCCTGAGTTCGATTTCTCTCCAGATTTTCGATAGGGAAGCAATTTCAAAGTGCTGCGCTCTTAAGATCAACGTCCCTTGTTAAAAATAATATATTCTATATTTTTGTTTTTTTTTTAATGGACAGCACATAAACTATTTGATACATAAATGGAACCAAAAAAAAAAAAATCTTAAGAAAAAGATATGGCCTTCTTACTAGAAAAGTACCTTACTCATATGTTATCTGAACGGCAACAATGCATTGCGGGTTGCCTGACGCACGCGTTTTGGAGAGTTCTTTTTTTCCTCAATTACATTATCAAAGGAACACGAGAAACGACGGAATCTAGTCTACATTTCACGTTATAATTGGAAAGGTGGGACTTTCATTTATTTTTACTAAACTAATTTATTTTTTTTTTCCTTCTAAGGGAATATAATACATGTATACGAGCATAAATGTGCAGTTACGATCTTCATCAGAAAATAAAGATTACGCTAATTAATCTAATCAGTGTATCACTTTTACAAAGATTTTGTATAAGATTTTCTACTAAATTCAGATAAAAACGAGTAGGAGAGGGAACATGAAGCTTAGCGTGTACTGTTTTGAACATTTTATGTAATTACGACATTATTACTTTAGTGGTGACCCATTCAATTAGGAGGAACCTTTTTCTTTTTTCACTCAGTAATATTCAATACCGTAGCACAATCTTTCCCTTGAGTTATACCAAATGAGCGTATAAGTAAGAATTCTCGGCTTGTAATTGGGAGATTCCAGGTATAAAACTCACTACCGGCTATCTTAAATGAGATGATTTCATAAATTTCCTCGCTCCCATTAGATGAATGCTGAGATGAACCTCAAAAGACTAATTTCTTCTGCATATCTGACGAAAAAAAAAAAAAAGAATATTGTTAATACAGTAACATCAGTACCCTTAGATTGTCCCAGGGATATTCTGGGCATTGCAATCACAACAAAACTGGAAACTAATATTTGTAATACTTTTGATATTTTGACAATACCTCATAATTTATTCTGTCTAGGATAACCATATATGGGTATTCCTATAGCGAGTAAAACAGTTTTTACCGTTTGACTGAACCGACATTTTTGACGACACTGACTTTCGTACAAATTGTCCGATTGTCCGACACTTGGCATGTGATTTCCTGCAACTTTGGGAAGTGAAGCTGCTTGTTTAAGGTTAAAATTTTAAGTTTGTATATATATATAGTCTATATACAGTATATATATGATATTTAAATAAGAAAAAAAATTTACAGTATAACTTGGTTAAAATTTATTCGGTTTTGATGAAATACAATGTACTTCTTTAGCCTTCTTTACGTATCCTCTTTATCTCCTTTGTTTTTGGGGTTGAAGTCTGTCAAGGATAAGACGCCGAAGGATAAGATATATATATGCCGAAACAGTAACACAAATTGCTAATGATTTGATTGATTAGATTGATTGCTTTGATTAGATTTTATTTTTATTAAGTTTGATTTACAAATTTGAATTGGTCAGAGAATATTTACATTTAGACAACTGAATTTCATCTAGGGTTTGAAATATAAAGATTTCTAAAAAGAAGAGAGTGGCCAGATTTTTTTAATGTTTTTTCTTAAACAAGACTGAAGTTATTGTGAAATTCCATATTGTTCGACTTTCTACCTACATTCGGTTTTAGATTTACTTCTCCGCTAAGTATTTTTCCGAAAACGAAAAGGTTTTTCGAAGATCTCCAATCTGTCTTCTATACGTTTAACCGCACAACTTTAACACTTACACGGAGCAACCGGCAGAATTATGGTTTCATAGATTTATTCCATAAACTTCTTCGATATAACAGTTTGGGAGCCCTTTCTGCTGGTCTAGTGATAGGCAATGGCAATATCTGAGTGGTTTCGAGCGTTTGACTTCGGATTACGAATCTCAATATATCATGGGCTCGAGCCCCACAGAAGAACTTGTGCGTTTTAATGTAATTTCTTGATGTTCACGTATGTGTTCCTATCATGATGGATTAAGTAGACTATTGTTTAAGATTCATCAAGAGATCACAGAGACAAGCGTCCCGGTTTAGGACGATTTTCTTTTTAGTTGCTAGCGCGAGGGCTTTGATGTACGTGATCCCGAGTTTGATTCCCGATGGGAAAGCATTGAAATTCAACGTATTACGGTTGTTCAGGTTCCACGTCTCATACAGTTGCAGCACTAAGAAAGGACGCTAAACAATATATACAGTATATATATATATATAATGCGGAGAGATGTCGCACTAAATCATTTATGCTTCCTCAAGTTCTCTGCATGAATATATTTTTTCGCACATAATGTTCCATACAGTCTACAGGTTTCGTGTAACCATATCGAATACGTAACACACTGCATCCATTCAGATTTGAAACTGTGTAGCTTTCTCAACATTCCACAAAATCGTTGCTCTCTCTCAGGTGTAGCGCCTGGCTTAGGTTCGTCTTTTAAAATTTCTTTTACTGTCTGCTCTGTCTTGATTCTGGAAGTTGATTGTAATTTCTTTGATTTCATGCTTGCAAATCTAGAATCCGAACTAGCACTTTGACTAATTCTTTGAACCTTTTACTTTACTTTGGCGAGCAGCTGTTGGAATTGGACTGAGCTGGTGGAATAACTTACTGAGACTTTTTATGGATGTTAAACTACAGGTAGATATTGAAGGGTTTGATTCTTTTCCTGGTAATTGATTCTGGAGTACAAAAGAAGGTCGTGGGTGGAGCTTTTTTTGTGTGTGTGTTAGTTGAGTTACTTGTGAGGTTCTTGATTTTACGGTAGCAGGCAAAAGACTTCCTGAGGTACTCGATGAAGGTGACTTTAGATCCTGTGAAATAATATGGTCAGGTGTTTTGGTGTGGGTGAATGGAAGTGGACATGGGGATAAGAGACAAGCATCAGAAATGAAAAAGAAGACTCAGGAACCTGGAATGATATTTGTTTTGTTTGCGGTAACAATCCTTTTTCAAGAGGACAGATGTCGTATCCATTTGCTTTTTAATGGTTTTGTAGTTTCGTTTCAAAATCGTGCCGAAAATTATCACAATGATTCAACAAATATTCAGAAACTAGCGTGTGTTCTGCAATGATGGCAATTATGTATTAGACTTACTTTCAATAAAATATCAGAGATTAATTTACCAGGAAATTTTGCTGTGAAGGTGACCCAGTCCATTCAGGGTGGACCAAGGCAAAATTTTCAGCCGGGCAAAGTGACTTTTTGGCGCCCCCTAGTCCTAGCCTATATTTTACTTTTTATTATAGTGATTGTAATATTTTAAACCCATTTTTTAAAAAGAAAAATTAACACTCAAATACATGATATAGGTATATTTAGTATTAAAAGCATACATATGGTATCAATTACATTATGTTTTTATTATTATTATTTATGCATCGATATATATATAAACAAAAAACAATATTGAACAGCATTTATTGAATATTACTAATGTTGATATGATTACTGCTATATTGTAGGCCTACATTGTATTGTTATATCAATCACATAAGGAGTCACTCTACCATATATCTGACTATGTAACAACCTATTCTAATAACGTGAAATACCAATAAATACATTTCACATATGTTGAACGTGTTTTATGTAGCGGGAAGTAGGATTCAGAGACAGTCGCTGACTTTTTTTTGGTAGTGCTGCTTCTAACTTCCTCCTGTGTTGTTGCAGAGTGGTATACTTGATTTTACAAACACAATCGAAATGAATGATTTGGCAAGAACTGTACATAGCAAAACAATAAAATCTCCTAGACTACTTTCAACAAAGGCCGCCAGTTTGGCGCGGCGGTGTTGTTTCTATGAAATCAAAAGTAAATGCTGTATATATTGTTTCCCCTCCACTACCACTTTAAAAGAATAACATATATAAAATCCAATAACATGCATTGCCTGGGAAAAGTTCACAAAGAACATGCCTCGCTCTTAACAATACCAATGCCCCTCCACTCTTTCTTCTACATGTCATGTCTCCATTTGTCGATACAGCCCCCTAGATGAAACTCTCTTCTTCCATGGTAGAATGGAAAAAGATGATATAATTGACGCTACTTTACAAGAATATAAACAGAAAGAGTCAATAGAAAACACGTTATAAAATTAACTTTTTGAAGTACGTTTTGGCGTCCACCTGATTGTGGCGCCCCGGGCAATCGCCTGGGTTGCCGGCCCTTGGTTCGACCTAGAGTTCATCTCATTTCCTCGACTGATGTCTGTTGCTCTGGCTTGATGGAATGAATAACAGTTTCATATATTCTTGCAGAATATTGCTGCCATGTGCCATTTGATGTGTACGAGACAAAATTACAGTATGTGTGGCGTCTCTCCACCTACAGCGTCTCTCCTCATTTTACCCTATTTGCTATTTCTTCGTTGCTCTTTCTTTCTAATTTTTTTTTTTTTTTTTTTTTTTTTTAGCCTTACCCCTAAGACCTTGTACCAAATGAAAGAAAAATCACAGTAAACGGTTAAGGGGTAATGTTTTCACATCTCTAAGGTGACAACCTTAAACATACATATAGTACTAAAGAACGAAAGTAAAGCGTAAGGGCAACCCAAATGGACAAGCTGAAAAAAAAAGATGACATGAGGAATAACTAGTAGCAGCGATGAGTTTCTTCGGAATGAAAGAATGTGTGTTGTTGACAAAATAAATAAAGGTTTCAAATTAGTTACAAGATATTATGTAGTAATTTTTAAAACATTAAAACCAGGGTTTTTCTTTTTTTTGGGGGGGGGGAGTCCCTTGAACGCTGAAGACTGGAGTATGTTTAATACCTTCGGGTTTATTTTGTTATTTTTAAAAATCAGAAACAGACACTTCTTCGAATCAAGAAGATTCAAGTAGAGTAAATTACTAAAATATGTCATATGTATAAAATTTATGACACCAAATCACAATATTACTTCTTGTGATGTACGTTTCTCTGAATATCGCAAACGAGTTCATGGGTTGTCATTGTAAGAAGAGAAAATTCACACAATGTTTACTATAACTCATATGACTGACTAATAAGAAAGGAGATGTGGTATTCTTACTCAGGTATATTACTCTTCTATTGCCGATAGTCCTTTAACTATCTTTTATAAATTGACTCATATGGAAAGTGTTGTGACCACCGAATCCAAGCCACCGAGTTTTACTAACAAATAGGGGAAAAGTTTGAAAATCTTATCTACTTACAAGAAATGGGAAAGTTTGAAAATTTTTATCTACTTACAGAAAAGGGGGAAAGTTTGGAAACCTTATCTACTTACAGAAAAGGAGAAAGTTTGAAAACCTTATCCACTTACAGGAAAGGAGAAAGTTTGAAAATCTTATCTACTTATAGGAAAGGGGAAAGTTTGGAAACTTTTTCTATTTACAGGAAGGAGGAAGTTTGAAAATCTTATCTACTTACATGAAGGGAAAGTTTGAAAATCTTATCTACTTACTGGAAAGGGGAAAGTTTGAAAACCTTTTCTATTTACAGGAAGAGGGAAGTTTGAAAATCTTATCTACTTACAGGAAGGGGGAAAACTTGTTAATCTTATATACTTACAGAAAGGGGAAAATTTGAAAACCTTTTTTACTTACAGGAAAGGGGAAGTATGAAAATCTTATGTACTTACAGGAAGGGGAAAGTTTGAAAATCTTATCTACTTACCAGAAAAGGGAGTATGAAAATCTTCTCTACTTACCTGGAAGATCTGGTAGACATAAGATTTTAAAAGGTAATAATTGTAAACCATACAGCACATACATCCATTGTTTCTTTAGGTAGAATTTTGAGTTTTTGTGTTTTACATTCTTTGAAACATGGAGGTTAGGGAAGGACAGGACATAGTATTAACTTGGACTCCGATTGAATCCGATACAATTGATAGGTATACAGATATCATTTGTCAGATCAATCTTTATAGTATAGATCATCCCCCAATGCACTATCTCACCTCCAACATATCTGGATTACAGGAGCACGCCACCGGTTGCAGCTTCTTTCTTTGGATAGATGATATGTTGCAAGGAGAAAGAAATCTTAATGTAAAATTGATGGACGATATTAAAATAAGTACTTTCTAGATCAAGACTAAAAAATTAATTGTGGACCCAGCACAGAAAGTTTCCTGATTTGCGGGCAAGTAACTTGCATGTGATGGGAGAATGACTATCATTATTATAAAAAATGAATTCGCGATATCAACTTGTAGAAGGAAAGAAGAAAATATATAACCCAGATCAGCGGACAATCCTACCTGGATTAGATTGGTATTGGATAGCGTATAACTGGTTCTGCGTCGATGAACATGCTGGTTTACTAAATCATGATGTTATTTAGTAACAGGAATACATATAATACACTAATACGGTATTTTACTTACGGTTATGTTATAGAAATTTCCAGTGTCTATGTCAAAAAGAGGGACAAATTTAGAACAAACAGACCAGCCTTGGTAGTCACAAACTTCACCGCAATTTAAATGTACTTGCGAAATTACCTGTTTATGCGTATCTACCAGACCTTGCATATCTGTCTAGACATTGTGTCTAGTAAGCAAAATTCATATAGAAGAAAATAGCTGATTTTTTTATCCATACTATCTTTTCTGAAGAAATTGGGGGGGGGGGGGGTGAAGCGACAAGACATTCAAATATATTGAGAAAGGAGCACCGTATTGGCATTATAGCGTGTTGTTCGTTTCCTAGATTTTTAATATTTATAACCTTGGTTTAATTTTGATAAAAACAGAAGGAAAGAAAGAGAAACAATACATAATGCTTGAGGGTCACGAAAGCATGCTCTCTCCATAGCATATTTATGATAAAAAGCACAAAAGAAGGAAATACTTTAGAGATGGAAATTTCCAACAGTAATGCTGGGTAATTTGGAACATTGAGACGCACACATCAAGTATCAACAAACGGCTTTCAATATCATGTACTTTGTTTGTCGTTAAAAAGGAGAAGAAGAAAAAGAAGAAGAACGAAGAGAAAAAAATGTGTGATTACTATGTGTCACGTATACGTATGAGCGTTATCTCGCTCCTGCCGCGTGTAATGAGCCCTCTTTTACGTGAAAACTGCAATGAACCGAATCACATCTTTGGTGTGTGGACGTCATTACAATGAAAACATCTCTCTCTCTTTCTCTCGAGGCAATAGTTCACGTGACAGACTTCATTTGTGGTTTATATACAGTCGTGAACACAAGATTTTTGTTACGGATGTTGATTATTGAAAAAAAGAATGAAGGATTAAGAAAAAAAAAGTATGAAGAATTTTGTTTTCTGCAACAATTCTGGATTTCTTTTTTAAAAATATTTTATATTAAAAATTAGCTCTGGAAGGTCACAGTAGAATCCCCAGTTCTTTCTTTTTTATATTTCGAAAAAGAACGGACAAAGAATCGAATGTAAATTTGAAATACTATATACAGAGGGTCAGTATTTACCAGTATCGGTTTGTAGCCTGTAAAAGCAGAGGTTGCAATACCAAAGAGATGTGTGCGTACAAGCGTGCTGAATGACTGCTCCCAAATGTTCAACGTTCTCAGACTCACAAAACACAGAAACTGTACACAAGGAGAGAATGGTACATTTTATACATCGTTTAATACCGGAGAGGACCGTGTAATAGGAGGTCTTAGGAAAAAGTTTCACATTGGACGACGTCACTCTCTGTCGTTCGCGAATCCAAGACTGATTCCCCTGGGAGCTGAAAAGGAATCACTGCTACTTAGAATACTTTAGGTTCATTTATGAACAAACAAGGGCTTTTTAGGCATTGTGCCGCTGAGGGAGAAGGAGTGAATGACAATTTCCCCCCTAGAACTACCGAGGACTGTGGCAAGGGAAGTTTATAAATTCAGAAAGTCAGAGAGTATAATTTTGAATAAATCATAAAATATTTTCTGTTGTCAAGTTTTCCATAATTCAGGAGGATAGTATAATAGCTTACATTGCGTCCAATGAATCAGCTCAATGGTAATCCTTGGCATCAAATGTATTGAGGGAGCCATGAAAGTTCTAACATTTTTTCCTTCGTCTGTTGATTCCTAGCTTTCAATATTTTTCTGTAACCAAACTCTTCTACGTATTATCTCTCAGCCACTATTATTGCCAACAACACATTTGCAGAGTAACAGAATCACTGGATCGATGATTTCTTTAACATTATTCGCACTGCCTCGTTATTTGCTACCGTGTTTTACTAAGTGGTACCTTTTAACCCCTCAAAGGTGGCATGTAAATCCTTACTTCCCTACATTATTGAAAGTATTGCAATACTGTAAAGACCTGCTAATAAGACTTCTATTTAAAGAATAACAAAAACTCCATAAATGACAGCAATGCTGAACATTTTAAATGTAGCAAGTGCGTGCTCAGAATTCCACTCATAGGGTAGGTATTTAAGTAACGACTTCGGGCTTCCGGCTTGATGGGTTAATATCGAACCAGACAGCAGCACATACGTTCGCAATGTAACTGGCAAGTGTTTTCAGTTCATTCAGAGGACTGTTTGGGAAACAAATAATCCTAAGACCCGGTAAACATTGCCAATCATCGGGAATAACTGAACCCATCAGTCCAGTAAGAGAAATGCCTTTTTCTGTCATCCTGAGAACATGTTGGAGATGGCTGAGAGACAACACATACGAGAGTTAGGTTACAGAAAATTACTGAAAGCTAGAAATCTATCAGAGCTTTCATATCTTCCTCATTACATGTTAATACCAAAAACCAAATCTTTGCTGATTCATTGGACGAAATGGAAGTTGTCACCCTCTCCAATGATTCCAATTGTTGAAAGCTTAACAACAGAAAATGTTTTATCATTTTGCAAAATAAAACTCTGTCTGACTTTTTGAATTTATAAACTACCTCTGTTACAGTCAAACAGTGCAAAGATAAAGTGTGACAGAGTCTGTGAAAAAGTGTGTAGACATGATAACTGAGATGGCAACATTGAGCAATCTTTGGTAAATAAATTATACCGGAAATAAAATTTCAAGATGACGCCCTTGACTGATAATGGCAAATTAATAATAATAATAATAATAATAATAATAATAATAATAATAATAATAATAATAATAATAATAATAATAATAATAATAATAATAATAATAATATAGCTTGAATGGTCGGATAGGTTGAACAGCCACTTCCACATGGTGCGATATGGGCCAATTAGCAAAATAATTTTTCGAAATGGGCGAAAAACTCCAAGTTAATGATTCCACTTCATATCTAAATATATAAAACCACTCTTTAGAAAAGAAAATGAGTAAAAAATTGGTGTCGTATAAATATGGATAGTGATGAGCAAATGCAAGACCAAGACCAAGACCCGGGTGGTCTTGGTCTTGGTCTTGGTCTTGCACATGCGATCTTGGTCTTGGTCTTGTACTGGAACCCTCGGTCTTGGTCTTGGTCTTGGTCTTGCACACCTAGTCTTGGTCTTGGTCTTGGTCTTGCTTGCAAGAGTCTTGCAAGTTTTGCTTTTAAGAAATCTATGATTTTCATAAGTAAATTTTACTCTGTATATAAGGGATAATAAATCCTACATTGCGTCAATAGTTAGGGAAATACAATGTATGTTTCTAAATGTAATACATTTTACCTTCGTGTAAGTGTGATGATACTGTACAACATAGGCGATGACCTTAATTTTTTTTTTCAATGGGTGATCAAGCTTCACTACTTATAAGATAAATCACAACATTTCGTAATATTTTTATATATTTTAACAGTTCTAATACTCCACTGGGTCCCAAATTGGGGAGGCTACCCCTGACAGTGAGACGCATGAAAAAAAACCAAGACGGCACAGATTACTGAAATACCATAAATTGCAAAATTATTTTTACACTCTAAAGGCGTCAGATTTTTTTCTTTTCAACCACGATTAGCTCATCTTTGTATTGAACAAACTCCCAATTAAATATTGAAATTTTGTTTTACTGATTCTAATATGTACTGTATGGGGCAGAAACAAGGACATTACGCAAAAACGATGAAACAATTAGACTTTCGAAATGTGGGCATGGAGAAAAAAGGAGAGAATCAGCTGGGTTGAACGGAAAACGAATGCAAAGGTTTTAGAAATAGTAGCAGTAGGGGAGAAAAGAAGAATTTTAGATGTAATTAAGAGGAGGACATTGGCTGAGGGGGAATTGTATTATAAGGGACGTGCTAGAGGGAGGGGGCGAAGGAGATTATAGTTGAAGAAATATATTAAGACAGAAAATTGCTACGTTAAGACGAAGAGACTAGCTGAGGACCACAGTCATCGAAGCTTCTCGGCTGCAGCAAGTGACCTGCCAATAATGGCAGAATAGCTATTATTATGACGATGATGATATGTTTTGCAACATTGACCAAAAAAGAGAAAAAATTAAAATAATAATAATTAAACCTCTTAATATTTTAGAATATGAAATGAAATTAAATTTGTGAGTTTTACGTCCCACGATTATGCCGGCTAGGCTAAAGGAGACGGTGATGATGAGAAATGAGTGAAAATGGTGGAAAGAAGAAAGTGGAAGGAAACGGGAGAACCCCGAGGAAACCCATGCACACGGTGTTTGTCCACCACAAAGTTCACTTGGCGGGGCTGGGATTGAACGCGGGACCCCAAACATCAGAGCTGAACGCTCTACCACTGAGCCACCGCGGCCCCAATATTTTAGAATAATTTGAGTGAAAACTGAAAACGACTCAACTGTCTATGTCTTTTGTGTAAACTCAATTTATATATATATACTTTTGACCTACATTAGAAATACATAATAACGGCATCAAACTTCAAGTTATTTGAAATAAGTACGAAATCACTCTCAGTTGTGAATGTGGATTATTTATTGTTGTATAATGTTATATCGTTGAATCCTAGATATGCCGTATACCTAAGGGGGCTATAAGTTATATTGATAAACAATTATTCAACGTATAAGCATCCACCTATGAAATCAAACTTGCGGTCACATGCGCTAAGTTCTTGTCAATGTCATGAAAATGTTATTTCAATATTAATTTTATAAGTACACATTAAAAATTTCCAACGGATGCTTGAACCTCAGAGCCAAAGCCATACCCATGTAGTCGGCACCTATGGTGTACAGAATTGCCGATGTTCAATACTACATTTCTTTATTTTTGGAAGAAGAACACCACTAATATGTTTTGAAATGAAATGAAATATCTACTTTAACGTCCTACGATTATTACACTGAGGCTAAGGGAAACAGTGATGATGAGAAATGGTGGAATGAAGAAAGTATGAGGAAACGGGAAAACCTACGCACAGGGTGTTTGTTTACTAAAGAAGCTCACATAAGCGCAAGCTGCGATCGAACCAGGGCCCCATGTACCAGAGGTGAACGCTCTGCCACTAAGCTACCGTGTCCATAACATGACCTAGTTTATTTTTGCTTATCCACTTCTTATGGACACAACTATTCTTCGTATGATTTCCCAAAATCCAATCATGGGCAGTCGTGAATGATCAAATGATGACCAAAGTAAATCAGACACTGAAGTTGTTATAGCTTGTAACAATTCATAGAATTATGCTGTCGGTCGTCTCGTGAACAACCGATTCAAAAAACGACATACTGTAGCTATATGTTACAGGAGCAGATCGACTCACATGGATTGCATAAACTACTGGGAATACATTTACTCTGTATTTTGACTGGAGCCAAGAAGTTCACGTGAAAGATGTAATGATTTTTCCCTTTCCTTTTTACATTCTATGAAAAGTCAAGTAGTACCGCACTTGTGCAAGACTCTTGCGCAAGAGTCTTGGTCTTGGTCTTGGTCTTGCAGGTATGGTCTTGGTCTTGCAGGTATGGTCTTGGTCTTGGTCTTGGTCTTGCACCCCTTGGTCTTGGTCTTGGTCTTGCATCGGGATTCCTGGTCTTGGTCTTGGTCTTGGTCTTGGTCTTGCATGCAAGACTCTTGCAAAAACTGCAAGACCAAGACTCTTGCGCTCATCACTAAATACAGGATAGCGTCTGTTTGTAATACTGTAAAAATTTTAACCGAAATTTACTTACGAGGGAACTCTAAATGTACAGTTACAATATTTTATTTTTACCATTAATGTTAAGTTCTTAAAACAAAGTAATTTCATAGTAGAAGTCAAAACAGTTAATGTTTAAAATCGGAGCGTTAAAGCAATAATTATTATAATTGATGAGAGTAAACATGTGGTAAAGACTTCACATGCTTACGCATAGCATAGCTTGGAAGTCTAAAAAGTTATTTCAAAGAAGACTTGTAGAGAACTTCAGTGTAAGACTTTGCCATCAGATTACAACTATGAAAATGGGAACGGCTGTAGTTATTCATTTATTATTTCAGAAATGCACGATAAACCTCAAAATTAAATAAAAAGGATGAAACATTTAGAAAACAATTAGTGTATGTTTACCTTGTAAAAACGGCGTAAAATCTAAAGTTATGTAACAATTCATTGTTTAAAAATGACATCTTGTAAATTCTTTCCGAGAGATTACAACAGGGAATGACTAGCAAGTGTATTGCTATAATATCGTTGTTCAGTTTCACGCCAACGCGAGACATTTGGGAATACGGTTAATATTAAAGTAACAACAGACTATATTGGTATCATATTAAAAACAGTGATCGTTCAATATAACTACCATTCACTGTATTCCTCGTGTTTTGCTAACGTGGAAATTAATAAGGTTGTGACACTATTACGTTTGTGGGGTCGCGATGGCTCAGTGGTAGAGGGCCTATCTTTGGCGCATGTAGTCCTTAGTTCGATCCCAGCTCCCACCAAGAAGAATCTGTGATGAACGAACACTCTGTACGCAGGTTTTCTCGAGCCTCTCCTTTTCCTCCCACTTGTGCCATTCTACCATTATCATTCATCTTATCATAATATCTCGTGTCCTCGGTTCATAAACACGTGGCGTTAAACTTAAAAAAACAATCAATATTATATTTGCCAATGATTCACTATAATCTGACGACTAAATTTTACAGTAAGCAACCGTAAAATCTAACAAAAAATTTAACATTGAGTAAATTGTTATCAGCGTTAGGTATGGTATATATTGTTACACATAGATACATTATGTTCTCATCATTTTATGAGGATTTTAAATATGCATGTTTTTAATGTATTTTGTAGAAAAATGTTCTTTTTGTTTTACTGTTATCAGCAACAATACTATTATATTGTTATCAACAATTAAAAATAGATTAGTTTCATTTTAAAAAATATATGCTTATCTGTTGCAGTTGTCTCCAAGTATTGATGGCTCTTACAAAAGTCGTTCGTAACCATTATGGTTTACTAAGAAAGCGTTAGAGCAGACGGAAATGCTGTGTATATCATCATAAAGTCAGTAATTAATGTTTCGGGAAACCTTGATTCGATTCCCTTTAGGAATTCACGTAGGCCTTCATTTAACTGTAGGTTCATGTCTCATATTAGTTCAATACTGAAAAGAACGCTAAACTACAAGTTAATTAACCAACCAATATTAGTGTTTAACGTTACCTGTGAGGAGTCCAATATGAAAAAGAAATTGACGGAAAACTGGAACAGTTGTGTATGAAACCGTATTCTCATTGAAAAATTGGAAGCTGCAGCACCTCTCTGATCCGTTCCTGCAAAGCTAATTCGCAATGAGATTCTACCAGTTTGTAGCGAGATTTGCACTTTGTATGACACTGTGAAACGTTGGGAAAGAGTTCGCTTCTCGAAGAACCAAATCTGGTTCATTGAACTTGAGACTGGAATTTAATCCGAACGGGTTTCAATGATAAGGGATCAGAAAGGCAAAAAGAAATGTGAAAAGTGCATCACTTTTGAGCGATAAATGTATAGTGAAGGACTAGGGTTCACACTGATTTTTAGATAGTGCCGATTATCACACTGATTTTCGTTCTTACTGGAGTGCAAACCTCTTCGATCTCCCCTCGAATACGGATAACAGACTATTAATATGACGTATAATTATCCATTTAAAATTCAAGTACTGCATATTTAATCAAATGGTTATGACAGAAAAATCTGCTTATATTAAAAAAAATCAATAACAGTTCTAATTTTGAGGTGGAGTCCAATTTTTGTTTATTGTTTATAATAATAAAACAATGAATATTTTGTGTCTTCCTGTTCTATCTAATGATCCTCTAGCACTTTGTATTACATTTTTCATCTTATCTTATTTTGATGTTTGCAAAAGTGGATATTTAGATTTCAGGGAAATGTAATAATAATTATTTATCTGACAATTATTTCAGTTACTTTCAGATGCTCTTGATTTTCATCTATCATTTCAGCGTCCTTGAAATTAAATTAGCCTTCAAGAATCATTATTAGTTTCTTACGAGTATATTTACGGGATGTCTAATTGTCATCTTCAACCTTACCAATATTTCTTCGTTGTATATAAAGCTTTAGTCCTTATGCTTATTTAAGTTTCCTGTATAAAATAATGATAAATGTAACAGATTTATCAAAAAAGAAATTCTCTAAAGATAAGTAAGGTAATTTATATGGAAAAAGTGCGTTTGATACAACAATGCAGTTTAAAATTACCTACATATTAAAATTCTAGGTTTATATGTTTGTGGTCAATTCCTTCCTTTTGACAATGAGATCACGGAAAGTAGAAGCTCTAGAAACGTACTCTTTTCACTGATCTATTTCAAATTTTGTGCAGATCTGTCAGTTCTCATTCATTTTTTTTAAAGAAGCGTGTCGTTATTTTTATATAGAAATTTTAGGAGTTGTTTTGAGCCCATAAGTTTAACATTGTCACTAGGGCGAAGCTAAGGTTCATATCCTTGTGTTAGGCAACCAGTAGAGGACAACGTATGGCGGGTTGATAGACATTACAGGCGCTTTACTGAAATCCGAATATAACAATTTTACCAAACGTAGCCGGAAACAGGCAATTGGAGGAGTACTAATTGTATCAAGATTATGGAATACATGGAAGAAACTGGAATTGAGTTTAGTTTGATTTAAAATACGAGTAGAATAGAAAGATAGTTTGTTTTAACAGTTTTAACGAATTATGGAATATCTAAGAGAGGAAGCCAGTTCTTGGCGGAAGAGACTAAGGTGGACTTGTGTTGTGAAAAATATGAAGTTACAGAAAGTTTTTTTTTTTTTTTTTCATTTTCGGATAGACCGGAAAGATTGTTAGGAGTTACAATATGTGCTTATCTATAATATATATTACGATTGTGGATAATTTAAGCGTAGTTTGCTTAAGGAAACAAAAATATGGACAAATCTGAAAAATAAGCTCGGTGTTGAATTTTGTAAATATATTCACCGACGAAAGAAAAGACCTAGAAGAAGGTGGAGAGATGAAATGAAACCTCATGGGTGCAAGCCCATACAATTTTATTGTAATGATAACAAAATCAGATCAATCCGACAATGGATTTGGTTGTACGAATGTAATAGGTGTTGCATATCTATAAGTTCTAGCATCCCGTCGAGCACTGATAAATGGGTTAATATGGCTTGGAAGTGAGCCGTAGAGTCTTCGTATCGTTGCCTGAGCCAGTCAGTTATAGCTGCTGTAACAGCACCTGGAGATCTTGCAGATCAGCAGTAGCGTAGCGTTGGAGTCCGTGCTGGTCCCAAACTGGTTCAATTGGAGAGAGATCAGATTACCAGGCCAGGGAAGAACCTCAACATCACGTAGACAATCCATAGACACACGTGCCATGTGTGGCCGAGCATTGTCTTGTTGAAAGCTTATACCAGCATGCTTGCAGGAGGGATAACACATCCGAACGCGAAATTTCAGCCATGTAGCACTGCGCCTTTCAAGGTTCCTCAAATTACTACGAGAGGTTGCCGGAAGTCATACACGATGGTTCCTCATACCATGATGCCAGGAGTAATGTCAATGTGCCATTCTACATATTGATTGGGTGTGACATCTCTCCCCGGCGGCACCACACCCACACGATTGTCATCTGTCGTATGCACAATTGAGATTCATCACTGAGCACGATCTGTTGCTCTTTATGAGGATTCCATGCTGCCCGAGTGTGATAACACTCCATACGTTGTCGTTTATACACTAGTGTTAATGACAATCTACACAAGGGGACGGTGCACCTAAAATCTAGCTGAAACCAGTCGTGAAAACACGTAGGAGATGAAATGGGGTGTTGCAGCGAGCTCACTAGTTGTGTCCGGATGACAGGCGCAGACTTCAGGGTTTCGTTCTTCAGGCACGTCACATGCATATTACATAATTATTAATGGAAAAGCATTCTTTTACTGTATGGTTAATCTGCCGATCTCTATCCGCTACCTAAGCAATAGATATCAATATAATCCCAGTAAGGCGCTGTATTTAAAAACTCAGTTTAATTCTGTGGGGTTTAAGCGTTATCATATGTATCCTTTTAGCATCGAAAAATATATATGTTTCAATGATAAAAGAATTGTGAAAAATGGTTAAGTAGTTTCGGTTATTACCTAGAATTGTGTTTATTCCGTAAGAACAACTTCTACTTGTAAAACAACATGGAACAAATTGATGAGTTTTTTTCGTATAAGTGTTCGAATTTAAAATTTTGTTCACTATTCGCGCTTCAAAAATGATATCTATCTATCTATCTATCTATCTATCTATCTATCTATATATCTATCTATCTATCTATCTATCTATCTATATATATATATATATATATATATATATATATATATATATATATATATATATATATATATATATATCCATATATTCGTGTATGTTCAAACTAAATACATTCATTAGAGAAGAGGTCAGGCTTCCAATTAATCACAGATCACTATTTTTTTTTTTTTTTACTTTTTCGGGAAGTGAAAATGAACTAATCAGAGTTCTTGAACAATAGAAAAAATTAAATTTCTATGACTTGCAGTTTAAAATGCAATTAAAGGTGCATAATATGATATAGAGAAATCAAGGGGGTCCTGCAAGCCACTGTAATTGTCCAGGGAAATAATTACTATTAAATTTCCCTGAAAACAGGAAAGAACCGAATATTTTAGAACAAAATATATTAGAGAGAAACACATGTTCAACACATATAGTACTTGATGATAAGTTATATTGACATAGTTCTTTTACGTTGTTTTCTCTAAATTTCTTAAATTGTGTTAAAATTACATTCTGATTGTTATCAATAATAATAATAATAATAATAATAATAATAATAATAATAATAATAATAATAATAATAATAATAATAATAATAATAATAATAATAATAATAATAATTCCAACTACGCGTTAAAAATATATCTTTTGAGTACTGAAGTTCCCTCCCGCAGTATCTCTGGTTTTTAACTTATAATTTTTTACCAACTGGCTATATTTAAAGCCTTAGTTACAAAATGTCAATTTCAGCAAAACACATAAACATTGGAATTCCCTTTATTTCCGAACGTATAACGATTATTAAAGATAAGAATAACAGAGGACAATATGAAAATACTTGTTTCAAAGAATGCGATTGAAGTAATTATTCCAAAACAAATACTTAGCAGCCAGCAGTTTCTTGGAGAAAATTGAAATAAAATAAGAGTAACTCTTTTAACATATAGTCTATTTTTTTTCATAACACTAAAATAATGAAACTGTTGTACAAAATGTTACAATAATGACAATAGATATTCAACATATCTATCTGTCTGATAATTTGACTAATGAAGTTTTCTTTAATATTATTATTATTATTTGAAAGAATCTTGTAAAATTCCATAAGGATTTTTGAAAAGATGTACAATACATGAAATAAACAATTTAGATTTAGGGAAAAAATTATCTATATGTGAATTTACATTGCTTAATATTCTTAATTATCTATATATTAATTTACATCATTATTTTACATTGCTTTCTTCAACTTTGGCAGGGACGGATCTAGCTCGGGGCCGGGGGGACCTAAGTCCCCAGTTTTTTCAATGACAAAAATAATTGAAGCTATTATTTATATATTTTTGAAAGTTTATAGTAAACTCATGATATCCTCTCATAGTCTGGGTTCGGGTTTCCCTCCTCCCAGTTTTCACCTTCTAGATCCGCCACTGAACTTTGGAAAGAGATTTTGTTAAAAATCACATACAGATTTATATACTAGATGTCCAAAATATGAAATAAAATTATATGTCAATAGAGATTAAGTATGTTTGTAGGTTAATGAGATAATAAATTCGTAATTTTAAGTTTTTTCAACAACTTCGGAGAGAAGTCTTGTTAAAATCCTACAAGGATTTACTGAAAAGATGTTCAATATATGAAGTAAAACAATACATGTGAATGCATATAGATAATTTATGTCTATGGATTAAGATAACATAGATAATTTATTTTCTTTACGTTGTTTCCTTTAGCATTGGAGTGTGTGTGTGAGAGAGAGAGAGAGAGAAAGAAAGTTCTTGTTAGAATCTGATGAAGATTTACAGAAAAGTTTCCAAATACATGAAGTACAACAATATACAATTAATACACAATGTAAAATATACAATTAATACACAATGTAATGTACAATATACAACGTACAATGTGCATAGATTAATGACATAATTAAATCTATTATTTTTATATTATTTTTCTTAACATTATTTGGAAGAGATCTTGATGAAATTCGGTGAAGATTTACTAAAAAGATGACTAAAAATTGGAACGAACAATATATGTCTACAGATAAATTATGTTTATAGATTAGTGACTTGCCTCCGTCCATTATTTTAAATTCTTTCTTGAACTCTTGCTTAATAAAATCTCAGAAATATTTATTGAAAAAATTTCTTATTAACCAAACAATATGCGCCTAGAGATTTACTATCTATAAATTAATGACTTAATAAATACATTACTTTACTATTTTTTTTTTTTAACTGTGCAACAAGGACACCTTCGACAAACTGAATATTATAAGACATGTGTGTCCCATAAGCTGTCTATCATGTGGTTCGGATTCCACGTTAATCAGTAGGTCCACGTCTCATATAACCTCGCTGCTGAAAGGGACGCTAAACTAAAAATCAACAACGACAAAAACAACCACTAGCTGTCTAATTTTATAATTGTTTCAAGATTGGAGGACTGATCATTAACAAAATCAGGTATGCAGATGATACGGTTATAATAGCTATAATAGAAGGAGGACTGCAGGAGATGTTTGACGAAATAGTTGACACTGGAAAACTATCTACAATGAAAATCAACATCGGAAAGTCAAAAGTCATGAGAATATCCCATGGAAACACGCCCTTACGGATCGGAGTAGAACAAAGAGAACTTGAAGAGGTCGATAATTCCAAGTATCTGGGAAGTATTTTGACGAGAGATGCTTACTGCACCAAGAGATAAGTCAAGAATCGTCACAGCTAAAGAAGCATTCAGCAAGAAAAGATCACTCTTAACTAGCAGGCTCAATATTGAACTTAAGAAGAAGTCGGTCAAGTGCTATATTTGAAACATTGGACTGTATGGTTGAGACACACTACGGAAATTAGAGAATAAATATTTAGAAAGCTTCGAAATGTGGTGTTCGGGGGAAATGAAGAAGATAAAATGGACACAGAGAGAGAAAGCAACAAAGGAAGATGTTTTAAAACGGATAGGACAGAAGAGGACACTTTTATTCAGTATCCTTCGTAGGAAGGCCAATTGGATTGGACATATCTTGCCAAGAAATTGTCTTCTTCACACCGCCATAGAAGGAAAGATGGAAGGGAAGCGAGGAGTAGGAAGAAGAAGAACACAGCTGATCGATGAGTTGAGAAATAGAAGAAAATATTGTCAAGCGGAAAATCGAGAAACGTGGAAGAAACATTTCCAGGCCTAAATCTAAAATTGAAAGAAGAAAATAACAGTCGTCCCAGGACCTGCCAAAAGGCAGAATACTTAATAATAATAATAATAATAATAATAATAATAATAATAATAATAATAATAATAATAATAATAATAATAATAATAATAATAATAATCTCCCGTTGTCAAGGTGCAGCAAGGGGTTGCGCAATTGAGAATATACAATTTCCACAATATTTTACAGAAATTGAATGACCCCCACCTACCTATGGGACCAATGACGACAAACCCCATACCAGGTGAACACTTTTCCTTTCATAATAATCTGACAGGTATGCTACTCCAAATACATCCATATTTCAAAAGGCGTATAAGAGTGAATAAAATATCACAACAAAACCTTGCCTGATGGAAAGATCTCGATTACATTTTTGAATTCAGGAAAGCTAACCGCATCAGGGTCTGCATTATGAGAAAAAATCACGTTGACTAGTGTTATTTTCTTTATCCTTGAAAAGAGATCTTACTAAAACCTTGTAAGGATTTGTTGAAAAGGTTTCGAAAATATAAAGTAAACAATATATTTATGTGTAATTTTCTTGAAATTTTGAAAAGGAACTAGATAGAATCTCATAACGATATGCAAACAAATGTTCCTAATATGTAAAGTAAACAATACGCATATACAGATAACTAATATAATTAATCTACTACTTTATATCAGTGGTTCTCAAACTTGTTGTTACCGCGACACACATTAAATATTAAAAAGTACTTTGTGGTCCACCTACTTTTATTCAAATACACATTGTCATTCTACGTAATGGTGGTATTTCAATTTTGTAAATCATAATTTTAATTTTTCCATATAAAGGTAACACAGAGCTCTCATTATTCTCAACGCAATGCCCTACCCCGTGACAGATTTTGACTCACCCATTCTCTTTCCATCCTAACCCAGCATCTCTACTGACTGTACAACAAGGCAGGGCTCTGAATAACCACTTACTCTTCACCTCATTAACAAACGCTTTCAATTTTCACTTCCTGAATGGTACTTACTTTACAACATATTTTTGTGCATCAAAATAAAATTTTTATAATTAAAAGGAAGAACTTCTCGCGACCTACCAAGAAATCGGCGCGCGACCCACACTTTGAGAAACACTGCTTTATATTATTTCTTTCAACTCTGGAAAGAGATCTTGTTAAAATTCAGTGAGAATTTATTGAAAAGATTTCCAAAATATGAATTAAAGAATATGTCTTTCTAGAACATTTTCAGGACCAACAGGGATTTCAAGAAAATCATAGACTTTTATGTTGGTGGCGCTAGTACCCTTTCTAATTGTCACAGGTACATGAACTATACCTCGTTGTAAAGCTTATGAAACACAGATTCCAACGAGCTAACTTTCGTGTCCCTCGTATCAAACAAGCAGTAGTAGTAATAGAAGAAGAAGAAGAAGATTTTTTTTTTAAAATGAAAAATATTTGTTTTTGGAAATTTGTGAAAGGCTGGCAATACTGTTACTGTTACTTGTCGTACGCAGGAAAAAAAAATATTTTCACGTGTACGCTAGACATTGGGTACAATCATGTAAAAATTGTACATCGTTGGAAAGTTTCATTCTTCCTGAAGAGATTGACACCTAAGTCATTTCTCTAGATTAATTAGGAGCTGAGCTACGGAGGGTTAAACTGTTGGCTCAGCTCCTGAGCTGTCGGTCCTGAAAACACCTTTTAACTTCAAAAGAGATCTTACAAGGTCTCACAAAATTTTACCGAAGACATTTTCAAAAATTGAAATAATATACTTCAATAGATTAATAACGTATATATATTAATGATGTAATATTCCACTGTTTTACATTATTCTCCTTTAGAAAGAGGTCTTGATTTAAAAAATATACCATAAAGATTTACTGGAAAGATTTCTAAAATATGTACTAAACATCATGCGCCTATAGATCAAGTAATTATTAACTAATAGGATAATAAATCTGATATTTTACATTATTTTCTTTCAATTTGAAAAAAAGATTTTGTTAAAATCCTACCGAAAATATTTCTAAAAAAATGAACTAAACAGTATGCAGTTAGAGATTAATTATATCAATAAATTAGCGACCTAATACATCCTTTACTTTGCATTATTTTCTTTGACTTTGGAATGAAATCTTGTTAATATATCATGAAGATTTATTGAAAATATTTCCAAAATATGACGTAAACAATAGTGTCATTTGTTTATTAGCAATATTGTTACCAAAAGTTGAAGATTGTCTTGTTAATATCCAATATGGATTTACTTAAAAATTTCCAAACAATATGTGTCTGTTCGATTAATATTATGTCATTATCTGATAAACGTATTGAATATGTACATCTTTATTGTAACGTTTTGTTCTTTGTTTTATTATTGATATTGGTAAAGATAGTTTAAGCTGCGTATTAAAAATTCACTCTTTTCTTCTGTAGTATTTTCCTCGAAGTATTGTCGATTCTTAACTGGTTCTCATACAATGAAACAATTGTTCCTTTAAGCTCCCACAGACTAACTGAATCATTCCGTGGAGATATCTGTCAAAGTAGGATAGGTTTATATATATATATATATATATATATATATATATATATATATATATATATATATATATATATATATATATATATATATATATATATATATATATATATATATATATATATAGATATAGATATATATATATATATAGATATAGATATAGATAGATAGATAGTGGCGGATTCAAGGGAGGCTATAGGGGCTATAGCCCCCTCTTGACGCTCAAGAATACGCTGGATAAAATGGGCTTCAATCATGCTTTACATTGGATAAAACGGCAAACTATGGTTTAGCGCCTCCCCGTGATCATATCCTGGATATGTAACTGTATATATATATAAGTAAATAAAGAGAGAGAGAGAGAGAGTTAATGATTCATATAGTTGAAAAAGGGTTAAGTAAATGGGAAAAGTTATCTTTTAATTAAAATAAATTCAGACCATGTGTATAATTCTACTGCATGTTTGACCTATAGGGAATTGATTGCCTTAATTAAATATTGAAGATATTTAAAATAAGTACTAAATATAATCTTTCAATATTTTATGATTAAAGAAAACAAGTTCCATGAAAGTATTGTAAGAATTTTGAAATTTAAGCTACAATAATTTTAATGTTGGTTACTTAGGTTTGTTCGATCCAATATTGTAAACCTAAACAATGAAGTGTTCAAACAGGAGACATAGTAGCTTAGCAATAGAACGCTCATCTCTCTGATGTGTGGGGTACGTAATTAGATTCCAGACCATGTAAATTTTTGGTAGACAACATCGGGCCGTGGGTCGTCTCAGGGGGTTTCCGTTCCCTCCTACATTCTCATTCCACCAATTGTTTTACAGTCATTCACTTTCATTAATCATCCTTGTAAGTCTCCTTTATCCTGTCTCTACATTTCACTTAATTTCAAGTGTTGAAAGACAACTAAGTAGATTAGAATAACTTTCTTGTTAATACTTATGGTTAGAATGTCGTAAAAGACTGAGAAGCAAAATTGTCTGTGGAATTTTGGCAAAGCGAAAACAGAGATGTGGTCCTTTAACTCCCGTTTTCTTAGAGGCGAAACAGTGTGTTGGAAGAGTTAATTTTGTGCGAGGTGATCATGGATCCATCAACTCGCACCAGATTGAAGAACTACTTTGAATATAGATCATCTACATAAATAGTAGTCCTGTCTGTTGAGAGTATAAATAATCGGACAAAATGTTGATCGAGTTAGTAGAGCAATTAAGGTAACAAGTGAATACCGTTACTAGATTATGTTTATTATATGTGTGAAGTTTATACTGAAACCTTTGTCAATGTTAGGATTTGAGCAAGAAGTGGCTGATGAGATTATAAGGAATATAAGCCATAAGTGGCTGTGTTTATTGTATAGTTTTCAATATTTAGTTGTGGTTTGCATTAGGTATGGAATGTTGGTATGTTAATAAGGTAGTTTAAGAAATTAGTTATGTAAATGATACAAAAGATAACGTTGTTGAAATGTAAATGTCCCTAAACGTTAATGGTTGGAAGACAGTACGTTAGTGTACCTGATAGATACATTAAAGGTTGACAGTAATCTGAGAGTAGTATCTACATTTATTGGTAATAACTAGTAATTCTTAGCTTGCTTCAATGAAAAAATAACCTAACACTGTCATTCATAACTTTAGTGTTTCATAAGACTCAAAACGAAACCAATCACTCAAGAATTTTAAGCTAATAATTTGAAAATATTAATGTATTCTGTAGTCCTGTTAAAAATATAACTGTATTCCTGGATATGAATTACTTTTAAATAGTTCTCAATGTCGAAAGAAAAAAATGTACCAACTAAACTTCATTTTGTTGCATGGAAACTTAGAATTGTATTGATGCAGTGTTAATTCGTTTTGTATTCTTCTGCATATATCTTTCAGTAAGCTATATGAAGTTTGACTCTGATCATGGCAACACTCATTAATTCGTCTTTGATGTTAGAACAAAAGAGATATAATCACCGGTAATGATAAATTGTCGAATGTGATTGGTCTAATCACTTGAAAACTGTTCCAAAAGTGCTTGTGATGTTCTTTTCGCCTTCTTATTGTTATTACTCATAAATTGTAATCAATTAGAATATAATCGCTGAAGGAAATTTCTCATAACGTTAAGAAAGATAAAAAAGTAACTGTGAAATATCTTAAGGTGACTTTTCTGTGGTTCAGCGCAAGAACGCTCGCCTCTGGTGTGAGGAGGTCGCTGATTCGATTCCAGGCCATTTGCGTTCGTGGTGAACAACATCATGCTCTTGGTTCCTCCGTTTCTTCTCACGTTCTGATCCCACAAATTGTTCGATAACCATTCACTTTAATTATCCTCCCTTTTAACCTAAAGGGGCATATTCATGGGGCGTTAAATTCAAGATTTTATTTTTAAAAAAATATCTTGTGGATAAAAGGAAGAAAATACATATGCCTTCCTTTAGCTGATTTTACTCTAAATCTATTTTCCCCTATTAGGATGGAAACTTTTGAAAGGTGTGTAGATGATATATGTCCTACAGAAGAGACTAAAACTACTATATTGCATATGCAGAAAAACTTTTGGAGAACAGAGTTTAATGACCGATGTGTAAAAGCGAAGGCAAGAAGAGAAGTCGAGTCTTTTTAAATTCCTCGGAATGTCTAGTATCTTCCAACATTTGTTAATGTATAGTCTTGTTTAAAAAGAAACTTGGCTACCCTCATTGCTTTAGAAGGCGATATTCTGACAACAGTACATAAGAAATTCTACTACTTTTGTCCTATTCTAAATAGATACCTCAATTGGCCAAAGAAAATCCACATTTGTTTAATTCAAATTGTAGATAAGAGTCTAGGGCTTGTCAAAGAGAGGTAGGTGGTCCATTTTTTAAAAACTAGACTGTACAAATTGGTTGAAATTTCTCGTATAGTTCCCTGAATGCTGTCAAGTTGCTAATATTTATTAATAATGGAGTACATAACATCGTATACATTATAATTCAGTACCACTTGGACAGTGATGTACAGGCTTCAATAACACATACACATAGATAGCTATAGTATTAAATCTGTTACGATTTTAGATTTTGTAAATGTACTTTTTTAGTCAGTTTGGTTTACCAAGAATTCCTTTATATCTTTATTCTATTTGTCCATGCGTCCGTCCGTCTGGGAGATACAAAATCTCAAGAACTATATGATGGATTATAATCAAGTTTGACCAGAATTTAAAAAGTCAAAACTTAAGAATCAGGTTCGTTGATGGAGGTGGTCCGCCCACTGGAAGTGGTAGAAATCAAGCATTTCCGGTTTTAACGTTGTTCATTATAGAGCAAAAACGGTAATAGATAGCGGGAAACAGTTTCATGTAATCGTTTAAGAGTACCAAGAATACTTTTCCTTCCTAATTCCCTACTAAAACCGGAAGTGATAGAAGTCCATTATAACTTCCGGTTTCGATATTGATCTACGTAGATTAAAAACGATGTAACAGCGAGAAGTGTTTTTTTTTTTTTTTTTTTTTTTTTTGAAGCGATTTAATGTATTAAGAATAGGTACCATATCCTAATACACTTTCCAAACTGGAAGTGGCAGAAATCAATTACTTCAAGTTTTAATATTGGTCGGTATTGAGTATAAACAGATAGCGAGAAGCAGTTTTCTGCAACCAATTAAGCGTCCCAAGAACATATTTCATTTCCAATCTAATCTCTCTACTAAAATAAGAAGTAGTAGAAATCACGACGACTACTTCCGGATTCCATATTAGTTAAAAAATATCTCGGTATACAAACCAAACTCCATCACGTGGTGTACTTATGGTACTATTTGTTTTAGGTTTTGTTAACATTCTTTTAAAAATGATGAAACCATTAAAATTAGTTCATAGCCAAAATTAGTTCATAGCCCTGATTATGTAGAAGCAGTTATTGTTTTGCTTTTTTACTAGTGCCACCTATGTAACAATTCTATTAAATATTTGAAGCCTGTACCTCGCTCTCCAAACTTGTCACTTTTCGTCTGGGTTATCTGTGCTAACATTCATGATCGCCGGCAGATTTATATTTTGCGGGGGAGAATATACATTTTTCAAGGAAATTAAAATTGCCATTCAACTCTTAAGGCTATAGTAGTTTACATTAAAGTGGTGTAACTGGTAGCTCTCGCGAAGAAATGTGCGGTCCTCCGCTAGCGTTGCCCATGAGGTGAGACAGAATTTTCATGCCCTGATACAAGATAAGATAGCGCATTTACGATACCTTTTCAAGCAGCAACGTTATTTTAGGTTTTTTGGTTGGGGGGAGGGGGTAAGTCTCTCCGATAAATACAAGTAGAGTTGCATGTTTTTGGTCACTATTATTAATATTATTATTATTATTATTATTATTATTATTATTATTATTATTATTATTATTATTATTATTATTATTACATTCTGTAAATTTCGTCTCATGGGCAATACATTTCTCCGTCTCCCTTTCTCTGACTTATTCCTGAATTTATTTCTTATGGTTGCTTATTCTTGAAAAACATCACTATGAACTTTTAATTTAATATTTACATGACAACGTATAGGCCTATTTCTGCGAAAATGAACAAAAAGGGTAACTATGTGAGATTGAAAGAGATTTCTTAACCAGAATCTTTTTTTTTCTGGTTATACAATAAGTGTTCTAAAATGCAAAACTTTGATTTTAGAATAACTTCTATTTGTGGAAAGTGAAAAATAAAACTAGGTCATCTGGACAGGGACGTTCATAGATGTGCAACGGCACAGACACTTACACTTTTTTTTAATGTGATTTCTCTATCCACTTTTTAAAATATATATATAAAGATTCCGCAAATGCCTATATTGACATAGCATGCACTAACAATATCACAAATGAAATGAGAAATAAGTGAATATCAGAGAGCATATTAAATGTGGAAGTTGTAACAAGATATTGACAGTGTGTACTGATATCGATGCGATGTTCAGAAATTCGTACAGAAAAGTCGGTTTAATTCTCTTTCTCTATTAATAGGTATTATAGGAACTGCAAAATTGACGAATTATTAGTAAAGATCACAAAAATAGATCTTTTTGTAACAGAGGGAGGAAAGAAATGTAGATGCAAAACTTCAACTATAATCTTCTCTCGCATCTATGACTAAAGAAGACGATTCTGCGAAGAAGAAATAAAAAGATTATCAACACAATTCTTTAGCTCAATCATTGAGAACTTAACCATGTATTCAGGGAAGGAGGGCACTGTGGCTCAGTGGTAGCGCGCTTACCTCTTGTGCGTGGAGTCCTGGTTCGGTTCGCGGCCACAAGAAGTTTGTGGTGGACAACATCGTGTTTGTGGGTTTTCTCGGGGTACTCCCGTTTACTCCCACATTCTCGATCCATCCACCAATTCTTCCATCATCATTCATTTGCCTTAATCATCGTTTCCCTTAACCTAAAGGGCATAATCATGGGACATTAAACTTAAGTATTTCATATCATTTCAGCCCTATATTCATAAAGAAGAAAGTCTACGTATAAAGTCAAATTGGAAAGTGTGAGGGAAATTATTTATACTATACAGTTCGTTAAATATTGACCAGAAAAAAAATATTAATGCACTATCTTCATACGAGTGTTGCCATAACGAATTGACCAATTTTTTGAACTTATTTTTCCTTTGGTGTAGAGATGTCGAAATTCTCAGTTTTCCAATTGACCATTTCATTTAGAAGCTCTTGACAAATAGACATTCAGAATACGTATATCCACTATTGCTGATATATACATTTATGTTAGGTTATTCCTTTATTTTTTCGAAACTTCAATGATTTTTTAAAGCGTACTTTTTACAATTCCAGCTTCATAGCACCAAAGTCGAGTCAATTTGACTATTTTTAATTTTTTAAAGATTAGTTAAATGAAATAGATGTTATTGTCAGTTGTTTTACACGTCCTAATAATATTGTTAATTCTTAGATATGCATATATAACGCTGATGTCAATACATTCATTCTGTTATTGACCGTAATTTCCAAATATATAATAACAGTGGGGAAAAAAATATTTGTCAATTTCTGATTGACAACACTACCGGGAAACCACACGCACACATACACACAAATAGATAATACGAATTTGCCTAATATTGACTAATTTTTTATTTTTTTTCCCAAAATGTTTTCTTTCTTCTTCACCGCCATCATTTTTCAACAGGTGAATGATGACGTCATCGGCAGCTGATGCTGGTCTGCTGTTTCTTCGCTGCTCATAGAATGAGGTGGTTGGTGGTAATGGTGATAAATACAAGGAGTGGATGTCCGCGTCTGGCAACAATGGCTGGCTGCATGGCACGAAACACGTGAAACACACACACACACACACTCATATACACATATGAAGGGAAAACATAATGCAGACAGAGCGAGCGAGGGGGGAAATTCTATCGATTCTTTGACATAGCTGCAGCATGACAATACGGTCTATAAAAAGTTGGTAAGGTTTTGGTACGGGTTTTACAAATAAGGGGTGCCATCATTACATAACATTAGCAGTGTTAAGTCACTTTTTTTAAAAAAAAAAAAAAAAAGAAACTTTTTTTCGCTGTTCTCATTGGTGCAGACAATTGGGCAGAGGCCGATTTGCGCACAAACACACACAAAAAAATAAATGACATTCATAACAACAAAATCAACACTGACGTCTGCATAAACAGGACACAATGGGAGTCAAGATTATTTTTATTGCTTTCTATAATAAAACGTTAGGACAGCTTATTATTTCCTTCGACTGACAAGATGAAATCACCTGCTGTGCGGGGGCATTGTGAAACAAATGCATGTACTTACCTGGCTCCCTGAGAGAGTGGGTTCCTCCACATCTAAACACTCGCGTGCAGTCCGAGACATGACGCCGCTAGTCCCCGACATTCATGGCGCCTTGTCTCATTCTCCAGCTGTCACACGCACTACAGCACGGTATGTCAAGTTGCCAGCCTTCCAGGATGTTTCTCCAGGGCCAGGTCTCCACTGTTTAAACGATACGTTGTGTTGACCCAGCCCAGGTCAGATTAGGTCACACATATATATAGACCGCGAGGGTTATCGCTCTTGATGATAACCGGGGCTTCACTATGGCTGTTAGGCCCAGGGGCGTAGTGATAGAAAACGTCGGTGAATATCGGCTTTATTCGGAGCAACTCGGGTTCTCACCATTCCTTGCTTTGACTCTACTCCGTGGAATATCGACCGCTTCCTCACTCTTTTCGAGGTCACAGTTCCCACCTGCTGCCTCAACAGAGTCTGAGGCTCGAACTACAGACTGGTTAGTGTTCCGTGTTCCACCCCCTCCCCGGATCACCTTTTCTATCCCTACCACGAGGGAGCACTCCATGCGATGGAGCGCCACAAAACAGTCTGCTTTTACGATC